>NW_026586173.1:9001685-9060848 GCF_907164565.1 Psammomys obesus
GTCTGATCAGCAGGGCAGCAGTGATTTCACAGTGACCAACAGACCAAAATGTGGGCCCCAAAATACCAGCAACTGTGTTTCTCAGGTGAGAGGAAATCCCATAGTGAGGGAAACAATTGCGTCTGACCTCAGGTCACCCAGCTAATCCCCAGAAAAGTTCCTGTGTTCCTGCAGGCACAAGGTCTCTAGAGCCTAGCCACACACCTGCTCGCTGTGCTCACCATCCTAGACTGAACTGTGGGCCCCAAAACAACAGAGAATCGGCCTCCTAGTTGAGAGAAAATCCCATGGTCAGGGAAACAATCAAGTCCAACCTCAGGGCACCCTGCTAACCTTCAGAAAAGTTCCTGGGTTCTAGCAAACTCAAGGTCTCCAGTGCTTAGCTACACACCTGTTTATTGTGATTATGCTCACCTGCCAATGATTACCTTCTGGATGCTGGGGCATGCATCTCTAACCTCAGGCCTTCTGACACCTGGGAGCCACAGGAATAGCTCCAGAGGTCACTCCAGAGCTCAACCTGACTTGCTAGGGAGACCAACCAAGCCTCTGGGCTCACTGTTTCTTCATTGTTGGCTGCACCCAGCAAACACAGTATCTGAGCACAGTGTTTGGGCAGCTGCAGCTCATTAACCTTAAAGCAAGAAATCCAGGTGGGGAACTATCTTCAGGACATCCCCTGGTAAGAGGAGAGCCCCTGGGCTCCTGAGAAGTCCAATTAGTCCACAGGATCATATACCTGAGGAGAGTAGAGTCAATTTCTTGAGAACTACCTAATGGTCAGAAACCATACCTAACCATCTGAGGAGGGCTCCTTAGGGAATATCCATGTTCCTGCCCAGGACTTTTTCTGCACCCTCCACCCCCACTACTCCAGGGGCCACCAAAAACTACCAGCCAATAGCAGAGAAAACCATATGGGTAAAGGCTAGTGTAAAACACAATCAACAAAAGCCAAAGCAATATGTCATCTCCAGAACCCAGTTATCCAAAGGCAAACAGCCCTGGATACCCTAACACAACTGAAACTCAAGCAAAAGACCTTAAATCTATGCTTATGAAGATAATAACAGAAGAAACAAATAAAATCTGCAAAGAAATACAGGAAGATACAGTCAAATAGATTGTGGTCTTTGGAGAAGACATCATTAAATCACTGAAAGAAATAGGGGAAAGTCCAAAAAAACAGGTGAAGGAATTAAATGAAAGATGGGAAAATACAAACAAACAGGTGAAGGAAATCAACAGAATTGTTCAATATCTGAAGATGGAAATGGAAACATTAAAGCAGGCACAAACTGAAGAAGTCCTGGAAATCGAGAACTTAGGAAAGAAAACAGGAACTACAGAGGTAATCATCTCAAACAGAATGCAAGAGATGGAGGAAATAATCTCAGGTGAAGAAGACAGAATGAAAGAAATTGAGGCATCCATCAAAAAAAAGTTAAATCTAAAAAATTTCCTACATAAAACATCCAAGAAATCAGGACACCATGAAAAGACAAAACCTAAAAATAATAGGAATAGAGGAAAAAGAAGATTCACATTTCCAAAGCCCAGACAATATTTTCAACAAAATCAAAGAAGAAAAAATTCCCAATTTTAAGAGATGCCTATAAGCATACAGGAGGCCTACAGAACACCTAGAAGATTGGACCAGAAAGGAAAATCCTCCTGCCATATAATAATCAAAACACTAAATATACAGAACAAAGAAAAATATGTTAAAAGCTGCAAAGGAAAAGGCCAACTAGCATACAATGGCAAACCCCATCAAAATCATACCTGACTTCTCAACAGAGACTATGAAATCCAGAAGAGCCTGGACAGATATCATGCAAACTCTAAGAGAACATAGATGTCATGTTCTATTATACAAAGAAAAACTCTCAATCATCATAGGTGGAGAAAACAAGATATTCTACAAGAAAACCAAGTTTAAATAGTATGTAGACACAAATCCAGCTCTACAGAAGGTACTAGAAGGAAAAATCCAACTGAAAAAGGCTGACTATTCCTAGGAAAACACAGAAAATAAATAACTTCACTACAACAAAACTTACGAAGATAAGCACACAAACATACTACCACAACCAACATCAAAATAAAAGGAACTAAGTGTCACTGGTCATTAATTTTTCTCGACATCAATAGACTCAACTCTCCAATAAAATGACACAGACTAACAACATATTCATAAACAGGACCCAGCATTCTCCTGTATACAAGAAATACACCTCAGCCACAGAGATAGACATTCTCTTGAGTAAAGAGCTGGAAGAAGGTTTTCCAAGCAAACAGAACCAAGAAATAAGCTGTAAAATATACCTTCTTCTCATCACCTCATAAAGCAAGCCTCAACAGATAGAAGAAGATTGAAATAATTTCTTGTATCTTATCAGACCACTATGGACTAAAGCTGGACCTCATCAACAACAGAAAGAAAAAAAAAAAGCTGACACGTACATGGAAACTGAACAACTCCTTACTCAATGACATGTGGGTCAGGGAAGAAATAAAGAAATTAAGACCTTCCTAAAATTCAATGAAAATGAAGGCATGATATACCCAAACTTATGGGACACAATGAAAGCAGTGCTAAAAGGCAAGTTAATAGCACTGAGTGCCTTCATAAAGAGATTGGACACATCCCATACAAGCAAGTTAATGGCACACCTGAAAGCCATAGGAAAAAAGGAAATAGATATACCCAAGAGGAATAGAGGGATGGAAATAATCAAACTCAAGGCTGAAATCAATGAATTAGAAACAAAGAAAACAATTCAAAGGATAAATGAAACCAAGAGCTTGTTCTTTGGGAAAATCAACAAGATAGACAAGCCCTTAGCCAAACTAAGTAAAAGGCAGAGAGATACTATCCAAATCAACAAAATCAGAAATGAAAAGAGAGACACAACAACATGGACTCTGTTGCCAGTTCTTTGATCACTTCCCCCTGATGAGGGGTCCTTGACTGGCCACAGAGGAAGAGGATGCAGGTAGTCCTAATGAGACTTGATAGGCTGGGGTCAGATGGTAGGGGAGGATGACTATCCCTTTCTTAGAAATAGGGGAGGGGAATGGGGGAAGAAGGAGGGAGACTGGGACTCAGAGGAGATGAGGGAGGGCCTACAATCAGATATAAAGTGGATAAATTATAAAAAATAAATTAAAATGAACAAACAAAACTACAAGAAGGAAATGAAAACCATCTCTGAGAGTTGACCCCTGCTATTCATGTGCTCTGACCTTGGACTGCTCTCTGTGGTTGCAGACATTGGCTTATAATCTTACAGAATGGAGTAACGTGTTTCCCATTTTATACTGCTTTCTTCTTTCTCAGCATTTCAGGGATTTCTGTCTGACTTAGTGGCATAGGTCTCAGCTCTGAGATCGTCTTTTGCAAACAGAGAAGTCGTGATGCTAGACCATTGCGGGAAACCTGGGCTTTGCCTATATGGGCAAACTCCCACAAGGCCACTCTTGTGTCTACCTGTAGGCACTCTGAGCATGGTCGATTCCAGATGGTACAGCACTAGTTTCATCTGTAGTCCTGGGTGGCATGTTCTTTGGGACAGAGCTCAAGTTTAGCCCTACCTGGGAAAGAGTAATAATAGGAACAGAGCAGCATGGAGTTCCAGGTCCAAACCCATAAGCATTCATTGAGCATCTGCTTATAAAACAGACACTGGAGTTTAGTGCACCTGGAGATGGGCTCCGTAGAGCTCAATCTGTGCCACTTAGCTGGCACAAAGAGCTTGCTTTCCTCTTGTCTAGCATACTGCTCGCATGTCAAGGGGCCAAAGCCTTGGGCTGGCAGATGAGTTTTTGAATTTTTTTTTTTCTCTAGCATTGGCTGTTTCCATGTATCTTGCTTTTTAGTTTTGTTTGCATGGTCAGTCAACAGTGTGCCTTCCTGCTATTGCCAAATACAACTTAGTTAGGATTCAGACTTGGAGTAGGTTATGTCCCTGCTTACATGCTTCAGCAGCTCCTTTCTGTCTACAAAGTTCTTTTTCACAAAATAAAACAAAAGACCCTTCCAAAGTCACTGTGGATGCTTGTGACCGCCCAGAGCCAGACTACCTCTTGCCACCAAGCCCTCTTTCCTTTCTCATTCCTCTTCCCATCACCACTCAGACCTCCCCATACCCGAAACAGGCACTTTACTCACCTCTGCTGCTTGCTGCAGCTACCCCGTGAAGCTTCGTACTCTATACCATGGATCTGTGTCATCCACGAGACACAGGTCTCTTCACACTGTCTCTGGGCCTACAGTGTGCACTTAAGTTGAAGCCAGTCTGCCTACTGCCAGGAGACTTATTTCACTAACTTTTACCTTAAAACTTGTTTCATGTGCTCATGGAAGAGAGCTAAAGTTGTGGGGACGACTTTAGTCATGCAAGGGATGTAGGGCCTGAACGCACTGGTTTGTCACTAGCTACCTATTGGTTTGTTCCAGGTCAGAAGCTTACTTGAGTTCTGTACTAGGTGAGTTCACCATTCAGAGGCCTGCAATGGAGTCCAGGTATGATTCTAACTTTGCCTCTCAGTCAGTTAGTATGACATTGGAAAAATCATTGCATCTCTCTTGGCCTTGGTTCTCTCTCTCCTAAAATGAGCATGGAGGTCCTTATATTCCTTTCATATTTTCCATTTCTGCCATGCTGAGCTGGGAGCTCACTCTGCTCCGAGAATCACACTAGAAGTAGAGGCTTGGGGAAAAGAAGAAAGGAGAGAAACAGAGTGTTGGACTCCTCCACTTCATTCACCAGGGGAGGCAGTCATAAATGTGGGTGAGCATCCCTATGGATTTCTAAGAAGAGTTGCAAAAAGTGGCAGTTTCATAAGGCGAAGCTACAGGCCTGGAAATGCATCTTGGTCTCTTCCTGTTCCCATCCTCAAGGAACCATGCCCAGAAAGTCACATTCAGCACTTCAGAGTCACATGCCACCTCTTTCTTTCTTATGCCACTAGCATCCCATGCCCCAGATGGTCACGTCTCAAATCAAGACGTAAGCTGCCAAAAGCCCTTCAGCCAGAGTTCCAGGTTCCTCAGCCTCTTTCACACCAACAGAAATTCCAGAACCCGCTGCTAATGTTTCAGAGCAGGCTCTGTTGCCCTCGCTTCCAGGCTGCAGAGGTTGGCTAGTATGCCAGCTTCCATCTAGGTTGGAATTATGGCCATGTGGTGTAGGTAGCTCACACCTCATCATCAACTCTTGGTAGTGACTTACATCCTTTGACTTGCTTGAAAAATGGGAGATGAAGGAGTAAAAAGTCCTGTAAGTAATCTTTTTTTTTTTTTTTCAGTACAGGTAATAAAAGATTCTTTAAGAGTCTAGAAGCATCAAAGACCTGGAGCATGGAGAAAGGGCATTGTGTTTTAAGTGTGTCACCTGAAGTTTATCTATTGGGAACTTAATCCTGAAAGTCATCGGTTAATGGCATTTATTCTGGCTGGACAATGGTGGAGGTTTGGGGAGGTGACTAAGAATAGGCGAGATGATAAGATTATCTTAATACATAACAGTATTAGTGGATTGGGTAGAAACCAGACTAATGTACCAACACTTTGCCACATTATAAGGCAGCACAAAGCCATTGCCAGACAGTGAGCAGATACTGGGGCTACATTCTTGGCTTTCCCAGACTTTAGAGCCAGAAGCCAAATAGCTGTGTTTTCCTTCTCAACCGTTAATACTCAGCTATCTGGCTATAGCACTAGAAAGCAGAGTAAGACTGACAGATTGGTTCACCTCAAATAGGATGGGTAGAACTCAGCTCTCTGATCCCTAGCTTAATGTCTTTGTCTAGGAAGGGGTATTTTTTTATTGTTTTAGTTTTCTTAGGGGCAAATGCTCCTAAAACAAGAGTTCAATGTCTTTGGGATGACCATTATGCAGTAGGAAGTACTTATGACAAGAAGAGTCTGGCCTCTTTGCAGGTTGATGGAACTGCCCCAAAGTCTCTTGAGAGGACTGCTCTGAGGAATGCATTGCATGTTAGGGTCTTTCTCTCTGTTGAGTTCCCAGGATCCCCACAGAATGGATTTAATACTGTTAAGTATGACAGCAAGGTGGTAGCCCTAAACCCTCTAAAAACAAGAAGAAACATTTAACAAAGAGAAGAGTGATCCAGAGTAGTATGAGGAACCACCTGGAGCCCAGCCACATTCTCTCCATTTGTTAAATACACCGCCTGTGCTGGGCATATGCAGAGAGTGGTGATGGCAGAGGCAAGGATGCTGGACACAGCAGAATCTGTGTCCAAAATTAGGCAAAGTGTCAGAAAAATGTTGGATGTATAAAGAAGCAAAGGCAATAGTGTTTGTGTTCTGGAGAGGGGTGGTGGTAGTGGTATCATTGCTCATTGATTGAACGAAAGAGGCAGACTCACGATAATTGGTTCCAGAGAACAGAGAAGTCAAGGTTGGCATCCAGGTCAAGGGTGCTGTCTGGCTGAGACACAGAAGTCCCGGTCTGAAACATGGTCACGGGCTCAGTGTCCAGATCTGCATGTGTATGAGGCTGCCGTGGGCAGGAGTTGAGAATGAAACCTGAGACTTGCCACCTGCAGGGCCCTGGTTGCCAGCCAAGCCTGTTCTGTCCCTTTATTGGGGCGTGGAGGTGCTGCAGAGCTTCACTCAGCTCCCTGCTCTAACTCTAGGTGTGCTGCTGAGGAGGGGAAAAGGAACTAGAAAAGAGGATAGACTGTCCAGACCCCATTGTTTGGCATCTGAACATCTTTTTTGCCTGACTCAAAATAGCAAATATTCAGAAATTCATGTGCAGGATGTGACTGGATGCCCCTTTCTCAGCTTCAGGCGGAGAGGCGTCTCTGGGTAAGCGCATTTGGCGCAAGCACGTAATGGGATGCCAAAAACTTACCCTCAGTTTGTTCCATTGGCTTGGGTCAGGCAAGTTGGCCTGGAAAGTGTTCCTTGGGGGCCAGTTTGCAGGGATCTGCAGAAGTCTGGAGCCAGCTAGGAAATAACCACAGTCCAGGAGCAGCTCAGTTGAAAGGCAGGAGGACAAATGTTTGCCAAGGGCCTGCTTGGAGCCAGGGTGAACAGACTGAAATTAGCCATTTCATCCTGATGCTTGTAACAAATTCTGTGAGTAGTTCCTATTTTAAAGACGAATATCTTAGGCTCACAAAGATTCTATCCTTCATCCTAAATCACAGAGTTAATGAGTGGGTGGACTGGGGTTTGAACCTAGGCATCTGCCTTTGGGTTTCAGCTGCCCCTGGCAGGCTTGAGAGGAGCTGGGCTTTGTAGGGGTCCTCTAAGTATGACAGTACAGTTTCATGGCAATATTTCAAGCAGAAGAAATAGTGTAAGCAAAAGAGGCTTTTACTCTTTACAAGGATAAAGGGAAAGAATCCGAGGGAAGGTCAGACTGAAGGAGGAGTAGCTGAGTGGGTAGGGAGGAGGAGAAGGACAAGGCAAAGAAGCTTTGAAGACAACCCAATGGGAGACCATATGCCTCTGGATCTTCTTCCAGCTGTGAGCTGGGAATTCAGAATGGGAGAAAAAAGCTAAATATAAAGGGAGAAAGAGAAACTGAGTGAGTAAGAGCAGGAAAGAAACTAAGGCACTTAACAAACTTTGGACTTTAACTTCTGCTCTCAGAAGATCTCCATGTCACAGGTGGATCCAGGGTTCAGAGATGGAGGCACTCAGAGTCATTCACATTGAGCTCAGCTTCCCCTGGTCCTTCCATCCATCACTTCTCCCTTTGTGATTCAGAGCCAAAGATCAAAATTGTCCAGAAGAATTTTGACCTGTTGTATTAGTCAGAGTTATCAAGAGGAACAGGACTTACAGAATGACTGTCTGTCTATCTATCTATTTATCTATCTATCTATCTATCTATCTATCTATCTATCTATCTATCTATCTAATCTATATATCATATATCGAGGGCATTTATTAAAATGGTGTGCTCTGCAAATCTTAGTTAACTCCAGATGTAGTCAAACTGATGACAGCTACCATACCTGCTTTTGGGTTACTTGTCACCATTGGATTTTCTATTTGAGGGATCAGAGTGTAGGAATCACAGTATCCCCATTTTACAATCCAAGGAAATAGGTTTCTGCCTGCATTAGGGCTGGGACTCCTCTCTCTCCCTCTGTGGGACATCCTTGGCTCTCATCTGTTGAAGGAAGCTTTTGCTTAAATGCTGTGCTGGCTTAACTATTGCATTTCTTCTGTCTTAGGGTTGGCTGCTTTCTTGCATCTCATCACATTTAAATAGATGTGTGCCCCATCTCTGCACATACCATGGCAGTGATCTCCAAGGACATTTTGCAAGTTTCAGAGGACATGATCTGGATGTAATGAGATCTTGTTAATACTCCCACCAGCAAGATACAGTATTTCTGTGCTGACATTCTTTTTTCCACATGATCACTTCACTCCCTTCCCATTTAGAAGTGGAGGGGGCCAATATGGGTGGGAGATAGGATGTAGGGAAGGATATTCTCTAGCTAATTCAAAAGACTCTTACAACAACGATAGCTACTGGAATGGTTACCTTTCATTTTTATTGCTCAGCTCATGCTTGCTTTCATGTCACAGTTAAAACCACCTTGCTTCTGCTGACATTCAAGAATAATTATCTCCCATGGTGAGAGATTCAGTTTACATCTCATAAGAAAACTCCAAGTTCCAAGAATTGCTTGACCCTGCTGCTTTTTTTTTTTCAATTGGGAAAGTGGTTCCAAATAACTCCACTGGAGTTCAGATTGAAGGTGGTGGTGGCCTGGTCCAACTGACCCTTGAAACAATCATTTATAAAATTCTTACTCTCTGGTTGACTATTGCTCTCTCCTGAGGTAGCACAGGCATTTTATCCTTCTTGAAAGAGAATGGATACATCCATTATGAGAAACAATTGATTTAATTTGAATCTGCATGCAATTAAAAACTAAATTAAGCAGGTCCATAAAACCTCCTGATTTAACAAGCCTGTTGTAGAAATAGTCACTCAGCTCCTGGCTGAGGTTTGGGTGGGTGGGGCAGTAGAAAAGGCACAGCTGTGGAGGAGAGTGTGGAGGGGTAAGGTAACTCTTTGTCACTTCCATCTCTCAAGTATCTTCCCAGAAAGATCAGTAGGAATAGGTTCTGTGCAGCCAAGAATCCCCCTTGCCACAGGTGGCTGCGGGCTCTCCTGATGATGCAAATTCTGAGACCTGTGTTGGTGGCTGGAAAAAGGCTGAGCCAGAGCTCCCATAAGTGCCAGTATATTTCTCTAGCCATGTCTTAATTGAACATGCTGCATTGAGGGGTGGAGCCCTGAGGGGATGGTCTCAGAGAGCACGAAGGCACACATATCATGACATTGTTCTTCTGTCTTCTCTCCATGTATCTAGAAGAAAAGTTGAACAGCAAAACTTAGTTTGACTTTTTAAGGAGTTAAATGGGGTTGGGTGTCAGCAATAGGTATCTGTGTGTCTCCATGTAGGATTGGTTCTAGTCTCGTCCCACCCCAGGTACCAAAGTATGTGCATGGCCAAGTTATTTATGTAAAACTATAACATTGGGTATAACCTATGCACATGCTCCCCGAAACTTTAAATTATCTTTAGCTTACTCATACATCCTAATACAATGTAAATGTTATGCAAGTAGCTGTTAGACTGTATTGCTCAGGGAATAATAACAAGGAGAAATGTCTGTATATATTACGAGCAAATACAAATTATTTTCTGAGTATTTAAAATTCGAACTTGGCAAGCTCCACGGATAGAGAAGCCATGGATATGTACACTAACCCAATTTCTAAAAAAGCTTAGGAGCTTGGGAGGATGAACCCTAAGGAAGAAAACTCATCCTTGAGGGAAGTTGCCACATGCTTGGATATGGCCAGGCCAACCAAGAGTGCAGAGAAAAATGTAGGAGGCAGGTTATATTGTGAGTCTCTTTAATTAGGCTAAATGAAAATCAGCCCATGGAAGTTGTTAAAAATCTGGCTGAGTGAGGAGATGACATCGCAGTAAGACAAGCCAAAGGAGATGTGAGCCAATAAATAGTCAGGAGGGTTATAGCAAAAGGCCCTATTCGGGTCTGTAAACAAAACTCAGCTGATTTACAGCAAAGGGCAGAGGTGGAAATGTGATGATTGGTATCTAGAATCACATCTAAAGGTACTTAGGTGCTTGATTCTTCCAAATACATCTCTAAACTATGTGGGTCTTATATAAATGCTGATTCATTATTTGTATTAGTTAATTGCTTTGTTCGGCTCCGGAGAGAAATAACTTGTGGTGATAGACTCTGCTCACCTTCCTTCTTATGTACTGTGTGTTTGCCTCTGTCCTTTTCTAATTATTTTTAAGTGGTTTGCTTAGCTCTAAGCATATTAAAACAGAAGACCATACTGGAATTCTTGGATAGTATTGCCATATTTACCAGAAACCTATTACTTTACTGTGAAGACACAAACTATGAAAAGGCTCTAACCCACATGTGGCCACCTAAAGCTTGACACCATGTAGATTAGTAGTTCTCAACCTGTGGGTAGCGACCCTGTTGGGGAGGTTGAATGACCCTTTCATGGGGTCTCCTAAGATCATCAGGGAAACATAGATATTTACATTATGATTCACAACAGTAGCAAAATTACAGTTATGGAGTAGCAACGAAATCAACTTTATGGTTGGGGCTCACTACAACACGAGAGTTGCAGCATTAGGAAGGTTGGGAACCATTGTTGTAGGCTGTTATTCACCTACCAACACTTTAGTTTATTTCTACTTTGATCAGGCGTTTGCTATCTTCTGTGAAATCCTGTGCTTCAAGGGAAGCCAACCTTATCAATCAATCTTTACCTTGTCAATCATTGGCTATGTTAAATAAGGTAATAGCCTGGGACAGTGAGATGATACAAATGAAGCGAAAAAGTTCTGAGAGTTTTCCTTAAAGGAGATAGAAGAAAGAGGTTGCCCTGCTTTTTCTGAATATGGCACAGGTGGATGTGAGCTCAGAGCAGTGCAAGATTGTGACCAGCTTGAGGGCAGGTCAACACAAAGAGGTGGCAGCTGAGATTACAGAACACACTCTCTTCCTGATACTGTTGGGCCTTCAATCAAAAAGCCTTGAGTCCCTTCCTGGAAGCAGCTTGTTTTCTGGATAATCTTGCCCTGTTAGGACTGTGGTTACTGGGGATATTTTACATTTCTATATATCCATATGTTGATTCTCTCAAGTCAGTGACCCTGTGTAGTAGGATACTCACAGTCAATGTCATACCTTTCCCAAGAGCTGGTAGGTTCCAGAGCTAGACTCAGATCACTGAAGCCACCACATCTGTTCATACACCATCCAGTAGAGCTGCCATTGACCACAACCTGGAGGTTAGCAAGGAAGACACAGGCTCTGCTAGACTAGTCAAGAAATGAGCCCTGACAATGGTTGGTTTCTATTATAGTAGCCAGCCAAGCTCTGTCCTCCTTTGCTGCTCCTACTAGCCAGACTAATGCTGCAGTGACAGCATCTTTTATTGCAAAGGGTGACAACTGATATCTCTCATTTCATCAGGCTATCTATCAGCAGCTAGGCAGCTCTACAGATCAAACCTATGGTGACTCAATCCCCAGCAGAGATTTCATGAATGCATCCTGGATGAGGCGCACAAATTCCCTGAGGCATATTCTGGTCTCTTGGCTTTAGTATAGGAGGGAGGGTGTGGGCTCCTCTTGAATGCATCACATGGGCACACTGCTTCATTCTGTACAGATCCAGTAGGAATCAGGATACAGATGGTTTTTGACCATGATAGGTCAAAATGTTCTATCCGCTGGTGTGTCTATCCTGCAGTCAGGAAGACTATGATTCAGAGAATGCTGGGACTTCCAGAGAATATTGGAGACTTCCAGAGTCCGGAGTAGAACCAAGAAGGGAAGGATCCTAGCAAAGCTGAGAAGATGGGCAGAGTGAAGAATGATGAGGGTTTTGGGACCTTGAGATTCTGGCTTAAGAATAACTGGAGCAGTTTGTTGCATGTATGTTTTCAGATTGCTGAAATATCCCAATACCCTAAGACATGGCCTTAGTCAGTGTAATCATGAACCTATGGTAGAGAACAAGGGTGACAGCCTTATTTTGAGTCCTTCTTCTGTGACAACATCTTACTGATTATTTTACCTATTTGACCTTATACTCCTCAGGACAGCCTGTTTTTGTTAGTAGCAAGGAAACAGAATTAGAGGGGTTAAGTGCCTTTGGCAAGGTCACCTAGTGAGATCCTGGGCTAGAAGCTGGGTCTTCTGTCTATACGCAATAGGCTTCCACTGGTCTAGGATCTATAGCTGAGCCCTTATCTGGGTGTCAGGATAGCTCACCTGTACATAGCTGGGAGCTGTGGGGATGCCATGGAGTTACACCTCTCACTAGCAGCCAGAGAGAAGAGGCCCCTTCTGGGATTTGATTGTAGAGCTGTTTATTGCCTGGTAGACATTTTGTTGAGGGTGCAACTTGCAGAGCCATTAATGACAATGAATTTCCAGCGGGTGTCAGGAGACATGGGGGAAGTGGAGAATGGAGCAGAGGCTGCAGCTATTTCAACTGCCCTTTGCAAGGACTAATGAAGCCTGTACACTCTCCTGATCTTGACAGCTCCAGGAAATGTCAGGTTCCACCTAGAAGACCTTGCGAGCTTGTCAGCCTTCCTTTGTGCCAACACCAGTCACGGGAAGAGAGATTGCCATCACATGATTCTGTCCTTCCATGCTCAGGGTTCGGCAGGATATTCAGAAACAACTTTGCATTCAATTGTTGGGCTTCTAACACTGTGCGCTAATGGCCTATGTTACTTTGTACAATAAATGTTGAGACTAGTTCAACTCTATAATGAGGAATAACTCGATTCTAGTAATTTAATCTCCATTAAAGTCGTCGCAAGCTATTTATTGACGTTTTTAAGAAGAGTGATGTGAAGGAACACGCACCTCCCATCACCCAGCCTTCCATGTCACCCTTCATGGTGCAGGCTTTGAGCAGAGATGGAGCCTAGAGACCTGCAGTTCTGCTTTGTCTAGGCACAGTTTAATGCAAATGAGTAGAGAAGCTAAAAGAAGCAAGGGCAAGGGTGACACCGAGGACCCTGGTTTCTAATAAAGCTGTGGGGCTCAGTGAACTCTGTCCTTTTTACAGCCTTTGAGCCCTCCTGTGAACAGCTGATCTTCACACAGGGGGAAGTACTGTGTGAGGTCAGGGCTGAATGTCAGCTCTGCCTGGCAGGATGGTGAACACCTGGGTAGGCCAATGGGGGAAAGAGATGAACAACTGTCAGGGACAGCAGCAAGGACAGCAGAGAAGGGAGCAGAAGGAGAGAGTCACCAAAATGACCACCTGAAGGAGTAGATGCAGGAAGAGGATTGTGATGTCCTAGGGAGGTGACAAGGGGCAACAGGGAAGTGGGTTTTATGGCACAGAGCTGGTTCTAATCTCTGAAAGTTTCTTGCTATGAGACCTTGGATAAGCTAATGAGCTGATTGAAGCCTGCATCTTTTCGTGAATGAAATAAAGATAATGATGCTCATTTTACATTATGTGTGATAGCACATGCTTCAGGGGCCAGTCATGTGAGAAAAATTCCTAGTATATGGGCTTCTCCTCTACATTCTAGAAGCAGCGATTGGCTGAGAAGAGCTAGTGTGGCTGAAATGTCTGAACGGTATTTCTACCTGGACAAGCTTGTATGTGACGTAAGGCAATGATTTTTTTTTACATGCGGTAGGCTATTCCCACCCTTCATTCTCAAATAGGACTCTACTTTTCAAGTTACTATTTGTATAAAATGCTGACTATTGATGAATATATCCTGGAGGCTTATTGTGTTGAGATTTTATCAGATAAGTTAAGAACATCTAGAAATGGGCAGATGGGGAAACCAACCCTGGGAAGCAAACACTAAATTTACTATACATTGCAGTGGCAGGCATTAGGAGCTCTGTCTCTGAGGCAGCACATATTGGCTCAAGGTGCTTCAAGAATTTGTGAATCAGCCAAAAGCCCAGGGCCAGTGTTTCCCTGATGCTTCCCACAAAGCACACAAGGAGGTCTTGGGGAGTCTGGCAGTGTACATTCTCAGGGGAGTGCCTGGGTAATCCTGAAGCATCAAGGCTTCCCCTTCTGTAGTCAAAGTCTCCTTTGCTAGGCCAAGGGCTGGAAACAAAAATGTAGAGGTATTCTGAAGGCCTCCATCTTACAGCCATTTGGAAACATGCTAATGTTTTGCTGTGCAACAATTTGCGGGTAGTACACATTGAAAGGTCATCTTTGGGCCTTACTGAGAAGCTTACACCCTTCTGGGTAACAAATATGTATCCAGAGAGGCCAGCCTTTCCCCAGGTCAATCTGACGGATGTCAGCATCCACACATGACATAATCCTGGGACCCTGCTTCATAACGTCTCTTTCTCTGGCATGAGCTCTAACTCAACATGAACCTTTAGCTGCTGTGCAGATGTTATGCAGATGTTATGCCAAGGGGAGTTAATACACATCTCAGGACTGACTCTGAAAGGCATCAGAAACTAGGCCAGGGTGTGGAAGGAGTGACATATTTGAATTCAGTCTAAATTAAACAGAAACTTGTCCAGGTAGACATGAAAATCACATTACCTAATGAATCTGACTTATTTTGTTGCTTTCAGATGGTTTCTGTTCTCTTCAATGAAAAGGCATAGTGAGCTAGGATGAAATACACATAGCAGGGAAAGTGGATGGAGGTGATCAAAGTCCTAGAGGGGGCATCGGCCTATGCGGGTCCAATGTCACTGAGTTAATGATTCTTTTAGAAGGGTGAGACCTGAGTACCTCAAATGCTAATTTTGGGAGGAGCCTGACCTTCAAAAGAAGTGACAGGGCTTCTGAGCTGAAGGTTAGGATTTGAAAAGCAGATCTGGTCTTAAGATTGGAGAAGGCAAGATGATGTCACATAGAGAGCAGTTAGTTGAAAGGTTTATAAAGCTGTCTAGCTACGGTGGAGCCTGCATTTGTTAGCGGTATCTGGAATAGAAGGGCTCCAAGGAAGTAGTTACTGCATACCAACTGTATGCAGGAGTTGAGTTGGGGACTCCTTTCAGCATCCAGCTGATGTTAGTACAGTGCCCTTGATCCTTCTATCCATCAAACAACTTGCCAAAGTGCTACTGAGACTCTCCTGACTGTCCCTTCTAAGATGCATGTCACTGCTGTTCACTCTCAGGAGAAAGTGGAGATGGAGACAAAGCCCGAGTCTTTCCTGGGCTCACTACATGGTGGACCTTAATTCCAGCCTGTGTCTTGCAACGTAACTCGGTAACATTGGGTAATATGTCCTGAAGATGACCATGACTGGGGAGGTGGTAAGTGGGTTATCTTTTCTGAACTAGTCTTGTAGAGGCATCACAGCCCTAATGATGAGGTTATTTCACTATTCCAGAGAGACTACTTCGTCAGCACAGCTGTTACGCTTCAGGCCTACTGTTGTTCCTGGCCTCTGTGATCACCTTGAGGAAGGCTCACTCTGGGCTGGCTGGGAAGCTCTTGTGAATTTTTAGTTAGTACTTGGTTTCTGAGGTTTCTCCAGGGCCCTCTCTAAGGAGACTTCATAGCATGGTTTTCTGTCCTAGAATAATGCTGAGGCTAAGGGTCTGCTAGGGCTCCTATCTCCCTACAGCAAAGCTGTCAGTGAGTGGGCCCCTGTGAAGGCCTTCCCTGTCTCCCCTGCCTTCCAGAAAGCTAACAGGATTGTTAGGACTCTACTTTCTCTTACCTATAGCAGGGTGACACAGGGCACTCTTGTTCCTTCTGGAGTGGGGAAGCTCTTGCCTGGGCACAGAGAAGAATGACCTTCCTTCCTCTGTATGGTCGGGTTTCTGGCTTTTCTCATGGCATCTGCTGCAGCAGCTCACAATGTCCGGCTTTGTCAGCTAGACCCCCAGATCACAAGCCCACTTTGCTCTCATCTTCGTCTATCCTCAGACTTGCACTAGACTGGGATGACTGCCTATGTAGAGTCTTAGAACTTTCTTTTCCATGCAGCTCATTTAGTTCTTCACAGGCTGTTCCCATAGCTCTCTACATAGCAATTACAACCAGCTGCCTGGACCACATACACAGGAGCCGCTCCTGGCACCTCACAGACTCCTGTTTTTCCACCACCCCAACACCATCACCTTCAACATGATCCTTGAGCCAGTTCTCATTCTCCCTACTCTCACATGGTCTAAACAGCCTCGACTTCTCACCCATGTGCTACCAACTGTGTTCTCCCTTGAAATCAGTCTTACACCATGTCTCTTACAGCCAGAGAGCCACTTGGAAACACTGCAGGATACAAAGAGCCATCACCACAAAACCAAATTACAAATGCTGGTAAGGATGTGGAGAAAGAACAGTTAAGACACTGCTGATGGGACTAAAAACCTGTTCAGCTACCAGGGAAATTGGTTGCGGTCTCAAAAACTAAAAACAGAACTACTACATGATCCCTGTTCAGTTATACTCCTAAGCATACAGCCATAGGGAGAGAAACTTAGAACAGAATATGAAAGCTACCTAGATGACTATTAAAAATGGATGGATGGGTGGATGGATGGATGGATGGATGAATAAAGAAAACATCACACACACACACACACACACACACATACACACACTGGAGTATTATTCAGCTATAAAGAAGAATGAAAGCCTTTACTTGAAAGAAAATGGAACCGAAATCATCATATTAGATGAAATAAGCCATACTCAGAAACGCAAATATCGATTGTCTCCTTTATAGGTAGAATCTAGGAAAGAGGAACTCTTAAGAAAAAGGAATATGGGTGGAGAGAAGGGTAAATTAAAGGGTACTAAAGGTTATGATTAAAATATATGCATGTA
Source organism: Psammomys obesus (assembly GCF_907164565.1). NCBI lineage: Eukaryota > Metazoa > Chordata > Mammalia > Rodentia > Muridae > Psammomys > Psammomys obesus. Next base: position 9,018,568 of record NW_026586173.1, read on the forward strand.
CTAAAATATATTGTGGAAACTCATTATCATCTATAATTGGTATTCATGAACAATACTTATCCAAGATGAACTGTCTGTGTACACAACTCTCTGGTAGCTTCCCAGTCATTTTGAGTTAAAAGTCTAACAGTGACCTCCACAGCCTCCTCTGCTACCCCCCTATTCTAGTCTACCATCCAGATTTTATTCTCCTTTTACCTGCTTGCCATGTCTGTGCCCCAGGGCCTTTTGTACTTGCTGCTGTTTCTGGCTGGAACACACTTCTTCTGTCTCCGTTATTCATGCCTCACCTCCCTTAGCTGTGTACTAGTTGGGACTGTCTGAGACGGAACACTGTAGAACAAACACCCCACACCTCCTGTGCAGGGTGTGACATTCTCGGGCTAAATAGGCTACCTGCATGAGGGAACCCGCACCCGGCAGCCAGCCCAGAGGTGCCACCGTTTACAGTCAAAGCAGTGCAGGAATGTACGGTACAGTGAGGGTGTACATTCCTGTTCACACTTCACTGGCCAGTGTCCTATCATTATGGTTCTGACCTTGCCTGGGCACTATCCACTAGCCGAGAAGGAGCTGGAGCTGGGACTTCCTCATGTCCTTGCTGGATTTTCCCTCTCCCCAGCACTGTGTGATAGGGCAGAGAGCACAGAAACCCCATCTCTGAGGACCCCTCAAATCAAGGCAGCTCTCCCATACAACACCTGTTTGCTCAGGGAGCCCTCCTTGTGTGACAGAACAACCTCCTTTTTTACAACCCCCCAAACCCTACTAAGAATAATTTCACAGGGCAAAGCAACTCCTTCCCTTGATACCACATGGTTAATTTTAGCAACATGTCCCCCAAAGACCTGCTTTCTGATGACCCTGGGAGTAGTATAGTGCCACCTTTCCTGGCAACCCCAGGTCACACAGCAAGTCCTCCCCATGGAGATGTTCCTCCCCTAACTCTAGCTTCTTCCTTTCTCCCCTTTCCATCTTGATCATTCTCCCGCTGACTCACAGCTCTCTGAAATACAATACATTGACTTACTCATTATCCTACTCAGCTTTGGCTGCTGGAGCAACACCCAATTGACTGGATGTCTGAAATAACAAACCTCAATTTCTCTTTGTTCTGGAGGTTGAAAGGCCAAGGTCAGGCATTGGCAGATTTGGTGTCTGGTAAGAGCCACTTTTTTCTTTGCACACAACTCTTACCACCGTTCCTAGAGTGATGCTGTATCCCCTGCTCTGATTATATAGGCTCTGCCCTCTTACCTGAAAAATTTCCAAGTCCTCATTTCCAGCTCCCCACACGGGGCTCAGAATTGCTCAAGAGTCTGGGGAACTTTCAGCTGCTCTCTCCCTTATATCATCATGGTTTCTATGCTCAGTTGTAGCCTCCTTTTTAAAAGATTCATTTATTTTTTTATTTCATGTATATGTGTTTATGCCTGCATGTATGTTTGCACACCATATGTGTGCCTGGTACCCACAAAGGCAGAAAGAGGGCATAGATTCCTAGGAACTGGAGCTACAGACAGTTATGAACTACCAAGTGCTGAGAACTGAACTCAGGTCTTCTGAAAGAGCAGCAAATGATCTTAACCACCAAGCTATTTCTTCAACCCCAATTTTTTCCTTTTTTTTTTTTTAAATCAGCACATGCTATTTGTAAAATACCAATATGTTTAATGTTTTTAACAAAATCTATAACATTAGATTTTACCAATAAAGACTCAGAAGCCAGACGCTGGGGTGAAAACCTGCTAGCTCAGAGAGGTCAGCTCTGCTGACCTTCCTTCTCAGCTGATGATCCCCCCAAAAGGAGTGCTTCTTCCCCACACCGTTTCAAAATCCCCTCAAACTCAATGTCCTTCTCTTCTACTTCTTGTGAGTTTCTTTGCTCAGGAGAGACTGACTAGGACTCAGTTATCTGGGAGATGGGTCCCAGACCTAGGCAATGTCCACTCCTGGGTCATATAGGATCTAAAACTCACTAGGACTGTGGATGGGAAAAATAGCAGGCCTGCAGGCAAATGCTTCTTGAGAAGCCCAGTTCAGCCTGGTGAGATTCCATAGGAGCTTCATTTTATTTTCTAATAACAAAGAGAACGACACAGTTGCAGTGGAGCCTCACATCTGTCTCACTGTGCCTCTCTGGGCAGTGCGTGCACATCTGTGTGCCCTGAGCAGAGTGTGTGCTGCGAGGGTCCCAAGTACTTCTCTTCTGCACACATTGGTGTGTGTGCCAAGCATCTCTCCAGTGCAGCCACATCTATAGAAGGCCTGCTCCCCACATAGAGCGGTGCATATAAAGCATATTTTTCCAAGCCAGACCTTAGGAACAGGCTTCTACCTGCAAGGACCAGCAAGGGAGTTGGGGAAAACCAACAACATTTTCCGATCTTACTGTCTTTTCAGCCTGTGGAGGAAAATAAAAATGAGTTAACTGAAGACTGTGTGCAAAGTAGTGGTGATGAGTTTTTTTTTTGTTGTTGTTGTTCCATTGTGTGCTTTTGTGTATCTGTAGATATTTATTTGAAGGTAGCATTTGCACATCAAGGTGCTTGCTCCTATTTTGAGGCTGTTGTGTGTGCTTGAGTATGTCCTGCAATTAAAGAGGGTGACAAATAAAGCTGGACATGAGGGTATAAAGAGATAGATGGCTGGAAGAGGGACAGTAATGTGGCCTAGCAAAGTGACTAAAATATGAGTAGTGTCTCTGAACAGTGGTATGACCCCAGGTCTTTGTCTTATTTCTATAATCAATATCCTAGGATAATCAATCTTAAAGTCCCATTAAGCCTTGCTGTTTAATGTGTCTCCCTCTGAGCTCTAGTCATATGGAGTAGATAAAATAACTGAGAATAAAAAAAAAAAAACATAGTGGACATACAACCACACACTACTGAACTTGTGAACAACCTGCTAATATAAGGCTGGGTCAGCATAGTTCAAATATATCACCCATCAGAGGAGGTATTGTGAAGGCACCTAACAAAAATTGGGGTGATTAATCATGGTGAAGAAAGGAGGAAGACAAGGAAGCAGCAGGTGGCATGGTGAGGAGAAGCTGAACACTAGGCACTGGGAGAGCCCAACTCCTCCTCCTCCTCCTCCTGCTTTTCTTAACAAGATAGGGCATTTGAAGAGATTTTTTTTGCAAGTTGTCTTTAATTAACAACTACAATAAAAATTTATTACTGAGTTTGTATTGACAGTTTCATACATTTATACAATGGATTTTAGTCATTTTTAGTCCCCTATCCCTCGCCCTCCTCCACCTCTATCTTCCACCAGGATTCTTCTTTCCTTTTTTTACTTTATATTTTTTATAATCTATTCACTTTACATCCTGATTGTAGCCCCCTTCCTTTCCTCCTCCTGGTCCTACCCCCTCCCTCTTCCCCGTATCCTCTTCCTTCAATTCTCAGAAACAGGGAGCCCTGCGCCCCTACCATCTGACCTCAGTCTATCAAGTCTCATCAGGACTGCCTGCATTCCCTTCCTCTGTGACCTAGCAAGGCTGCCTAGCTAGAGGAAGAGATCAAAGAGAAGGCAACAGAGTCCACATCAGAGACAGCCCCTGCTCCCCATACTAGGGAGGGGACCCACATGGAGACTGAGCTGCCTATCAGCTCCATCAGAAACAAGGGTCCAGCTCCTGCTTCTTGAACAACCAGTGGTGTCTGCAGCATGTGAGTTGGTCATAACAAAACAGGCAACTTACCTAACAAATGGATTCTTTCATTATTCTTGGAGCTAGAAGCCTAACATAAAGAGCCTGGTAGAGTTGGCTTCCCCTGATGCCTCCTGTGGCAGGCAGACTACACTTTCTCTCTGTCCTCGAAAGGTCATCCCTCTGTTTGACAGTGTTTTAATCCCTTCTCCTCTAAGGAAGTCAGTTGTGTTGTGCTACATAAGAGTCCTTTCATTCCAGGGATTTCTGTTTACCTTAATTTCCACCTATCTTTAAATGCAGTCACATTTGGAAGAGCTGGGTGTCAGGATTTTAGTGTATGAACCCTGGGACACACACAATTTATAGCACAGCAAAAGGACCCGGAAGTTTCAGAGGAAACAAAGACGCTTGGGCATGCAGAACACACCATGGAAGTTTTGATTTCTTTGTAAACTCTGTTATGTCACGAAAATATGTTTTTGTTTTAATTCTATGTGTGAGATTTTAGCTTCGGCTTTAGTTTGTCCACAGCTGATAACTGTCTCCTGCAGGGCCTCATCTTTGCCAGCTGGTAATGGCCTGCCTTGTGGCGCATGTAGAGGGGTGTGGTCTAGGATTCTAAAGAAGACAAATGGGGGAGCCCAGAGAGAGAAAATGTGATGTGCTATGGTGGTGGCATGTGTCATGTGGCAGTTTGGAGAGTCCAGAGACTGACTGACAGAGATGCTTTGTGGTGTAGCAGCTCGGAGGAGACTGCTTGCTGCATCAGAGATTGGTATAGCCCCAAAAGAACCCTAAACAGCTGGGAGAAGTAAAGAAGTGTGCCCCCGCTCCCCACTAACCTTCTTTCTCCTACCTAGCATTGGAGGGTTGGAAAGGAGAGGCTTTAAGGAACCCCAAATTAAAATAAAAAGATGAAAAATGGGTACAACATACCAGGGGAGACATATATGATCCAGCTTTGCAGAGGCCTTGCTCACTAAGGACAAGTTACTAAGTCCCTCTGAATCTATGTGAGCAAGGCTGTGCACACTGCTCTGGAGAGGAATGGGGCAAGGGGCAGATAAAATTGAGAGGGTTTGCCAAGATGACAGGAATTATCCACACATGTAAGTGCCAACCATGTGTTAAGCGCTTTGTGGATTTCACTCGGTGACTTTGGAATGCCACCAAGGCCTTTTGCAACCAAGCCTTGAATGCAAGGGAGAACCAGCTCCAGGCTGAGACAGAGAACAACAACCTTTATTATTTGAGAATTTCATGCATGAATAGATTGTGTTCTGGCCAACTCTGACCATACTCCCTCCCCTCTAACTCCCTATTTTTTAATTTAAAATTTTTGAGAATTTCATACACAAGCACCATATTTACACCATTTCTATCATTCTTCCATCCTCCTCCAACTCATTACCTGTTCCCCTCTCACATCCATGACCTCTTTTTCTTTAATTGTTATTGTTACATACAAAAAACTGAGTCCATTTAGCATCACATGTACAAGTGTTTAGGGCTGGCCCCTTGACGTTGGATAACCTATGGGTGCTGGGGTTCATCCCCGAAGTAAAGATTCTTTCTCTTAATAGCCATTGAAAATGTCAGTCAACCTGCCATGAGTAGTTGGCTAGGTTTGTAGTAGCAGAATTGAATTGTCTTCTATTGAGAGGCTCTTAAGTCCAATTATACAGTTATTGGTGACCCCCTTCCCCCAAGCAAAATGCCACTGTTGCTCTATTGGGAATATCATGCTAGGCCAAGACCTACTCTCTTTAAATGGGATAGTATGGACGCCCTAAGTAAGGCTGAGTGTAGTTATTTACAGCTGCCCCGCTAATCTCTCAGCATTACAGGCCTATGCATTTGCCTTCATTTCCTTTGGGCTACACTTAACATTCATTTTAGAGGTTCTTCAAAGATTCACTTATTTTCAAGTTGTTGGATGAGCAGATGGAAGCAGATACAGAGTACAAAGAGGACTGTGCAGCTGTTGGGATAGAACACAGCCATGGCGATTTCCTTTGACACGAGTGTTTACTCATCATAAACTCATAATGATGAAATTCTGGACTTTGGAATAGCTTTAGGGGGAGAAATTTGGGACATGTTGTGAGGAGAGTTTTTTTGTTTTAACATTTTGAAAATATTTTCTGTGAGGGTCTAGCTTGACAGAGATGACCCACCACTCATATTGTGAGCCTAGAGGTGTTTTTCTGTCCAGAGTGTAAAAGATGTGATTCCTTCACCCTGGCTGGGAAAACTGTACTTTCATGAACTGAGAAAACCCTACTCTTTTTTTTTCTGTCTTGCTTGTCTTCAGCTTAATAAACTTCCATCTAACCTTCCCAACGAACAGTTGCTTTCCTGCTTTTAAACAGGGAAAGCAAATTTTTACTGGAGAGCAAGGCTTTAATGCCGAGCTGTTTGCTTTTCAAGCTCCCCTCACAGCATGTTTTAACAGTTTGTTGCACGAAATCACTCACTAGCGTGGCTTTCAGTGCAGGCTGAAGCTGTGCCATCTGAACCAGTCCTTATTGCTCTTCTTCTTCACTTGTATCTCCCATCACCGAGCCCAGCAGTGCTGTGCAGCTCTGTCAACCTCAGAAGGTACTCGGGGCCTTTTAAAACATTTTTATTTTTATTTTTTGGCAGAATGGAAGGCTGAGTGGCTAAGTGTTACAAGCATTCAGGAAGTGGGTGGCTCCAGTAGTGGTTATCCAGTGACAGAGAAAGCAGGATTAGGCCACTGCATAAAAGAGACTGTGCTGGGTTGGGTAAGCAGATGACGGGAGCGGCGGCAGTTTCTCTAGACCCTATGATGGGTTTGGATCACTTCCTCCTCCCAGCTTTGCCTTATGGTGAGCCAAACAGGCAATAGTCCTGTCAGGACTGTGCGGCCCATGTATGTCAACTTAGGCAGGTGCCTCTTTTTTTCTTGCTGTTAAGGAAAGACCTTAGTGTTGCTATGCTGTCAAACAGAGTCTGTGACATGATGGGTATGCAGGGCCAGGTGTCAATGATGGCTACTACTTTGACTGCTTTTTTGAGAACATGGCTTACAAAAGTGCTTGACCCTCAAAACATACAGGAGCCCATTCCAGGCCCAAGATTGAGAGTTGAGGGTCAACCTTTGCTTCTGCAGCTTTCTGCGACCATTTGGTCCTTCTTTCCTGCTTATCCATGGCCCACATTCCATCTTTTTTACTTCTGTGTCACCCAGTGGCACAACCTCCTGATTCCTCTGTGGCCATCACCCTCAGATCCAGCAAGCGCTGAGTGTGGTGAGGCTCTGTTGTAGGACTTGATCTCTGCATAACAGAAACTCGAAATGTTCTCACACCACCACCAACCCTACCCACCTGCCCTACCAGCACTCCTTAAAGGAAACCCCCTTAGGGGAAAGTGAAGCTGTTTTAATGGAATGGAGGGGGCACAGTAGGACCTTATTAAAATACTGAGAGATTAACAAGGTCTCTTTCCCCTCAATTATTAACAATGTACTTGTTCTTCGGAAACGTACCCATGAAAATTTAAATCAGATGAAAATGGTTGTTCACTTAAAACGGCTCCGTTAATCTGTGAGTAATGTTTTATTCAGTGCATTAAATGAATGCTGAGGTTGGACACCTGCTGGTCCGTCTCCCCAGGGTACTGCAGGCAAGGGGATGGAGAGAGATGAAGAAGCACAGACCAAGGGCTAAACCAGGAGTTCTCTACCTTATTTATCATATAGTGCCAAATTAGGAGGAGTTGCAGGGGAGGATGGGCAGGAGCTGGCCACATCATGGCAGGAAAGCTGGTTGCCAGGGTGGCTAGGAGGTGGTACCTCTGGACAGTGACCTCATTGGTCTTTCTGTCATTTTCTAGTACTGCTTTTCCCTCACTGCTGTGTCTAGTCCGTGGACGTAAGAGGGAACTTGGAAGTTTCTATCTCCAGGCTGGAAAAGCACAGAGAGAGGGGGAGGTGGCTTGCTGCTTTTGACCAGTCTGGAAGTCAGGACAAAATGGGACATCCTGACAGAGGAGGCACGGTTTCTGCATATGGAGATAGGAAGACGGGCTTTCTGAAATGATGGGCAGCCAGTGCTTGTGGGGAAACTGTGGAGGCTGCACTGGGTAGCTGTGTTTTTTATGCTTCATGCTTAGTGCTCTCTTTCCATTACCATGAATGAAACCAGCCATCATAGACAGCAAATCAATGTTTTTCAAGCAGATTAATAGGGGGATAAATCAAAGAGCAGCTGAAGTAGGGTGTAAACTCTCAGGGACTTGCACAAGCCTCAGCCTACTTCATTGCAGAATATTGGGGTGTGATGTTTCAAATTCTGGGATACCATCCTGGAAAATTGAGTAGTTATGTTTCAGTCATCAGAAATAACAAGAAGCTCTATCAGGTCTTGAGGCCTGGTCTCTGAGTGCCATGCAATTGGACTCTACTACCTGTTAACCAAAGCTGCTTTAATGGAACTGTGCTAAAGCAGCACTGAGAACGCAGGCCTGGTGCTGGAGCTGTAAGCTGAGCTCTGGGCTCTCTATAAAGGAACTTTTTCTTTAGATTATGCCTTTACCCTTCAGATACCGCTGATAATTGAAAGTGGATGTGAAGACAGGTAGGGAAGGTTTGAGGAGCATGGAGTGAGCATACAGAGGTGCAGACCACAGAGGAACCCAGTAACTAGAACTGATCTAAGGGTCTGTGTGCTCAGTGGGATTAAGATATGTGCTGGGCGTAAGAAAAGGAGCCAGGGCCATCTTGTTCACTAATGAGCTTGTTCGGTGATCATTAGTGACTCAGAAAGAGGGAGAGATGGGTGTTAAACACGAGAGACCTCTTGAGGTTGTCTACCCAGGAAAGAGAAAACAATGGATCTCGTGAAGTGTTAACTTAGAAGCACACATTTTAGACTTGTCAGAAGCAATGATGCCTTTAAGGCCATTCCATCATTCATGCATTCAATCATGCTAGGCATAGATGAACTTGACAATGATGGTAAAGAGAGACAGTGATGAGTGGAAATAAATACATTGCTAGAAAATAATGTATGTTCAAATAAAGAGTAGCTGCTGAGATGTCTTGGTCTTGTTGAGATGGCAATGTCAGTTGTGCTCAGGACTAAAAAAAAAAAAAAAGAGCACACAGCCATATATATGTGCAGGGATGAAGAAAAGGTGGGATTAGGAATGGCAAGAAAGGCATAGAAGCTTGAGGTCTGTAATCACAAGGGCTAGATATGGGACACTTGGTGCAGATGGCCAGTCCCCCAGGAGGGCTGAGGAGAGCTTAGACATGATGCATATTTGGAGAATTCCTGGTGATCTGGGCCATGTTGAACATGAAACATGAGCTGTTGGAGGAACAGACCACAGCAGTCTACAGCAGACTCAGGGAAAGCACTTGGGTGGCATCAGGGATAGGCAAGATGATGTATTGATGTAGTGCAGGATCAGAAACTAATTATAAATGACTGGGTCATGGCTAATGATGCTGTCCAGTGATAGAGCAGATATGTAGGGTATAGAAGACTTGGGTTCCAAAACTGTCAATGGCCAGGTGAGGATGGAGAGGCCTTCAACACATGAATCATAAGAAGGCAAGAATTAGAAGGAGAGAGGGGGGGAAAAGCAGTCAAGAAGTGTTGCCAAGGACATACACTTTTCTTGTAGGACTTACATGCCCCTGAATGAAATGATAGACCCCAATTTGAGTTGCCTCAGAAGGAAGAATAAGTAATTGTGTAGTTTAGGAAGCAAATGGAGGCTAGATGTTTAAAATTTACAGTCAATAATGTATACTTTATGTAGAAAACATTACCTATGTGAGTGTGCAGACCTGTGAATTTTGACCTGTGAATTGTTTGACTTTGGCTTTTCCCTTGCCTTGCCACAATAACTGGAAGTTACTCCTCTATTTTATGCTCCTATGGCTTGCCTAGTCCTGACTGTCCCATAAATCACACAGACACACCAACTGAGTAGATCTGGTCTGGGGATCCCAGCCTTTCCATTTAGCATGATACATTTAGATTAATCCATATTTCAGAAGTTCCTTTATATTGCTGGGTAGTATTTCCCTATACAGCTATACAAGTATGTGTTTGTCAGTTTGCCTTTAGTACTTTTGGAATTTCCTCCTTACATTTTTTGTCATTTATGGATAAAGCTATTTTAAGAAATCATACACAAATGTTATGTGGACACATATGTTTCTGCTGAGTTAATAGTCAGGCATGAGACTTCAGGGCACAGGGTTGAGTGTGTGCTTCATTTTATATGAAACTGACAAGATGTTTCTGAAGTGTTTGCATTGTTTTGCATTCCCATCACAGCTTGTGAGAGCTGCAGCTGCTCAGCAGCCTTGCCTGCACTTGGTGTGCTAGTTTTAAAATACTAGGCAATTCTGAGCTGTGTAGAGCTAGACACATACATTTGAAGATTGTTGGCTGGTATCGTTATGTAAGTCTCTGTCACATACACACATACATGCGGCTGTTTGTACCCAATAGAAAGTTGGATTAGCTTTTCCATTACAACAACAAAAATATCTAAGACTCCACAAAAAAAAAATTATAAAGGTAAAAACATTTACTTAACTTGAAGTTTGGCAGTTTGAGGGCATGACACCTGAATCAGCTCAGTTCTGGTGGTGAAGATAGTAGATGCTGGTAGATCATGTCATGTGTTTTTATAAAGTCAAGCAATTATATATTTAATGAGAGAGAGAGAGAGAGAGAGAGAGAGAGAGAGACAGAGACAGAAAGAAGAGATATAGACAGAAAGAGAAAGAGAAAGAGAGCAGTATAGAAGGAAAGAGCAGAGAAAGAGAAAGAGGAAGAGAAAATGAAAGGAAAAGGGAAAGAGAAAGAGAAGGAGGAAGAAAAAAAAGAGAAAGAAAGATGTCCACAACTCCCTGAAGAGTACCTCTGATGCACTCAGGCATTAGGCCTCTCCCCTGAATTTTCTACCCTCTCCTAATGGTGTCATCCTGAGATCAAGCTTTAATGTATGAGCCTCAGGGAGACACATAAAATCCAAACTATAGCAGGTTTGATTAAACAGAGCACCCAGAGGAAGGATATATGAGCAAAGGAAAGGAGGATGGGGCAGCTGGTGAGGTCAAAGGAAGGCAACACCAATGTCCTAGATCTACACGACAAAGGCTTTGCAAAGGAGATCTGTCTCAGCAGGCACATGCTGCTGAGATGCTCCGGTGTAGGTGTTGCAGCATCCAACTCTGGTTGGTCATTTGCAAAGGTAGTTGTGGCCAGCAGTTTCAGGGACGTGGTGGTGATGAGACTCAGGTGAAAGTGCCAAGGAAGGCATAGACCTGGAGAGCAGGAGAAGGCTCTCCTTTTCTGTGGCAAGAAACAGAGTCTGCAGCCTGCTTCTTCAGCTTCCTTCTACATTCTCAGTGAGAGCAATCTGATTTTAGTGTGGTCTGGCCAGCTGAAAAGACTACACTCTCCAGCTCTCCGGAGACTGCACTTTATATGCTAGAGACACTTGGTAAGTGGTCTTCCAAGAAATCTCCTTCAAAGGGAAGGGGCAAGTGGTTGGCACAGGGCCACTTTGCCTTTTACTGTCTTCCTTACTGGAATGGGGACATCGGGAGTAGAGTTTAGCTACCATGTCGCAATTTTGGATGGGGTGACCTGGAGGATGGCAGCCAGTTTTAAGGATGGCAGAGGAGAAAGAGAAACCATTTAGATCCACATGGTTCCACTGAGCTGCCAGCTGCCTCAGCCTGCTACTCGTCAGACCGGCCTGTGGAGATGTCCAGGCATGCAAGCTTCACCACTGGACACATTTACAGATGTAAACCTTAATATGAAGGCGTAGGTTCTCTCTTGTTGACCTGTTTGCTCTCAGATGGATTAACAAAATGGCATGTTTTGATTTGAAAAATTAAATTCGATTTGAAAAGCTACCTAAAATTCACATGGAAAAATAAACAAGCATCGGTAGCTCAGGAAATCTGAAAACAGATGTGCAATGGCAGGTGGCGAGAATGGTGCTCAGATTTTAAGGCTGTAAGAAATACCAGGTGTGATGCTGGTACATGGATAAGAAATCTGATCAATGGCACAGGATGTGGAATCCCAAAATAGCTCCAGATGCATGGGAGAAATTTGGAGTAACATGGGGGAACTCTCTTTACTACTTTTTAAATTAGTGAGAAAAGGATGGTTTATTGAGTAAGTGGTATTGGCATAATAATGTAACTGACTGAGAAAATTTTTGTTGAATCTACAGCTAAGCTATTAATAGATGCTTCAATACACTTTCCAAACAGATCAAAACTTTGAAGGTTAAAATATGAAACCATATAATTATCAGGGAAATTAAAACATGGATAATTATTTGCAGTCTTAGGATGGGGAGGACTTTCTAAGAATGACAGTAAACAAACAAGTACAAGCTAGAAATAATTAGGCTTGGCAATTTTAATTATGCAAGGATCTCCAAAAATCCTGCAAAGTAAATCCTAGCATAAACAAATCCAACCAACAAAACCTGGGGAAATATGTGGAATTCTGATTGCTGATGATGGTCACCGTCTCCCAAAAAATGCCCTCATAAAAAAAAAGAAAAACTCACAACAAAAATAACCAAGGAAATGAACAGATAATTCTCAAGAGGTAAAGCAGAAAAAAACTCTGAAATGTGAGTAGACGTAATGTGAGAAAAGGTCAGCCTTTACTGGCAGAAACTAAGGCTCTGTTTCTTAAAAAATATTTTAAAGGCTGGGTCTCTTTATGTGGTCCTGGAATTCCCTATGTAGACCAGGTTGGCCTCTAACTCACAGAGATCCTCTTACTTCTGCCTCCTGAGTGTTAGGACTCAAGGCATGCACTGTGCCCAGCCTCTCTTAATATTGAAACACCGCCCCGCCCCAGCTGTCAATGATCTAGATTGGATGCATGTTTTGGATGAGGATTGGCAAAGCCTTGGTGAAGGTTGTGTAAAAGGTGTCTTACCTTTCTGAAGAGAGTTTCAACAGGTGGGAGATGAACATTCCGCAGGACCCTCCTGGACATCAGAGCACCAGCCCTTAGCTTGTTGACCACGCTGCCAGCACTTACTTGGTACTTACATTTTTCCAAGAGACAGAGGCTCCATGTTTTTTTTTTTCCCATGTGAAGAAACTGAGGCTTGGAGAAGTTGAGGCCAGTTAGTACATCATAAGTTAGATTGGAAAGAACGTTCATGCTCATTGATCAGTAAAATTAATATTGTGAAAATGACCATTCTACAGAAAGCAATTTACAAGTTTAATGCAATCCTAATAAAAATCCCCATGACATTTTTAATAAATATAGAAAAACCCATGTTAAAATTTATATGCAACCATAAGAGACTCCAGTAGCTAAAGAAATCCTGAGCAAAAAGAACAATGCTGGGCTGGAGAGATGGCTCAGTGGTTAATAGCACCTCCTAAAGGACCCGGGTTCAGTTCCCAGCACCCACATGATATTTCACAACTGTCTCTAACTCCAGTTCCAAGGGATCTGACATCTTCACATTAATGCAGATAAAATAAAATTAAATTATTTAAAAAAAGAACAATGGTGAAGGTATTACCATTCTAGATTTTAAGATAAATTATAGAGTACAGTAATAAAAGCAGTACAGTACTGATATAAAAACAGATGAATGGAATAAAATGTGAGAACATGTATCTACATTTGACATGTATCTGACATTTGACAAAGATGCCAAAGCCTATGCTGAAGAACAGGCAGCGTCTTCAATAACTGGTCCTAGAAAACTGGGTGGCCATGGTAGAAGAATGAGATTAGGCCTGTACCTAGCATCCTGCACAAAATGTAACTCTAAATGGATGGAATGCCTCAGCGTGAAACCTGGAACTCTGAAATTTCTAGAAGACAACATAAGCAGTACCCTACAAGATACAGGTTTAGGAAAGGACTTCCTGACTCAGTTTGCCCAGGAACTAAGACCAACAGTTGAAAAGAGGGATCCCCAAAATAAAACGGAAACAATTGGTGGGATTAAGAAGCCAAGAGAGAGAGAGAGAGAGAGAGAGAGAGAGAGAGAGAGAAGCTTTGCCCATTATACATATGATAGAGGACTAATAGCCCAAACATATAAAGAACTCAAAAAACAGAGTCAAGAAAATAAACAAGACAATATAAAGAAAGTAGACTAGGGATCTAAGCAAAGAGCTCTCAGAAAAAGAAATAAATATGGTTAAGAACTATGTCTAAAAGTGCCCTTAGCAACTGAGGCAATGCAAATGAAAACAACTTTGAGATTTCGTTTTACTTTTTTCTCAACCAGCAATGTGTCTTCCTTTCCCACAGCCTGCCTTTTTCCTACACTCTGTCACCCCCCCCACACACACACACATCCCCTTTGTCTGTCTGTGCCTTCCTCCACTCTTCAAGCAAGTGCCCAGTGCCAGAGTATGCTCAGAAGGTTCCCTCATCCTCCCCCCGGGCTTCAACTGGCTTCCTATAGATCTCAAAGTCAAGAAAGCAGCCCCATGTGGACAGAGGAGCGTGAGCATGAGAAGAGCCCTGGGCTGCTTGATGTACTGTTTTCCTGTGCGTCTGAGCATCAGGCTTTCCCCCTGACTTTCTAAGCAGAAAATCATTAGCATCCAGAAAGTCATGTGGCATCCATAAGGTCCTGAGACTCAGGAAGCTGCCATCCATGACTGAATCTAGGCATAGATTGTTCTGGAGGCTGGGCCATGGTGATGTTTGATTTTGTTGCAGTGGAGATGCTACACCTTTCTGTCCTTGTTTTGTAGGGGAAGATTTCTTCTCATAAGAGAGTAAGGCTGCGTCTCTTGGGGTATAAAAGCACATCTTGAGTCTCATAGCAGGTCTTGGAAGGTGAAAGAAAAGGACACAGACAGGAGGAAAAAGACAGTTCAGATCCAGACCCTGTCACCACCTCTCCTGATGAGAGGAGGTGGGGGCAGGAGGGTAGGACAGCACAGGAAAGTATGCATGGGCCTGTGTGTACGTGGTCCAGTTACAAACCCCACCGCACTCTCCAATGCCTCCCCTCTGTCTTGTCCCTCTTTCCTCTCCTCTTCTCCGTTTTCTCTTTCCTGAGTACCTACAACTTTACCCTTCCCATCTTCTGTTGTTACATGATGCAGCTACAGTCCTTTGCCAGATGCAGCCTCTACCTATAGCATTTAAGACTCCAGAACCATAAGAGCTGTAAGAAATAAGTGTCTGAGGCTGGTCATGGTGGCACATGTCCTTAATCCTAGCACTCGGGAAGCAGAGGCAGGTAGATCTCTGTATGTTCAAGGCTAGCCTGGTGTGCATAGTGAGTCCAGGACATCCAAGGACACACAGAGAAACCCTGTCTTGAAACACCCCCCCCCAAAAAAAAAAGAAAAAAAATAAAGGAAAAAAGAGAGAAAGGTGTTTGCTGTTCTCAGGCCCAGCCATTCCGCTACAGTGCACAAAGCAGATGAAGATATACTTGAGCAGATAATTACAGAAGGCCATGAGCCTCAAAGTGCCAGAGTGCTCCCAACCTGAAGGGCAGTAAGGGCATCTACAACATCCTTTTCCACAGGCGAGACCACCAAGTTGTATGTCTTTCAGGATCTAAGAATGGCACTTGCCAGAGATGGTTCCCTTTCTCTCCATCTGGGAGCCAGTTGGCCTGTCACCTGGAGTCCCCAAGACTGCAGTTCTCACAGCCGCTCAGATCTGTATCCTTTCGCTAGCCACTCTCAGCGCCTGCTTTTCCTGTTCTCATCGCTGGTCTTTCTTACAGTTTCTTGACCACGTGAAGCCCATATGCAGCCCTGTTGCTCTTAGGGTGATTATGAAGATGCCTCCTGCCCACCTCCCCACTTGTCCCCGTCCCTGTATGGTGTCCTTAGTTGAGTGTGTTGCATCTTACATATTGGTCATGCTGAGGGGTCACTGTTGCTGGCTTCTAATCATTTATGAGTTCATCCTATCTCCTGGCTTCACTGTGTGCTCTTTGCAACCAAGGGCTTGGGTGAGGGTACATGTTGGTTCTCTGTGGTGGCCTCCCAGCTAATTAACGGCCATAGATAAACAGTGGGACTAGCTTCCCTGAACCAAGTCCCAGGGACTGGATTCTGAAGCTGAGTTGCACCATGGAGAACTCCCACTCATCTAGCTCCTGGTGTAGTCATCCTGTCTCACCTGTAGCTCCATGGCTGACAATCCACATCTCTGCTTAAACTTTTGAGTGGCAAATTTTTTACCATGTCAGTGTATGGGTGCGACTTTTTTTTTTACTAAGTCAATATCTATCTCCCTTAGTTTTAGACCATTTGGCTGCTGCTCTGTCTTCTGGTACCTTACAGAAAACAATGGGTCCTGCTTGCCCAGTTTTTACACACCCCGTGAGAGAATGAACATTACGGCAGGGTTTGACTACCATTCCACATGCTGTCTGCTCTGACCCCACCCTGCCTGGATTCTCTGTTTTCATTACACACAAGTGGGGTCATATCAAACACCTTCCTCATCCTAACTTGCCTGTTCCCTTGGAAGTAGCCAGCTTCTGCAGAAGCATCATTTGCTAGTAGCTGGAAAGACTGATTCTCTGGAGCCAGGGAGCCACCACAGGGAAGTTTTTGGCTCAGTTTCCTTTCTGAGTGATGAATGGATATGAATCACATTCTTCAATGCTCCTAAAGAGACAGGCAGACACACATTCTCAAGAAAGCAGCTTGTGGAGAATGAAGCAAGCTTGAAGAGCCTGCACCCAGCATATGGCAACTCCTCCATTCCTTCTGGCATCAGACTCTTTGGGTGGCTGGGATGAGATTGGTTCAGTTTTGTCATCTGCAGCTCACCCACCTCTGTCTTAAAATGATCATAGTGTCCACAGGTTGAGAAATAAGCCCAGAGTCTCAAGGGCATTCCTAAGGATGATGAACAGCTCTTCTTTGCCCTTCCCTTTACATTCTTCCTCTCCTCACTTGAGCCCGGAAAGTAGGAAAGAAGTGTGTTGTCTGGCAGAGAGCTCTAAGATGGCACAATTCTGATAGGAGTTGTTGTCTTTCCCCCACATAACTTGACTGTTCCTCTGAGCTGCCAGCCAATGCCCTTTGTGAGTTCCTTTTCATTTCCACCCTTACTTCCTGCTCTCCAAAAAGGAGATAGTGGCCCAGGGCTGGCTAGTTGCATATTTCTGTTGCAGAAAAAAACCCAAAGACAACAAGAAATTCCATGGCAGATGCTCCAAGAAGCACCCTTCCCTCTGGGAGTGCCCAATGGACCTTGGAGACAGAGCTACAGAGTCCAGGCAGGTTCCTTTAGATCTGTTCTATGGACACCCTACTTTGGCCCATCTGAAGGCAGTGACCAACAGGGAACCACAAAGTGTGATTTTGGCTTCTCCTCAAATGAGGCTTAGATTGTGCATCTTTGGAAAATATGTCACCAGTTCCCAGAGTTTGTGGGAAAACAGGGGATTACCGAAATTTGTCTTTAGTGACTAACAGAATAGTACAGGCAGGGTGAATTACAAAGAAGTTTGTTTCTCAAAATACTAGAGGCACAAAGTTTAAGATCAAGGTATTAACAAATTCTGGTGATGACTTTTTTGATGCTTCATTACATGGTGGAGGACATTGCATGGTGAGACAGAGAAATTATGATAGCACAGTCACCTTTCCTTTTCTGATAAATCCATTAATTTAATAAGTCCATCATGAGAGTCTTATCATAACATGGTGTAGGACATGGTGAGACAGAGAAAGCACAAGTCACCCCTCCTTTCATGATAAATCCATTAACCATCATGGAGGTCTTGTTCTTACACACCCATCAAGCCCTAATTACACCCAAAGGCCACAACTCCAAAATCCACTAGCATATCCATTTGGAGACTAGGTTTTTCATTATACAGACTTGAGGAATGAGAACATTCAAACCATGGCAGGTGGTAGCATTTAAATGCAGAACCAACACTATGCTTTGGGAGCATGCTGGGACTTATTATTAAGTGGTCAAGCAGTTGGAGTGGGTAAAACTGTAATCCTAGAAATCTAGAAGCCTGTGGTTATGATGTCCATACTCACAGAAGTGTGGAAATTAGATCATGAGTTTGAGTTTACACCTGATATTGTCACTTCTCATGTGGTATTGATGATCCCTTCTAGGCCACCAATAAAATGAAGATTATCATCACCTATTATAGGAGGCTGGATAGGGAAATGGCTCTGGGAACTAGTTGAGACATAGCTAAACAACAGTGGCCCAGCTTAGGGCACAGTGACTCTCTGTGTTTGGCTTCTTTTAAAAGGAAAGAAAAGAGAGATGCAAGAGTGGGACCTATTTCATGCAGTTAGGGAGTCTAATGAGATAATGCCAGAACAGGACTAGAACAGCATGAGGCCAGGATGTATTTGTGATAACTCTTGATGATGATCAATACCTCGAAGGGTTGTGTGGGGATCAGGTGATGCATACCTGTGCTTATTATGACAGTTCAATAAGCATTCACTTGGGGGTGTGTTGCCAATAGTAGTATTATTGTAGATGTTAAACCTGGGCTGAAATGGCATCAAATCCCCATCTCTAAAGTGGGAACAGTGCCTTTCATTCCTCCCTGGTACATCTATCTAATATACATGAATACATTTTGGGAACATGATCTCAGCAACAAGATATTCCCACAGATATACACCCTGCCCTCCCACACCTTTTAAAATAAGATGGAATCATCACTATGCCTCCATCAGAGAAGCAAAAAAGACAGGGGAGTAAGGCACATTGCCATCTGGAAGGAAGGAATCTTAATTAAGAACAAGAAAGGGAGGGCAACAGAGAGGACCCAGCCTGTGGGGCTCCTGAATTTGGAGAACACTGGGGTACAGAACCCTTTATTCCCACCAGATGGCAGTGGGAGCTCCAGGGAGATGGGGCCAACCATCTGGTGGTACCCTGAAACTTTCTGTGGCAACTTCACTGAATCTCTGTGGGGTGTCTTGAATTCTTTAGTATGGGAAGGTAGCATTTGCAGTAGTAACTTCCAGAACAGGATTCCTGGACCAACAGCTTCAGCACCACCTGGGTACTTATAAAAAAAAAAAAAATGTGTGTCTTTGAGACCTATACCAGACATCTTGGAGAAGAAACACCCTAGGTAGGGCTAACAGTCTGTGTCTTATCATCTCCAGGAGATGACAGAGCATGCCAGATTTTAAGAACCTTTGGTCACAGCAACAAATGGTTGTGGACTTCTTCCAAGTTGTCAGGTGGAGCAGTACTAACTAACATCTGTCTCCCTGCATCTCAGTGTGCAAAGAGCTTGAGCGTGGGTGCTAGACAAGGCTAAATTTAAATTCCAACTTAGCTCTTTGCTGCTTGCATAGTTTAGGGAAGCTTTGCTTCTGTTTTCTCATTTTTAAATCTAGGTAATAACACCAACCTTGGGGGTCATCGCCAGAGAAGGAAGTAACATCTATGATACAGGTTCCTATTACCAAACAAGAGAGCATATGAGGAAGCCCTCTATTATCCCCACCTCCTCTCCCATTACCCCCAGAAATTCTCATTATACCTTTCCTATTATGGCTGATTGTATATAAATAAAATTAATCTGAAGCATTCTTAGTGCTTGCCATCTGCAGCAGATTCCAAAGGGATCATTCATTGTCTTCCTTATGTTTCCCAACAGACACTGAGCACATTGAAGAGCTGCTGTGGGTGTGGAGAACATACTAACAAACAGAAGTGAATAACTTGTAAGGCCGCACAGCTTTTCTTCCCCCCTTTGCCTTTGTGTATGCTAATGCAGATTTTCGAAGCAACATCTGACCCAGGGTGGTAAAATGGTGAAGTGAGTAAAAAAACGGCATTTATTGTGCAAGTCTGATGACCTTTTACATCACTGGAAACAATGTAGAAGGAAAGGACTAACTCCTTAGAGTTGCCTGATCCTTTCATGTCATGAGTGTCCCCCCCCAAACACAGACACAAACACACAGACACACAGACATATAGACATACATGCACACATAATGGGGGGGCGCAATGAGAAAAAGGGAGATAGAGAAGAGGTAGAAGGAGAGAGTGAGAAAGGGAAGAAGGAATGTCAGTTTTCTTTAAGGTTGTAATCCTTGATAATTTGATTATGCTTTAGCAGATAACACTGACATCCATGAGTACATGCGCAAAAAAAAAAAAAAATGTGGACTTGGTGGGTCATTCTTTAAAAAAAAATAGGGAGTATACAAATTGGAAAGAGGATTTGTGGGTAGACCTGTGGGAGACAGGAAGAGTGATGAGTGTGAATATGGTCAAAGTACATTGTATGCACTTACGAAGTCCTGAAAGAGTTAACAAAAATATTCTATTTAGAACTAAACTAAAATCTTTCCACTCAACTGTGTAATCTTGGTTGTCAACAAGGCTGGATTTAGAATTAACTAAATACAAGCTGCTGAGTACTCCTGTGAGGAATTTTCTTAATCAGGTTATTTGAAACGGGAAGCCCACACTGAGTATGGATGGCAATTTCTGGTGGCACCACAGATAAAAAGACATTGGGGATGAAACTTTGCTCTTTGTTTGCTTGCCTTCACCCTCACTGGTGCGTTGCTGTGGCTTCTCTTACTGCTATTAAAGGCTGATTTTTCAGGTTTCTAACATAGACTGAAGACACCAGCCATACAGGGATTCTCCAGGCTTTTAGCCCCAGATAGGCATGCTGTTTGGAGTTTCTGGCAAGCCCCTATTAGTGAATCACAGCAGAGACTCTTGGAATTTTGGAGCAGGGCTTTCCAGTCATCTGAAGACCATGTTCTTCCTTTGAAAGATAGTGCTTGGCCAGCTTCATGGCCGTAGTTGATCTGAATTCTTGACAACAGGTCAATAAATTATCATGTGACCTGAACTGCCTACCAACTAGCTTGCTGTCATCTAACCCACCAAGCCATAAAGTATGATGGACACAGAAGCTAACAGTCATCAAATGGAAGTGGTATATACATGAGTGATCCCGAACAGGATATGAAGGAACAAGCAGCAAGTTGCATGAAGAAGTTGCCCAACTACCTATGGTTTCTGCTCCTGTTACAATGGCATCTGCTCCCAAATATGTATCTATAGCCTCATGGGGTATGTCCTGTGATCAGTTTACTGAGGAACAGAACTGGTTTACAGATGTTTTTCTGCACACATGTAGGAACCACCCAGAAGTAGACAGCTACAGCCTTACAGCCCCTGTCTGTGACAGCCCTGAAGGACACCGATGAAGGGAACTCTTCACGCCGGGAATAACTTTGGGCAGTGCACATAGTCATATATTTTTTTTTTTTTTGGAAGGAGAAGTTGCCAGATGTGATTATATACTGATTCATAGGCTCTGCACAATGGTTTGGTTAGATGGTCTGATACAAAGAGTGCATGACTAGAAAATTGGTAGGAGAGATATTTGGGTAAGATAATATGTGCAAATGGAAAAAGGGTAACAATACAATTGTGTCAAATGTAAGTACTCATAAACATGTGGCTTTATCAGAGAAAGAGTTCAGTAAACAAGTAGATAGGATGATCCATTCAGTGGTTAGTGAGCCCCTTTATCTGGCCTTGTCTGTCATTTCTCAGGGGTCCCTTCAACAAAGTAGCCATTGCAGCAGGAATGGAAGTTATGCATGGGCTCAACAACATGCAGTTCCACTCACCAAAGCTGATCTGGCTGTGCCGCTGCCGAGTGCCAGATCTGTTAGCAGCGCAGATCAACACTGAGATTCCGGTGTGGCACCATCTACTAACTGGTGACCTAGTGGTAGGTTTAGTACATTAGACCACTTTCAGCATAGAAATCTCAGTGCTTTATTCTTACCAGAATATATACTTATCCTGTTACTGGATTTGCCTTTCCTGCATGCGATGTTTCTGCCAAAACTACTGTCCAGGGGTTTCTGGAATGTCCTATCCACCATTGTGGTACATCACACAGCATTGATTCTGATCAAGGAACTCACTTCACAATTAAAGAAGTACAGGAATGGACTCAAGCTCATGGAATTTACTGACTTGTCATGTTCCTCACCATCCTGAAGCATCCGACTTCATAAAATGGTTGAATGGCTTTTTAAAGACACAGCTACAGTGCCAATTAGATTTAGCAGCTTGGAGGGCTGGGGCAGGGCTCTTCAGAAGGCAGTGTATGTTGAATCACTGTCTAATGTATGTTATTTCTTCTAAAACCAGAGTACACTGATCCAGGAATCAAGGGGACTCACTCTCACCCCTAATAATCCAGTTGGTAAATTTTGCTTTCTGTTCTCTGACATTATGCTCTGCTGGCTTCCATATGCTAGTTCCAGAGTGAGTGGGAAGTGCCTTTGATTCAGACTGTCACAAGGAAATTGAACTTCTTCTCTATAGTGAAGGTAAGAAGATTATGTTTGCAGTGCAGGAGATCCTATAGGGTGCCTCTTGGCACCCCATGTTGGCTTAATCACTGTTATAAAAGAAAGCATTCGGGTCTTGCTTACAGTTTCAGAGGTTTTGTTCATTATTATCATGACAGGTAACATGGTGATATACATGGCACTGGAACAGGAACTGAGATCTACATCCTGATCTACAGGCAAAAAGAGTGAGATAGAAAGAGACAGAGACAGAGACAGAAAGACAGGCAAGAGATACACACACACACACACACACACACACACACACACACAGACAAAGACTGGTGTTGGCATGGACTTTTGTTACCTCAAAGCCCACCCCTAGTGATACACTTCCTACAACAAGGCTACACTATTGTCGTATTTTTTAAATTATTTTATTTATGCTTCTTATTCCTCTTCTTCCCTTCGCCACTCCAATCCCTTCAAATACCCCAACACCAGGTATACAAGAAAGGTTAGTGGGGAAAGGGGGAAGGTCTCTTTAGTTACTTCCTGATGGTTAGGGTTGTCAGGTTCCTTAGGGCAAGTCCAATCTTTGTTTCAGGATATCTTCACCTTCGTCTCATCAAACTGCATCAACAGCAACCAGGAGCAGCAGAGGGTAGCACCAGCTCTTTTTCTCTCAGAGCTCTCCCAATGCCCTCTGAGCTCTGGCCTTTATTCCTTCTCAGAGTTCTCCTAATTAAACTATCTTCAGCTGGGAAAGACTCCCTCTCGGAGCCTACATGAGGCAAATACTTTGCTGCTGTGGACAATCTGAATCAGTCCCATATTCCAAAGCTGTTTCCTGATAGCATGAAGTTACCTCTTATGTCTCTCTTGGACATGCATTCACTAGTCAAATGACCCCTTTTATCACAGTGTCTACAAACTCCAGGAAACTTAAACATTTCTTGCCAAGAACCCACTACTGCCGGAAAGGACTGGTTCACGTCTCTGGCGGAATGTACTGGATTTTTCAGTTAACTCACTGCGCATTTTGAGCTCTGAAACTTTTAGCAGATGGGTCACAATTTCTTTTCAAGCGACTGACTTTACCACAGCGGAAGCACTGAACATTTTGATATCTAAGGCTTTTGGTGACCACTGGGAAAACTGCTAGTTGTAGTAATCTCTTAACTCAAGACATCTCCTCTGGCAGCTCAGTCTGCTCAAGATTAACCCTTTCTCTTGAAGCAGGCTGCCTCTCTTTAACGCTTTTTTTCCACAGCTAGAGGCTGTGGGAACTTGACAGTGAAAGTGCATGGAGCAAGGCAGGGTGACAGTTTCAGAAAACTCCAGCTCCCTGTTATCAGATATGAACCCCTTTGTTCTCCTTTTCCAGTGGCACTATTCATTTCCCAAGTGCTTCCATCTCTACGCACAGCTGACTCTGCAATCCTTTCAAAAGCAAGAAAATTGAGTGACACTTATGACTTTTTTATTTCATCCTTTTTTTTTTTTTGTTTCCTATATACCTCCGTATTCACTTGCAACTTTTTAAATTGTTCAACGATTCTCCCAACCTTCTTTAAAGCGGAATCAGGAAGACAAAGCAAAACCAGAAAATTCCCTCTAGAAGTAAAGCAGGAAAGAAACTAGTGGTGGCTACCACAGTAAACCTTTTATTCATATCCCAAAACAGTGTATTCATTTCTCTGTACCCTGGTGTCTCTTCTACAGCATTAGAAACCAGATGTTCTATAATTACATGCCCTACATCTAGATGCCAACTGTAGGTGCTAGTTTTTCTAATGCTATTTTATTTGTGGGTTCCTTAAGGTTATACCTCCTTTCCAACTCCCCAAACACATTGGAAGTTGGAAGGGGAAGGGGATATAGCCCTTTTTACTTCTGCCTGCTAGGTAGGGTTGTAGGATTCTTTTGAGGGCAATAAAAGTGTCCATTGTTAGGATATCCAGAAGTCCAGGTAACCAGCAAAACAGCAAGTCAGCAAGCCAGCAAGCTCAGCAAGTGGTCCTCCTCTACCTCCTCCAAGCTGGCATGCTTTCTTCCTCTGGGCTATTATATCTATACCCCTTAAAGTCCTCAGAATTCAACTAAGGACCACGCCCCAGCACTAAGCAGTAATAAGCTGTGAACAAGCTAAAATCCCACACTTGGGATTATAACAAAAACATGTTTACACATCATAAACCAAAACACCCACAACACTACACCACCAAACCCTTCTAATGTTTTCAAATAGTGACACTCCCTGGTGACGAAGCATTCTACCATATGAGCCCATGGGAGCCATTTTTATTTTTACTATCACATATATCTTGTTAGTAAGGTCAATGGGAAACTACAACCTAATACAGGCAAGGCGTCAAAAGACCCAGACCTTCCATGGATAATGATGTGTCACCTATTCAAAGAAAGAGCCAAGACATGTGGTAGTTCTGAGGATGAAAGAAATGCAGACTATGTAGCAGAAAAAGGTAGTTAATAAACTTCTATCAGGTAAGGCCATAACTTGTTGCTGAAATAAGGACTACAACTGGCATAAATGTTTCATTTTGTTAGTACATGCTTATACATATATGCACATATGTTAAGGAGATATTTGTGTTTTCTTTCCTCCATTTTATAAATCATGTAATATAACATTGATTGAGATTGTATTAGTGATTCAGCTTTCTAAATTTGTATTATCATATTGAAGTTACAAGACCCTAAAAGAGTAATTCTTCATCAATGGTCTTTGACACATATTCTTTAAAAAAATTAGATAGTTATGTTGTGTTAAGAGAATGCTGACCTTGTTACTGTGTTCATTTGGAAATCAAGCATACCATAAGGAAATGTGATTGGTGCCAAGTTGAAAAAGGGTGAATTTCTTGAAGTTCTTGTTTGCCACCATGCAGTCCTGTGAGAGATTTTCTTGATCAGAGTATTGGAATGGAAAGACTCACCATAAGTGTAGGCAGCACCTTCTGGTGAGAGAACAGAGAAAAGAACATGGAGGAAGTCCATGCTTTGTGCCTGCTTCCTTCATTCTTGCTGAAAAATTCACTTATCCTCTTACTGTTATTAGAACTAACTGCTTTGGGCTTCCAATACAGACTGAAGACTAGAAGCTTTCTAGGAGTCTCCCAGATCCTTAACACCTGATTTGGACCTACATATAATGCCTCATGAACTGAGAAACTTCTGAATGCTCAGCCTATCCACTGTGAGACAGTCCTCGTTGAACTACTGAGACCATGTCATGTGGCTCAATCTGATAAATCTCCATTTAATATATAGATTCATCCTATCGGTTCTGTTCCTTTAGAGAGTCATGATTAGTTCATCAACTCAAATTTTATTAGCCCCAATTAACCAAACACCACACACACACACACACACACACACACACACACACACACACACACACATACACCAAGGTGCTGAGGAAGGCGCTGTTCTCTGTTTTTGTGCAGGGTGAGTGGTCCCCCGAATCTTCATGGGATGGTTTTGCTTGTGTTTATAGGAGCCAAGCAAGGTTACCCCAGAGGAGCTTTTTCTCCATTCCTGAGAGGAGTTTCCTTTGAGTGCCAGGGCAGGAGGTAAATGCGGATCGGGTGCTCTTAGCTCCCACACCCTGCCCTGAGAAGGAGCCAAAGGACTGTCTACTACAAGAGCCAAGGGAATTTTTATTTCTATTTTCAGATCCATGTTGGGTGCAAAATGCCAAGTGGACAAAAGACCATCAATATATGCCAAGCTGAGTGGGAGTGTGTAGCTCACTTAGCTGCCTTGACATCGATTTCCACCTGCTATTGTTGATGAAGCTGCATTCGTAAGTGGTGATAAATCCATTAGACAAACATGGCACTCCATTATTCACAGTGTCTACAGCAGGCAGGCACAGTATGGGATGTTCTGCTTAGGGCTGGAGAGCCCAACTCAGCTGGGGCAGAGGAGTGAACACAGCTTTTCTGAGACTGGCTCCTCAGGAAGAAAAGAGGGAGCCACAAAGTCTCAGAAGACACAGTTGCTTGTGTGCTGTGGCAGATGGGTCTTACAACATTTATGAGTGCCTGGTATTATTTATGGCTAAGGATTTAGAGATAAAGCCTAGGGAGGGATCTGCGTAGAAAGTACTATTCTTGTGTCTCTTTCAGGCTACCCTGTGAAGAAGGTTGGGTGCAGCCCTGTCCCATTTAAGACATAGAACACTAACTTCAGAGATGGGAAGTGTTTTACCTGGGGCTTCATAGAGACAGGGCTAGAATTCAGGAACTCCATGTTTTATCCTTCCCCAAGTTTGCCTCTCACAGAACATGTCCTCTGGGCTCTTTATGTTGACAGCACATTGGCCTTTGTTCTCTTTGGAGTAAGGGTCCAGTTGAGAAGCATGTGAGTTCCAGGAGGGGATTTGGAATCTTCTGGCCTAGCGTGGCTGAAGATGCATGGGTATATAGAGACAGTGACCATATGGGCACAAGTCTCTAGTGAGGTGGGCTTGGGCTTCCACCTAGGAAGGTACCACAATGCTTCTAGAGCATATAGGCTGGTTTTGGATGGGACAGATGGACAGCAGGATAATATCCTCTCTCAGGGTTGCTGAGACAAATGTCTGCCTTTATCCTGATAACATTTAACCTGCCCATAGAAACACCCAAGCCTCAGGCATGTCCCAAATAGGTGACTCCAGACAGCAATTTGTGGCTGAATTTGGACTTAATTCCATATCTATATTGTCTTCTCCCATCCCCCAACCACTATGTTCAACAATGGCAGAGGGAGCTACAAGGGCTGGTGATTTGACTATCCCTTTGGAGTACTCATAAAAGGGACTAGAGGGCAGGGCAGACTGATGTTCTATATGCCTTCAAGATGCAGAAGCAAGAATAGAATCAGGCTTAGGGCAAGTAGGCAGCAGAGGTTGGGAAGTTCAGGCTTTCCCTGTAGGCTGTGGTCCTTAGGATGTACCTCCCTGTTTGACTTCATGGGGGATGGCTGTTGAATAAGACTGACTTGAACTTTCTATAATGACTCTCCTCAGCAGGAAAGTTATCTCTCACATGTAGAGATGAGAAAGCTCTGAGCTTTCTTACCTGCAGTTTCTCACTCACCCCTCTGCCCACAGGAGTTTCTGCATAAATGCTGGCAGCTGATTTATCACCTCATTGCCACTTATCCCCAACACCTAGGAAGTTGACTTCATTCAGGAATTGCAAACAGGGATGCCCCACAAAGAAGAAAGCAGTGGCAACAGGGACTATGGTTCTTCTGGTTTCCATGAGTTCTTGGTGTTGGCTATGGATATTTGGCATAATTCTCTGAGGTCCCCCAGGCCCACCATGAGGGTTATTGGGGTATGTACCAGGCATGTCTCCACAGTTGCTTGGACTCTGGGTCCACAGAGTTCCTGAATAGAGGGGACACCTTAAGTGCTGATGACCAGTCCATACTCTGGGTGTTAGGTTAGAAAGGGCCTACTGATGCTTTTTTTTTCTCATGGTCCAGGTAACTAGGCTGAGATTCCCCTGGCCAGGTCCAATTTCTACACAATAATTATGCCCTCTGAAGCCAGTCAGCTAATTGCTTTTTGCTATTTCTGGACTCTGCCTCTCCTGTTCTGTCCTCCTGCTGAAGACAGAAATAACCTGGCACTTGGTGGGTAATTATTGCAAAGCATTTTCAGTGTCAGCAGACACTGAGCAGCAGATGCATATCCCTGACTCAGCATGTAGTGTTTGGCCAGGATCACTGACAGTACCAGCCCTTGTTTTAGCAGGGTACTTTAGCTCCCGCATTTGTCCCTCAAGGAGAGCGTTCTCCTCAGAATTTGCTGCATTGGAGCTCCTTCTGTCTAGGTTCCCTTGACCTCATTTGTAATTTGTGGTTCTTCTTTACCAAGTGCCCTTTTCTTGGAACAGAGGCATGATGAAAGGGAGGAAGGAAACTCATAGTTTAAAGTTGTATGTGAAGATTTTTTTTTTTTCTTTCTGGACCAGATGGCTTAACAGTGAAGAGCACTGGTTGTTTTCCTAGAGGACCTGAGTTCTAGTCACAGAACTCACATGGGTGGTACAACAATCTGTAACTCCAGTGCCAGGTTATCTGATGCCCTCTTCTGGCTCTGTGGGCACTAGGCACTCACATGATGCAGAGATACATACGTGAACCAAACACCCATATACACAAAATAAGAATTTATTTTTCTAACAGAAAGACCACCTTTGGAGATGAAGTAGAATACCAAATAATATGGTCAGTATTTGCAAGCATTCCCTTACTTTTAGGATAGAAAGATGACTGCATGGAATCTGTAGTGTAAAGCTTTAGGCTTTCAGAGGAAGGCGGGTGTCCTCTGTATGGCCCCAGGAGCTTTCTGAAGTAGGCGAAGCCAGAGCTGCCAACTGAGGAGACAAGAATGTTGCTCTAGTAGTATAGAGGCACTGGGTAGGAAAAGCTGGGGACCCCAGGCCTGCAAGCTTCTGATGCACAAAGTCCTTGACAGGTACAGACACGTCCTCTTCTCTGAGGAAGGTAGTCTTTTCCTTCTCTCCTGGAGCCCCAAATTCACAAGGGAGGCATATCACAGGAGAAGAAATGTTTGCCACTGCTTCGGTTGGGGGCTCAGATTTATATCTCCCCCTCCCCAGGTCAGTTCCTGATGCCACTGCTGAGCTGGAGACATGCTTTTAGTTCAAGCAGGAACCCTGAGTGAGTCATTCTTGAAATAACCAGACACTTAGTTCTTGGTTCAACAGCACTCAGATTTTCACTGTGGCCTTGCTGCCTGGATCAGTGGATCAGGCATGTTTCATCTGCTCCCTGGGTTTTATAGCTCCCAAACCAGCAGCCTCTCCCAGCCTATGTCAGCTAACACAGTGTAGGATGTGGCCTTCACATCTAGTGCTGTGTTTTAAGAGGTGTGGCTCTATTCATTCATGGTCACCTACTGAGCACTGAGTGCACGCTTACTATTGTACATAGGTGAGAGTACATTTGTACACAGTGAGAGTAGATTTGAAGGACACAGTCCTGTCTAGGAGAAAGCTCAGAGGAGAAGGAGAGGGGGTGGGGTGGAGAGAGAGACAGCGAGACAGAGACAGAGAGAAGCAGACATTAGTTTTAACAAGAGAGATGCCACTTTGGCTCAGGCTAGGTTGAAGGTATATCAAGTAGGTAGAGAATAGGATGATATCATTCATGTTCAGAGAAAAAGATGTCCAAGTGGACTCAGGGAGGCTGTAGGCTCACTCTCTACCCATTAGACAGGTAAGAAAAATGAAGATAGAGAGGAGCAGACACTATACAAGGGCACACTTGACCACCAGTGAGACCAGGTTCATAAATGGGGTTGTGACTTCAAGACCACCTATGCAGTGAGCCACTAATGGGGGCAGACTTGTCAAGATCCAAAATAATCTATGCTGATCTTAGCCTTCTGCTAAGGTAATGCAGAGAGGAACACCACAGATCTGGGGTCCTGGAGGTCTAGATGGAAGAGTTTGCAAGTCAAACTGGACCTGCTGTGGGCAAAGTACTGGAGAGGCTAAGTGCTAACCCCACTCTGTCTTCTGCAACATCGACACAGGCTGAGCTCAGATGCAAACCATGCAAGGTAAGCCCATGTGTGTGCTTGTTCAGCAGGGATTCCCCACCTTCATTCAGATTCTTACAAGTATTCCCACATAGCTGGAAGCAGAGGTCTGAGGCTAGATAAAAACACAGCATGTACAATGTTACCTGCTAGATCTGATCTGTCTTTATCAAGAAATGCAGGTGTGTGGGTAATAGATTTTTTGTTGTTGTTGTTATGTGCTCTTCTCTGCTGTCCAGGAACTCACACAGTCTTGCCTCAGTCTGGAACTCTGGAATTATTGGCACATGCCATCATGTCTGAAGAAATGCTGTTCGTTTTTCTCTCATTCCCAACCCTGTTCCTTAACCTCCATCCAAATTCAAGGCTCAGTTGAAAGAATGCCAGTTGGCCAGTGTTCATCATGGAGTCAGGAAAAGCCAACCTGTCATTCAGGCCCAGGGTCCTTCTAGAGTGGGCTTATTTTCCCCATTGAAACTGGCAGGTACTGAACCCCAGCCCCATGTAAGTCAAGCCAGAAACAGAAGGACCACAACTGGGAGAGGATGGGATGTTTTTCTTCTTTGAAAGACAGTAATTGCAAATTTGTCACCAGCAGTGACACGGTGCTGAGCAATTAATTCTAGGGGACTCCCTGCCTGTCATTACATGTCGTTGAAGCTATGGCAGTCCTCCTTGTATAGGAGGCTCCTATCCACACTACCAGTAGACAAGCTAATTTGTTTTAGACTCAGATCCCTAGAGACAAAAAGAGGGCCTCGCAGCTAAGGGTCTAATTTTGGGGGGCATTGCCTTGCCAGGTAAGAAGAGATGCAAAAAGAATGTTCACAGTAGTTTACACTTGTACAGTATATACTAGGTCTACATGCTTCCAACATGTACAGTTGTGGTAACACCCTATTGGGGAAAGAATCACCTTCATTTCTACTTTAGAGGTGGAATAAATGAAAGCGAAGAGGGATTAATTACTTGACCAGCAGGTCAACAGGCTCACAGCACAAAGTGGCAGATCTAGCCAGCCTCATCCTAGAACATCTGGCTCTCACCGTAGGTCTGCACAGCCTTCTTTTGTGGGCCCTAAGGCGATGAATACGGGTGACTGGTTCAAAGCCATCTTTATCTTCCCAATGTCTGCATTCCTTGGGCAATTTACTTGTTTTTCTTAAGCCTCCTTTTCTCACTTGGGAAACAGGGACATCAGTACCTATTTCCAGTGTTGTTCATGCAGGCATAGTGACAAGATTTGTGCTATGTTCATATTCCTCATCCTAGTTTGCTCCCCCAGCAACCCTACCTGCTTCTTTCCCCTTTATAGCATGATAACCTTCACCTGAGTCTCATTTAGTCACCGCCGAGGCCTCAGCTGTTAAGATGCTGATTTCCAATGCAAAAGTAGAACCAAACAGTGAAATTTAAAGCCCATATGTATAGCCAAGAGATGAGAGTAAAGACAGGCATATGGCTTGCAGAAAAAAAAAAAAAAAGTACTGGGGTGATTCCTAAATAATGCATGAGGCCAAAGGTTCCTAGTGGGAAGAGTCTTGGTCACAAGCATGAGGCAGGGGCACATTCCCGAGAATGTTCAGTTAGCAGTTGTGCTTCTTCAGACATGACATGTTCCAAAGTGATAGACAAGAACACTCGTGTGGGGAAATTCAGCATATACAGTTTAGCCTTATAACTACCATTAGAACCGATTATAATGAGTAAAGTTCACTCTAGGCTGCCCAGCAGAGTGTCTCTGGTCTTTGGTGGCTTATACGGATGTTGGCGGCAATTAAAGGGCAGTGGCTTCTTCCTTTGAAGCACAGGTATAACTGACCAGAGGAAGACAAACTACGGATTCTCATGTACCTCACTGTGACCATCAGACTATTGAAACAATGGATCCCAAGAAAACAGATTCTCCCCAGGAGACTCATGCTAAGAGAAGTGAAAGCTTAGTCAGCTAGAAGGGAAATTTTCTTCAGGAAACAGATTTACAACTTGTTAGATCACCTTACAGAAGAGTTAATGATAGATTAGTTTGGGGGAGGACCACAACTTTACAAGGGTTTCTTAGATATGCAAAACTCTGGCCTCTGCTTAAACCTTAACCTTATGTCAAGATCCTGAAGATGAGATAGGAGGTAGGAGTTGCTCCACCTCTTTGTCACTCTTCCAAATGTGCCCAGGAAAAAAATAAAAACCTCCTTTTTTGCCCTACTTTTCCCACTATTAATTTGATGTTTTAATTAGATTATCTACAGTGGTTCTCGACCTTCCTAACGTTGTGACCCTTTAATAGTTTCCCAGGTTGTGGTGACCCCCAACCATAAAATTATTTCATTGCTACTTTAAATGGTAATTTTGCTACTGTTGTGAATTACAATGTAAATATCTGATGTTCAGAATATCTGATATGTGACCCCTTGTGAAAGAACTATTTGATCCCAAATGGGTCTTGAGGAAGAAGGAGGAAGGCCATACATCCACAGCTGGGCTCAGCTAGAGCCAGCAATCCAGGGAGAGGCTGGAAAATGCTTTATGTGTTGGGTTTGAAGAGGATTTACTTCTCTTCTGATAATATTTTAAAGCTCACATTAAAGTAAGTTATGAGGCCTTGTGCAAATAGCCCAGGGATGAATGAATAGTGAAGACATGAGACAGAAGAGAGACAGGCTGGCAGAGTATAACCCAGCACTTGTTAGGGTAGGGCCCTGGGACTCTGAGGTCACATTTTTCACCCAGGATGCATGGTTTGCTAAGATTATCTTTGACAACATATTTCACCCCTCCAAGCCTCAGTTTCTCCACTTTCACACCCAGAACGTTAAGCCCTAATGCTAAGATTATGGCTTTATTCTAGACCTTAGCTTTTCTGACTTTTACGCTACAGGCTTAACCTTAAGTCAGCACCAGTGGCAGCCGAAGGGGGAAGCCACCCACACCTCTAATAGGGCATCTTGTAAGACGTGAATCCAGTTGTACAGGAGGCTGTAAAGCTGGTCTAGTCTCCCCATGCCTATCCCTGACAAGCTGATGCTGGGATGGAGCACTGATATGCTGTTTTAAGACCACCTTTTACTCCTCTAGCTGCTTCAGGGGGCTGATGTGAGAGGACGCCAGCTGAGGGGCAGTTTGTGGACACTGATTTGCCCTATTTGATGCTCGACTTTTCTTGGCTGCTTCTGTGGCAGTGCCTGCTATCAGCATCTATCTAGCTAAAGCAAGCCCCACTGAGAGTTAGAGGAGAATTCTCTTTGAAGCTGGCAGAGCTGTGGGTTTGGAGATGCCCCATTTTGATCAAATGCTGGTGTGAGCCTCTGGGAATCGCTGGTCTCTAGTCTTGCAGGAGAACTCGGAGTTCACGTTGTTCCAGAGTCTCTGTGTGGAGGTCCAGGGCTGGAATGTTTCTGTGGAGTTTTGGGGTTAACTGGGAGCTAGGTCAGTGTGGCTGCTGTGCTTCTCTGCATCTGTTGTTTTCTAGCATTTGTCCACCTCCATATCTGTCCCCAGGGAGAGGGAGAACAGAAAATTGGAGAAGCCTCTGACTTCTTTAATCCCTGGACTCAGACTGTATTTATTCTCATGTGAAAAAGTGGGTGCACCTCCTTACAGACTTGTGAGGCTGAAAGAGAGCAGGTGTGTGCCTGTTTCACAGACACACCCCAGGAGAATTTCTCCATGAGCCTTTTTCACCTGGGTCTCCAGCCAAACACCCCCAATTGCTTGCACAATATTTCATAAAACGTCTCTTTTAAACTCATATCCATGCCTATTTCACTTTTTCATTTATTTCTTACATTTTCATCGATTTTATTACTTTTAGTCCAGCTATTTTCTTGATTAATGCTCCAAAATTAATTCTTGATCCAACACTTATTTACTCATGAACTCCAAATCTGTTTATTATCTAGCATTTATTATGAACTTCTCATCGATCTCTATATATGAATCATCTGTTTACAAATTATATATTTATCACATGTCTATTTATGTGAGCTTACCATTTCTCATCTATCTTATTGATCATCTATCATCATATCTATCTATCTGTCTATCTATCTATCTAATCTATCTATCTATCTTCTATCTATCTATCTATCTATCATTTATCTATCAATCTATCTATGTATCTATCTATCTATCACCACCTATCATCTACCAATCTATATCTGTCAATTAATTTGGCTCATTTATAGGAGAACACATTTATTTGAGGTAGATCCTGTCTGAGTACAGATGAAATGTTATTTCAAAGGAACATTCCGGCAGAGATACCATGCACAGGATAACTACCCAGTAGGGGACAGCAAAAGTAGCTGCTTGGGAACACTAAGCTTCTAAGCCAGAATGGCACAGAAAGGCTGCAGGATCAGCCCCTGAGACAAGCAGGTTTCAGGTTTCTTGGGAACTAGGCTAACATCCATAAGGGTGTGGCAAATGGAGAGTTCCTGTTCTTTAGGCAGGGCAGACCAGCCCTTCTTCAGGTGAAGATGCCATCTGCTCTCCCATTTCCAGAACTGTGGTGATGCTGTACCCTGGCAGGACAGCACCCTGCTTCACATAGGCATCTCCTACCATCTTTCTGTAGTAAGTGCCACTCTATTCACAGGCTACATGTTGCTGTTGTGGCCAAACGGTTTCATGGTTACCCAGGCTTTTCCTTTTGATCCACATTTTCTTTGACATTGTGAACATACTTAATGATCATTTTTTTTTTTGAAGTCTTTGTCTGAAGCTTTTCCAAGTCATCTCTATTAGGTGCCCTTATTATGAGATCTAGGGATTTGTGGAGAAGACACTTCTTGGTTTTTCATATTGTTTCTGACTGTTCTGGGAATTACACATGTGCTGTTAGATCAATGGTTGAGTTTTCCTTTTACATTTCAAGTCCCCCTCCCCCATTTTCTTTCAGTGGTGGCATTTGTCATTTTAAGTGATGGACCAAGTTATAGTAGGGTTGAGTTGTCATTAGTATTTAGGGACAAAGGCTCTACTTCAAATCTTCTTTTGAGGGTCATGCATAGCCCCCTGTCATCTCTTGACTCCTGCCTTGTTCTATCATGTCTCTGTGAGTTGAGGGATCCCCACATGTCTGTGGGCCTTACCAAGGTCAGATCTAGTCCTTATTCTGGGTCTCAGCTTCCACAGAATCTGCTACAAGAAGAAGGACTCTCCAGGCATTGGAAGGCCTTGCCCAGGTTCAGAAGTTGTCTTCAATGTGGGTTTACAGCTTTTGCCAAAGCCACTGGGAGATGAAGAACTTCCCAAGATCCTAATAAAAACTTCCATTCCACATTGCCCTCACTGGCATCATACCTGAGTGGAGTGATTGATGGGGGAGGCTGGATACTTCACAGATCTGAACACTTCAGTAATTTCTTCTGGGTTCTGGTTCAGGCTCAGCCTTGTTTCGGGGTACTAGAAACCCACATCCTTAGTGGTGATACCTGTGGTACAGTGACTTGTAGGGTTGTGGTTGCTGGGGCCATGTTCCCAGACCATATTGCTAAATGAACATTGCACAGAAGATTGTGAATGTCAGCTAGCACATAGAATATGCCATGTAACTCTGTGGACGTCATCTCATGGTGTAGTATCACAAAGCCACTTGTTATCCACGGTCATTTGTATTTCCAACTTTTGCGGTAATCCTATAGCTGAGTCCAGTTCCAAGATGAATAACATAAGACAAGTGCTTTGCTGGAATCAGCAATGCATCTAAAAGCCATTTTATCCTTATCTCTCTCTGGGGGCAGCTCAGTTCTCCTAAGACCCAAGCTTAAAAGATTCCTTTGCAGCCTACCTTTTATCTAGAAAGATAACAACAATCACTTGTTCATCATTATCTAAGAATTCAATGGATATCAACTGTTTCAACTGGCGTGTAGAAGCAAGACCAGGCAAGACCACACTGCCTAAAGCCTACAGATTCACACCAGGGATAGGCAGAGCCCTTTTCCCATGCTTACACATAGCAGAAGGAGCCTTCCTCATCAGCGTTCACAACTTTGCAAAGGACACACCCCACCCGCACTTCCTGGTCCATCTGGGTCCTTTGCTGTGAACATTATGAATGTCTTTATCGGGAACCCTCAGAAAAGAGCTGAACACCCTGTACTCTTGTAGAGGGCCTGAATACCGCGGGAAATGGTATCCAGAGAAGGCTTTTTTGTATGTAATCTAATATAAGGTGTCCCACGAAAGTCACAGGCTAAACACTTGGAAACAAGAGAGCATCAGGAGTTCCCTAATCTCATCAAAATAGCTTGGTGGGCTATTGGGGGTGATAAGAAACTGAAGAGGTTAAGACTTAGTTCAATGGTCCTTGGGGTGTGTACTTGGTCTATTTCTCTTCTCAGGCACCCCCTTTCTCTCTGTATCTTGTGCTATGAACATCATGAAGTGAGCTGCTTTACTCTCTTCTGTGTTGTTGGCCAAAATGCCCAGCCTCAGCTTGGACCCAGAAGCAATGACACTGAGCATGGATGGAATCCTCTAAAATCACGAACCAAACTGTGTCTTTCCTCCTCGTTTTCTCAAGTATTTCGCCATGATGATGGAAAGCTGACTAGCACACTCTGGAGGTGAGCTGGGAAGGGGCCTTTGTGACAAAACAGATTCATGCCTGCAGAGGGGTAGAAAGGCCAGGACTAAAGGAAAGCAAGGGAAGATGCATGGGGGTGTCTCAGACCCCAGGGCCTCTGTCTTAAAGCACCTGTGGCAGAGGCCATGGGATGGGATAAAAGCACAGTTTAGAAAAGGCAGTCTCCTCTGTCAGACTTGCTTTAGAATCCCTGAGCCTCTTGCCTGCACTTGCCATTTGTTCCAGGGGGGTGGTATTCAGGTTGATTGGCACAATCCTGCTGCAGAGGATGGATATGGGCCTGGGAATGAGAAAAATCTAGATTCAGATCTCAGTCCTGGGTTTCCCAGTTTGTGGTTTTTATAAGACTTTCAAGGTCTGAGTGTCCTTTGCATCTTGAAAGTAGTGAGACTTTCTTGACAGAAGCTTGGTGAGGGCAGAAGGGTAAGTACAGTAGGCGCTGAGCTGAATGTGCTGTGTGTTTACCAAGACAAGCCAGCTCTGTCAATGCAGCCTCACTTCCCTTGCTCCCACCCCCCCCCTCCAGCCACTCTGGAACAGCTTTGAAGGCAAAGGGGAGATTTCTCATCTCCTATACTGCACAGGTCTGTGTTTGTCCTTTCTTTAGATCATGGTGCAGTCCTCCAGCTGACAGCTCCAACTACTCCATTTGCTAGGAAAGAACATCTCCATAGCAACCAATTCCTGGCTCTGTCCTTCCTTCTTCCCCCAGGCTAGGACCTCAGGCCCCTCCATACCTATCTAGCCTGCTGTTGTTTCCAGGGTACAGGGCAGGCCTGTGTGAGGGCAGCCATCAGAGCTACAGGGTTGTGTAACTCAGGTGGTTCAATCAAAGTAACTGGGGTAACCTGAATTTCTCCCCAGCACGCTACCAGAAATGAGTTTGCTGTGCTCTTTGTAAACTAGCGAGGTTAACAGAAGGGTGAGTGAATGGCTGCTGCTTTTGGCTGCTGGGAGGAGGTGAAGTAACACTGTTGGTGGGTGGCTGTGTGGGAGCTAGTTACAGGGAAATGTGCAGACTGTTAACTGCCTGTGTCTGTTCTAAGGAAACAGGAAGTGCTGCAGGAGGGAAAAACAGAGTTGGCTACCAACAAGGCATGCAGTTCTCTATTTGGGCCAAATTTAAGGCTGTTATGAATAATTCAATCAGCTTTGGAGGTGCTGTAGTCCTTGGGCAGTGGTGGTGAATTGAAAATGGACAAGTTTTTTTTGTCCTGGACCCCTCCCCCTTCCCACCACAGTGCTAGCATCACGCCTTTGGCAAAAGAGCACACAGGTGGAGGAAGGGATAAAGAAGGGCAAAGAATGGACAGAGGGATGGGACAGGTGGGCCTCGCCCCTCTTTTCAGAACAAGTGGTGGATTGACATGGCTTCTCCTGCTTACAAATGCGCATCTCTTATAGAACCACAAGCTAGCATGTGGCTGTGTGTGGGCTGCCCTGAGACGTTCAGTGGATCCAGGAAGTTAGTCCTAGCCAATTCCAGTGTCTGTGTAAGCTAGTTCAGAGACTTTCCCCCACATCATTGTCCCAAACAACCAATGTGGCAGAGGGCCATGCTTTTCTCAGGGCACCCTGACTGGGGCTCAGTCCTTCATGTGTCAGGGTGGAGGAGGTGACCTTCCCCTTGGCATGACTGCCCTCAGATCAATAGGGATAATGTTCATGTAGGAAGTAAAATGATGATTTTAGGAAGTGGTCCATTCTTGGAACAGATTTTCTCCCCCCAGGAGCAGGTGAGCTTGGGGTCATAATGAAGACAGCCTTACAGAGGCCACTTGGCCTCCCAGGGGCTATTCCCTGTTCCTGCTGCTCTGTAATATGAGACCAGGGCCAGACAGAGTTGATACCAGGTAACTTCAGAATGCTGTAGCTACACTATCCGTAGCCTCAAGAGGTCAGCGGTGGGAAGACAAGTAGAGTCTGTCAAAAGGTTCTAGACTGGCTCCTGAGTCTGAGGTAAGAGTCTGTGGACTAAAGGGGGCCCTTTTATAGCCAGCTCAGGTTCAAATAGCCTCAGTTTCCCAGGTATAGCTGG
The DNA here is from genome assembly GCF_907164565.1 of Psammomys obesus. Taxonomy (NCBI): domain Eukaryota; kingdom Metazoa; phylum Chordata; class Mammalia; order Rodentia; family Muridae; genus Psammomys; species Psammomys obesus. The sequence goes on from NW_026586173.1 coordinate 9,056,784, forward strand.
AGTACCCACCATGTTCCTGCTCCTTGGCTTGTAGTATGAATTCTGACTGATGATCATCAACCCAAGTTGTCAAGGCCTGATGCATGGATTCTGGGCTGGGGATTCAGGGATGTCAGGGAAAGCCTTCGGGCCAATACTCTAAGTGGAAGGGACACTGAGGTGACCCTACGTGTCCTGTCCTCCCCTTCTTCTGACATGGAAGAAGCTCTGGGACCAGGTGTCTTCCAGAAAACAACAGATACAAAAAAAGGTGTGGACACTCTAGAGAGTCATTGTTCAGCTTTGTGACCTTCTGAGGGGGGAACAAGTCATATCACATCCACAGTCTCATTCAGGTGATAGAATTATGGAGGTTGGTGAAAAGAGCTGGGTCTTTCCCCATACAAGCTGTCGGGTTTGATGGGAAGAAGTAAAGAAAACACATGTGTTTCAAATGCACATTTACAGAAACACAAAAAAGAGATTGAACTCCTAGGTTGCTGGTGGTAGGGACGCACTAAAAGCTAGCGCTATGGGAATGTGAGACAGCAATGACGTGCGTGTGTTAAATGTGCACGTAGATGTGCTTGTATGTTTGTGCATGCGTGAGTGTGCATTTGGACACATGTGCTTGCACAGGTACAGACTTGAAAAGAAACTGCTGGGATAAAATAAAGCCTTCAAAGGATGGAGTGAAAAAGCCTGCCAGTACCAAGGGAGCAGGGAAGAAAGCAGCTCAGCCTGCAATTCTGGTTGGAAATCGTCTGCCCTGATGATATGTGTCCTGAATCTCTGTCATGCCTATGTTTAGAGTTGCAACTTATTATTTCCCTATGGATCTTGAAGTTTCAAGCTGAAAAATGAATATAAAATTAACCCAAGATATGGGTTGATGCTACAATGTGTCAGGAAGAGGCAGAAAAAGAGTTTGAGATACATAGAAAAAGACTTCTTAGTTCCCAGTCCACAGAGGCATCATTAAACACATTCTATCAGCTACACTGATTAGCACAAGCCAATGCAGTTTTGGAGCTTTGGGCTCTGATGTTAGTATCTCAACACTGGAACATTAGTGGAAATTGTTGAAAAACAAAAAGTCACACAGACCAAACAAAGGAGGCACAAGGCAGTGTGACATAGGAGGAGGAGGGGGAGGAGGGAGAGGAGGAAGAGGAGGAATATGTATGAAATAATGAACCTCTAAAATGAGTGTGAATAATGCTATTATTAGAATGTTAATGTGCAAGGTAAATTGCTGACTTAAGGCAATGAAGGAGGTTTTCTCACTGTGATGGAAGTTCGAGAAGGTATACACCAGAGGATTTAGAAGATACCCAGGAAGCACTAGAGTCTTTCAGTCAGTAGGACCTTGGAAAGAGAGTTGGGAGAGGGGGGTTTCAGTGGTGCAAGTGCCTCAGAATTAAAATTAGTGAGTAAGTGGTCACTCCGCCAAGGCTAAGTAAGTACAACAATCAAAGAAATGCTGCACCCAAAGCTAGTTCCATTGATCTGTGAAGAAAATGTATTGGAACAGTTCTCAGGCCCTGGGCTGCTTGTGTGGTTAGTGTCCCTCCTTTCTCTCGGTTCTCTTCCTATAGTTATCCAAGGGCAACTTTGCTTCAGAATATAGAAAGTTACCAAACAGTTGGATAGTTAAAAACAACTTTCATTTCATAGGTTTTGTCATAATTGTTATGTGTTATTACCGTATTTTGCTAGTAATCTCTTACCTTGTTTAATATTTATAGAGAAAGGGTTGGAACTATCCTTGGTTTGCATGACCAGAGATTGGATGTGGGAGAGATGCCACCAGGGGTGATGATGCCTATTGTCCTGGTCCCACCCAGCTAGTGCACAGATGTTGGGACTAGGTCTAGCACTGAGAAAAATGTCAACTGACTTTTCTATGGTCCTACATTGGTGAGTACATGTCTGAGCTCAGGCCTCTCCCTGTGGGCTTACTCACTTTGCCACCTAATCACTGAGAGACCAGGAGAACAGAGTCTGGCTGAAGAGGGGTGGGGCCTATTTGTACTTCACTGTATCTGATTTCTGCTTACAACTTCTTCTTTCTCTGAGGCCTTCTCACTGGTTCTGATAAGAAGCCTGGCGTGTGGTATTGGGCTAGAGACTAGCCCATGTCCCAACAGGCCCAGAGCTCTGGGATTCCCTTCTCTGGGTTCTGCAGGACCATGCCTACTGTTGTCTGTTGGGCTTTGTTAAAGGCTTGGAATTCCTTTAACAAAGGTGTTAACACAGGTGCTCCTTGAAATTCTGGTTGGTTTTTTTTTTTTTTTTTTGTACTCCAAATGCTGGGCAGAGCAGTGTTTGTATGAAGAAGGCTATTGGGAAATTCAGGCTTCCCAGTTAAATATAACAGTCACTGATAACAACATAGCCATTTTTAATATTAGTGTAAAGCATCTTTCTAACCTTGCCAGGCATGCTGGGCGTGGCTACCTATCTGAAACAGGAGGGAATCTGGCTAGCTCTGGCTTAACTTTCAGCATGTGGAACTGTGGGCAGAGGCTTCACTAGCACAGGCCAGAGAGGTGTAGGTTGTCAAGGAGCCCTGCTATGCCACAACATTCTCAAGTGTCTTTTCCCCTTATTTCTGCCTCTGCCTCGGTGTTCCTCCAGGTGCTTTCAGAGATGGTCATGTTCTCACAGGGAAACCTAAGACATGCAAGGCTGCTGGGTTGGGCTCTGAGCTAGAGTTCTTTGCCCTCCCTCTAGGGCCTCGCTGCTTAAATGGAGCCTCCAATGGCTGAAGAATCAAATGTTTATACAAAAGCTTCCTTTTAGCCTCAGCTCACCAGCCTGTGCTTCCTCACAGGAAGGCATCAAGGGACAAGCTCCTGTAGCAAAATTTCGCTTTGGAAGAAGAAATTCCATCCATTAGTCTTCGTGACGGCCCTGTGTAGAGTGGTCACGACTCCCAGTGGGCCACTTGCCCATTTATCAAGGAGAAGAAGAGGGACCTTTTGCTGGAGTGAGATAAAGGAACACTTCCTTAAATGGTCTTAGTCGTTCATCATTGTGTAGCCAGGACAGGATAGCATCTGTCACAGAAGTCGCAGCACCCTGGGCAGGTGACACCTTCTTTGCAAGGACCTCAGTTGCCCAAGCATATTTGAACTCACGCCCAGATGAGCCTGGGGAAAGGGAAAGGAGGAGAAAACCTAGAGCCCTATGGAATCAGAGAAGGCCCGAGGGGCTCAGCACGCTGGACAGAAGCCCAGGAACTTTGTCTCACAGGCCAAGAAGGCAGGATGCAAAGTATTTTTGTATTTAATTGTTCCCATGAGAACTCATTGATGTCCTGGCCATTACCACATACCCATTTGATCCTCACAACAGCTCTATAAGGGTTAACAAGTCTTACCAGAAAAACAGAATACACCGCTTGAAGTGAAGAATGACTGATAGTTACAATGGGACACAAGATGTGCCCACTGATCAATCCAGAGAAGCTGAGTGTCCTCACTCAGGGAAAATGACCTCAGAGGCATTGATTCATTTTGTCTGAGATCAGTGTTCATTTCAGTAGCAAATTTAGGCTTTACAATGTTAAGATTTTAATGTATCCTCAGGTCCCTCACAATCTGGACTCATATCTCCAGCAAATAGGTAGAAAAGGACTGGCCTCCACTCACCTGGGGAAGTGCTGGAACTTCCTTATCCCACAGAGAAGAAGCCTTATAGACCCAGCCACAGAGATCTGGGGCCAGGTCCTATAAGTTAACTCCCCTGCCTTCTGCTGGGTAGTCTCACCCCCTTCCTAGGACAAGACTAATCAGGGTGGGGAGAGTTAATCCCCTCCCTGCTATGGATTTCAAGGCCTGTTGTCTCTCTAGGAATCTCTCTCTCCCTCTCTCTCTCTCTCTCTCTCTCTCTCTCTCTCTCTCTCTCTCGGAATCTCTTAAACATCCCCAGATGACCTTCAGACATTCAAACTACAAGAATGGACAACATTCTCTGGCCTAGTCTGTGAAGGTCAGTTTATGGATAGCCTGTCTTTTCCCATCACATGGCTTCCCTTCCCCGACCCCTTGTCTAAAAGGGTAGGTTTTCCATCCCATGACT
>NW_026586173.1:9060858-9151726 GCF_907164565.1 Psammomys obesus
GGGATGGACAGTAACATTTCTGCTTTTATACATTACTTCTTTCTACACTTATTCATTGAAAACCTGCCATGTCCTGACATTAGTTTACATTTTAGTAATACAGTTTAAAAGAGATTTTAGAAAGAATGTAATTCAAATCAGATATTTTATTGGTTGGCAAAGGCACAATTACATACTGTCATGTTTTAAGTACAATTAAGTACAATCATGTACTGTGCAGTCAATGGTGGACCACATGTATAATGGTGACCTCATAAGACTGCAACAGGGCTGAGAAATTCCTACCACCCCGTGATGTTGCAGCCACCTTAACTCTGTGAGGTCACAGCTCAAAGAATCTCTCACATGTTTGAGATACTACTGGAATAAACAAATTGAATGTGTTGCCAGTTACATAAAAACATAGTATATACAAACTACATACATTATAAAATACTTTCATAAGCCACTGTGTTGCTGGTTGATATAGTAACAGTATTATACTTTTATCATTATTTTATACTGTACTTCTTATACTTATATAAAAACCATTAGCTTACAACAACTTTAGTCAGACTCCTGGGAAGGAGACCAGAAGAGTTCTTGCTACCACAGGTAATTCTAGCTGCATGTATGGCATTGCCTAAAGACCTTTAAATGGGGCGAGAAAGGGCAGAGGAGTGTAGTAATGGTAATTTTCTGACCCTAGGTAGCATAAACCGATGTGGGAGGTGTGGGTGTTTGTTAGTTTTTTCAGCTCCTTGTTATCTGGGAGGGACAAGAGTGCCTGGGATCAGGGCCAGAGACATCCTCTTCTCCTCTGTCCCTGCTCCGTAAGAAGAGAAGAGAAGAGAAGGCTTCTCTGGGCAGAGAAGCCAAGTACCATTCTAGTCTGTGAGTCCTGGTGCTGGCCTCTTCTAGGCTTGCTCCTTCAATAGAGGCTTTCCTGAAAGAGGACCCTCCCCCTAATCAGGATGCCAGCAACAGGTGTCCTAAGGATAGAAAGGGCATGCCCATCAGTGGGAACACAGTGAATGCTCATTAACTGAGTGTGCCTTATGTTGTAATAATTGTTTTGAGGAAAAAAAAAACCCTGATATAAATTTTCACAAATACCTTAAGGTGTACATAGATCACCATGCTTCCCCCAGTTTTATAAGGAAATCTGAGGTTGAAGGTGTAGGTGGATGCCACAGGTCATGTAATTATGGTGCTCACTCTGCACACCAGGACGAAGACCTCTTATTGCATCTGCAGAGACCAAAAGGAGGCATAAAGGACACAAAACACCCAGAGAGTGAAGGCCTGCTTAGAGGCTTTGCTCCATTTCTGCTAGTACCTCTTCCTGGGATTTGGGAAGAGCAAGCTGCAGGGGGGAACATTTCACACTGAATTATGGAATTATGCCTCGAAGCAAACAGCACTCAGTACAGTTGGATGCAATGAAATGGAGTTTGTGTTGGAATCTATTATGGTCCCAACATAAATTAATTATAGCGCTTCTGCTGCAGGGAACCTTCATGCATAATTAACATTTACTGAAGGAGGATGGGACAAGAAAGAGAAAGGGAATTGCTGTGTTATTATGTGATGGGCCAGCTTGGGAGAGACTGAGAGAATTTTCTGTTGGAACTCAGAGAGACCCCAGTGGCTAAGTTCCATGCCAGCTTTAGTAATGGTATCCAATAAAGTACTGTTGTGGGCACACTATATATAGTTTACCCTTTAAAACACCCTTGAAGTGTTATAAGGCCAATTCAAAGATGAAAAAACTGAGGTTAATCCATTTGCTTAAAGGAAAATAGTAAGTAAAGTAAACTAAGACGTTTTTTCCTTACCTCCTCCCACCCCCAGCCTGTAGACTACCAGCTACAAGTTGACTTTTCCTGCTATAGCTAGCCAACTCCAAAAGCACAGCATCTTACTTCATAGACAGAATATAATACAGAAACTGCCTACTCGTGTTAAGGCTGGATAAATCTGTGGGTCCATACTCCATGCATTCATTCCTTCAGCCACTATAGGTCTATTGTAATAAGCAGAAACTTTGTCTAGAAGGGATTGTCAGGGATGGGCAGTACAGACAGTTTAGGGATGTGTGTGTCAGAACTGACTGCCCACCCTGTCTGGGCAGGATCTTCAGAGTGTTGGCATCATCTGGCTCTGGAGACTTGGCCAGTGCTCCTGGCCTGAGTGACTGGGATGTGTAGCAATAACCATGGCAGCCAATACTTAGCCAGCACCTTTGTTGTGTCAGGAGGAGTTGCACTAAACGTTTTGAGTGTGGTTTCTTTTTTTCTGAGTCTCATTGGGTTTGGGGATGAAAAGAGTGCACTTACTTTGTAGATGAAGAACACAAACACAGAGATAATGAGCATGATGTGCATTCCACTCAAAAGTCCCTACTCTAGGAACTTGGTCCCCATATGGCAGTGGAACCTTTAAAGGATTGAGCCTTGTGGAAGATAATTGGTTCATGGGGGCCTCCTTCTTGGAAGGGATTAATGCAGGCCTTGTAGCACTGGGTTACTTGTTTTGAAAATAAGTTGTTGTAAAGGAGCCCAGCATCTCCTGAGTTCCCCATCTACATGATCTGTGCACTACGATGCAATCTGCCACGACACTCTTAGAGCTAAGGAGACACTGGTGTACAGATACTGATGTACATCTCTGCTCTTAACTATGCAGAGATGTGCATCAAATACAACTCTCTGTATGTCACCCAGTGTTGTGCTTTGGATCTGAGCCTCAGAGGCTCATATATTAAAGGTTTGTTGACTGCTGATGTCACTGACAGAAACTGATAGAAACATTAGAAGTGGGGGCCTGGTTGGAAGAAATAGGCCAATGAGTTCACGTCTTTGAATACTATATTTTGTCTTCTACCTCACCTTATTCCTTTTGTTGTTTCCTGGCCAAGGAACAACATATCCCAGTGACCTCAGACTCATCACCTCTGAAACTATGAGCTGTAATGCTTTTCTGCCTTTGAGTTCTTTTCCTGAGTATTTTATCACACTGACACAACATTGACTAACATATCCAGCCTCAGGGGTTTTGTAGAGCAATGCAAAACAGACTTATATAAGGAACTATTCTGAACCACTCAACACAAACAAAATGTAGTATAGGTCTGGCTTCAGGACTCTCCAGCCTGAGGGGTTTCTAAGCTTTATAACCCTACAGCCACATGGATACCCATCTAAGCTCTTGATCAGATCATGGTGTTGTAACATTGTGAACAACAGTCTTTTGGAGGTACTCTTTCCTTTCGGAGAGGGTCTTTTCTACACAGCTTCTTCTTTTTTAGAAAAAAAAAATCATTTCCGGATATTTCTTCTAACTGTACCTTGGGACCACATGAGCGTAGGGTAAAGGCATTGATTCAGGGACTGAGTAGACCTGCCATATACACCTTTGCATCTTTTGTCCTCATCTAGGACTGAAAACAATTTCAACAACAAAAAATCTGTAGGCCTTTCACAGGCAAGTCGATCTATTAATGTCAGGTGCTGGTTATGAGTTTGTATGCGATTGGATCCTAACACCCTAGGGGAGGAGGTTGAATATAAACACTGAATACAGGACGAGGAGGAGGAACAAGTACAGATAGGGGAATGCATGCCTGTGTGCACACATGTTGGTGTGTGTACTTCTGAGAGCATGTGTATATGCATGCCTGTGAGCTTATAAACGTGCATGCATTCTCAGGACGCAGAACTGAATGTGCCAAGATGAGAGAAGGTCTTTTCATGAGGAAATTAAGGGGGTGGCAGGAAAGATTTCGATGCCCAGGGAATAAGGTGGGAAAGGAGCTCAAGGATTCCTTACAGAGAGGCACACTAGCTGCCCCGTGAACTGAAGCCAGCAGTCTGCACATTTTTTCTGGGTCCAAGCTTCTTTCATTATAGGAATTGCAGGTTCTGGAAAGCTTCCCTCCTTCCCTGCTCAGTTACCTGGGACTGCCCTGGGTCCCAAATACAATCCATGGTGAAGCTTTCAAGTGCAGAAATGTAAGCCGGTACCTGCATGGACCAATTGAAAGTACTCTGTGTCTGGAAGTTATGTATCTAGGTAATATCTGCCTGCACTTTGCTCTGGAAAACTGCAGATGTGCCAAGTTCTCCAGAGCCAGAACTGTGAGCCCAGAGACTGAAACCTGACCTACTTCCCTCTCAGTATCTTGCTGTCTGCTTCTGCCCTCCCAGCTCCCAAGCTGTTTCTATGTCCTTGGACAGATACCTGAGTCATTGCTCATTCCCAGATGCCGTGGCTTTCAATATGCTAGGCCTTCTATTTCCCTCATCTCCATAAACCTAACCTTTTTTTTTTTTTGAAGAGACGTAGAAACTTGGGCCTATTGGGTTGTTTGACAGCCCCAAACAAATCATGCAAGTTTCCATGGATGCCCTGATTCTGTCAACCAGCCTGTTTGGAGACACACAGGACATGATGTGGTATTTGACCCTGAGATGAGCAAGGTTTTCTGAAACTCAACCAGTGAAGATGAATGAGAGAGCTGAAAGTGAGTACACCTTAGGTGCTCACTCTTCATCACCCCTTATAAACAAAAGCCTTTGGCTTTTTACATGCACACCTTTCTAAGTCTCAGCTGGAGAGAGACTTCTACCTGGGCCAGATCTCAGTTGAAAATTGTCCTGACAAATACTCACTTTGTTCTAAAGAGGGAAAGGAAGGTGATGTATGCTTTGCAGCTGATCAACACCACCTCAACCAGGTGACCACCTTAGCATAAATAGGGATGGGTGTGGCTGAGATGCTGTGCCCTGGGTAGGGCAAGAAAAGAATGGCACCAGCTACTGTGGTGGTCATACCAAAGCTTAACACTTAGACAAGCCATCACAACCACACCAAACATGCAACAAAATACCTGAGTCAGATTCCTCAAAATTGTCAAGGCTATCAGAAGCAAGCAAGATCTGGGAAGATCTGGAAGATGGTGACAAAATGCAAAATAGTATACTGGCTGGGACCCTGGGGAGAAATCAAACATCATAGAGAATCAAGAGATTATGGGTGACCTACAAACTTTGGTTATTAATGATGCATTGCTATTGGGCCATTTGTATGTCACACAAACCGTAGAAATATCTGTTGATATTTAGGAAGACAGCAAGGGTATGAAGCATATGGAAACTCTTAAGAGTCTTCTCAGTTCATCTGAATGTCCAAATTTTTTTCTAAGAGAAAAGGCTTATTAAAGGGTTTTCAGCTTTTGGTGTTATAGGTAAGAGGCTTGGAAGTTACCATTCTCTCTTACCAAGAATACAGTTGACCAAACATCAAATATGCTACTCTTCTTACATACAACAAAAAATTATGGTTACAGGCAAACCTGAGTACCCAGGTTGGCCAGCAAGGCTTTTCCAGAGCAGAAGCCTCCATGAGAACCAGAGTAGAACATTCAGCTGCATTGACAGATTGCAGGTGTTCAGTGTGGTTACAGTCAAGAGGTAAGTCTTGGGTGGAAGGAGAGTTGTAGGGGAATGACATACTTTCTTTGGCGAGAGGATAGAAGAAGACAGAAGAAAAGTCTACTCTTGTTTCTGGCAGAAGACGGGGGAGCCATTTTAATTATGTTCAGAGCATCTGGCTGTTATGCTAATCCTCTGAGAAGCAACTTAAGGGGTTTGATTTTTGTTACAGTTACAGGTTACAGTCTATCACAGTGGTAGGGGCTTGAGGGAGCTGGTGATACTATATCCGTAATCAGGAACAGAGGCAATGATGAGCACACTGCCCTTTAGTTTCCTTTCCATACAGCCCGCCATCCCAGTCTGGAATGATGCTTCCCACAGTAGATAGGCCTTCCCACTTCAGTTAATCAAGACACGCACAGAGGCACATCTCACAACTGATTAGAGATGTGTCAAGTTGGCAGTGATAACCATCACATGGTTTCTCTTCAGAAACCATGCTAGGAAGATTAGGGTGGAACAATACATTTAAGGCATTGAATAAAAAGAACCTATCTAGAATCCCATATCCAACAAAAATTCCTTCTAAAGAGAAAGGCAGCAATCCTCAAAGAAAATTTGAAGGGATTTTTTACTACTATGTTGTCTTATAGAATATTAAATAACAAGTTTCAGAAAGAAGAAAAATAATGTCAGAGAGCTTGTTCAACATAAATAGTGAAAGTGACATAGAATCCTTTTATTCTCCTAGGCTTAGCTGATGAAATAAGTAGCAGTTTTGATGCAATAATGATAGCTACAGATGTATTTGATAATTATAGATCTGAATAAATAAAATGTATAAAAGTAATGTGCAACAGTTAATCTTCATTGTCGGTTTAGCTGGGTTTAGAGCCAGGATATACCAGAGGTATGTCAATGTTGGATTTTCTGGATATGAGTAACTAAGAAGAAATGAACCACCCCGAACGTAGGTGGCACCATCCTTGTGGATGCTGTGTGACCAGCCACCTCATATCTGACCATCATGCCATCCTAACCACGATGGATGGTAGTGTCTCTTAAACATGAGGCAAAATAAACCCTCATTCTTTAAGTTGCTTAAGGTATTTTTGCCACAGGAAAGAGAGACGTGAATAATACACAATCAGATAAGGGACAGAATGTCAGTAGGAATTGGGAATACTTTGTATAAGGTTCTTGCAGAACTTGTCAGGGAACATAAACTATTTGACAAAGGCCTAGGACAAGTTATAAACTGTATAATAGAAACAAAAAAAATCATAAGTATAAAATAAAATAATAAAAAGCCTAAAAGCATAATTAGTATATTAAAAAAAGAAGAGAGAAAAATGGAAACATACAGAGTGGTCTATCAAAACTAGACAAAGTAAAAAAAAGAAAACTGACTCATGGCTATAGTCACAGCCTTAGGGGTTTGAGGTGAGAAGAAGGCTCTGAGTATGAGGACAGGCTATGCTACAATGTAGACGTTGCATCAAAAACCAAACCAGCTCGGCTGGTAAGTGCTTGGACACTGCTTACACCCCGAGTTTAGCTCCTGGAACCCAAGTAAATAGTCAGCACGGCAGTAGTGAAAGCATCTGTAGTCCCAGTGTGCCTGTGCCCTTACAGGAGATGGAGATGGGTATAGGAGCATCAGCCAGAGAAGGGGCCAGGTGACAGAAACAAAAGAGGCTCAGCCTGAACAATATGGAAGGTGACTTCCAAAAGTTGTCTTTTGACTTCTATACACTCTGTGACATTCTCATACCTCTATAGTTCTGTACAACCCCACTAATAAATAAAAATAAACTCCAAATCCCCTTTTGCCATCCAAGACTCAGGGAACATGTAAATAAAATATTTTTAAAAGAGAGAAAAATAAAATTCTACGACAGGTAAGTGTATGGACTAAATGAATCAACTACAAAAGATCACGTCAGACTAATGAAAATAAGCAAGGGAATAAATAAGTCATTAAGAGAGGAAAGAAAGGAGGGAAATAGTGACATAGAGGAGGATGGAAAAAGAGAGAGAGACAAGAGAAGAGGAGGGAGACAGAGAGACAGAGAGAGAGAGAGCACCCACATAGCTCATGCTGGCTCTAACCTCTCTTTATTCCACTTTCTAATGCTGAGATAACGGGCGTGCACCATCAAGCCCAGCTCAGCTATGGTAGGACTTAATAAAAATATGCCAGGAAGCATTTTGAACGTTAATGTCATAACTGCACCATTAAAGACAAAGACTGCTGGTGTGGATGAAAATATTATAGGACCCAAGTAGATGTACTATCTATGAGATATGGCTTAACTATAAAGACAGAGAAATTAAAAATAAAAGAATGGAGATACAAGACAACATTAATCCAAAGAAGGCTTGTCTAACTCCATTATATTCAGAAAAGCAGACTTCAGAGAAAGGAAAGTGATGAGGATAAAAGGGTTCATAAATAATGTTTGGTTCTCTTAGGGGACATAATAATTCTTAATGTGTGTTTTTTTTCCCCTAACAACAGTAGTGAAATGTATGAGATAAAAGTTGATAGAAGTTCAAGGGGAAATAGTTGAGGAATACTGTGGCTGTAGACTTCCATACTTCTGGATCAGTAATTCACACATCTACCAGCAGGAGACTGGTGAGGACTTGGGACAATGCTGCCAGCTAACTAGATCTGACGAGTTGACATCAGGAGATGATTTACTTCAACACACACATTCTTTTCAAGGCCTCATGGAATAGGCACCCAGATAGAAAATATTGTGGGTTTTCAAACATACCTTATTAAATCTCAAAAAATCTAAAACATACAAAGCGTGATCTCAGACAACCAAAGATTAGAAATAAACACCAGATTTTAGTCTGTTTATCCTATATTCTATGTCTAATATCCACTTATGTGGATATTAGAAGAAAGACACCCTATGTGTCTTTCTTCTTCTGGGATGCCTCACTTAGGATGATCTTTTCCAGTTCCCACCATTTACCTGCAAATTTCATGACTTTCTTGTTTTTTTTTTATCACTGAGTAATATTCCATTGTGTAGATGTACTACAATTTTTGTATCCATTCCTCAACTGAGGGGCATCTGGGCTTTTTCCAGCTTCTGACTATTACAAATAAAGCTGCTACAAACATGGTTGAGCAGATGTCCTTTTTGTATACTTGAGCATCTTTTGGATATATGCCTAGGAGTGGTATAGCTGGATCTTGAGGAAGCGCTATTCCTAATTGTTTGAGATAGTGCCAGATTGATTTCCAAAGTGGTTGTGTAAGTTTACATTCCTACCAGCAGTGGAGGAGGGTTCCCCTTTCTCCACATCCTCTCCAGCATGTGTTGTCACTTGAGTTATTTATCTTAGCCATTCTGATGGGTGTAAGGTGAAATCTCAGGGTCGTTTTAATTTGTATTTCCCTGATGACAAAGGACATTGAACATTTCCTTAAGTGTTTCTCAAACATACTAATATCTGTACACTTAAGGAAAGTAATCAGGAAGGAGGACTCTGGCTAACATGTTCAATCCGCATTCAGAAAGGCAAAGAGGATGGTCATTGGAAGAGGGAAAAAACAGGGAACAGTACAGGAGCCTACTACAGAAGGCCTCTGAAAGGCTCTACCCTGCAGGATATTGAGGCAGAAGCTGAGACTCATAACCAAACTTTGGGTAGAGTGTGGGGAATCTTATGAAAGAAGTGGGAGATAGTAAGACCTGAACAGGACAGGAGCTCTACAAGGGCAGCAACAGATCCAAAAAATCTGGCCACAGGGGTCTTTTCTGAAACTGATACTCGCCAAGGACCACTCATGGAGATGGCCCAGAACCCCTGCATGGAGGTAGCCTATGGCAGTTCAGTGTCCACGTGTCCTCCATAGTAATGGGGACAGGGACTGTCTCTGACATGAACTGATTTGCCTGCTCTTTGATAACCTCCCCCCAAGGTGGGGAAGCAGCCTTACCAGGCCACAGAAGAAGACAATGCAGCCACTCCTGATGAGACCTGATAGACTAGGATCAGAGGGAAGGAGAGGAGGACCTCCCTTATCGGTGGACTGGGAGAGGGACAGTGGGGAAGAGGGAGGGTGGGATTGGGAGGGGAGAAGGGAGGGAGATATAAACTGTAATTAATAAAAATAATTTAAAAAAAGAAATAAGCACCAAAAGGTAGCTGGGCTTTTCATAAATAGTTGGACATTAAAAATCATGCACCTAACTAATACAGGATTCAAGATGAAGGCCTCCAAGCAATATTGTGAGGAAAATTAAAACTACTACTCAAAATCTGTGAGATCCAGTGGGATTAGTAGCAAGAGGGCTATTTTTAGCATGGAACACATAGGTTCAAAATAAGAGTTCAAGGTTAGTAAGCTAAACAACTACCTTTAGGAAGCTACAATAAATAGAGAAAACAACCAAAATAAATGACAACAAAGAAGTGAACAGTAGAACAAGAACTGGTAAAATTTGAAGTGGGAAGTTAATAAAGAAAACCAATACGAACAAAGACAGCTCTTTGAAAATATCAGTGACATTGATAAATCTACGTTTATGTTAATTAAGAGAAACAGAATAGATGCAGATCTCTCCTATGAGATATAAACAGGAAGCTATTTGTGTGGATCTCTGGAAATGTAAAGGATAAAAGATAATCAAATTTGGAAAGTCAGATAAGACTGACCAAGTCATTGAAATACAAAATTTACCCAGATTCATCGAGGAATAGATGATTTGATTAGGTACGTGTCTATTAGAATAGAACAGTTATACCTTCTGCCCAAAACAGAAAGCACAAAGCCTGGAGTGTTTTTGTTGGGAAACCTAAAAATGTTTAAGAGGAAAAAAAATCATCCCAGTTCTCTGAATCTCTTCTAGGAAATGGAAACAGAAGTGTGTGTGTGTGTGTGTGTGTGTGTGTGTGTGTGTGTATGAATTCATCTGACCTTGAAACAAAACTGCTTTCAGATTGAACTCACATCCTATGTAATAAAGTATAACAACTGTTTACATGGTTGAGATGTTATTTGTTCTCTAAGATCCATGTGTGTGAGCTTGGTCTTGACTATGGTTGTCAGAGGGGCCCTGTGGTCACTGTGAACACTGCTCTTAAAGGGGATAAATGTTATCATGAAAGGAAGTGAGGCTATATGGGAGAGTTTATAGATGCTCATGCCCTTTACATAGAACAGTACAGTAATTTCTATAACTTACATCTGCCTATATACTTCAGAACATTTATTGATCATTTGTAATACCTAATATTATATATGTGATTGCTAATCTTGATTGTCAACTCGATTGTATCTGGAATCAATTAAAACCCTAGTGGGTGGGCTTTCTGTGCAGACTTTCTTAATCAGATTATTTGAAGCATGAAGGCCTACCCAAAATGTGAGTGTCATCTTCTGATTACAGCCCAGAGAAAAGGCCACAGAGGAAGGAAACTTAGCTTTTTGCCTGCTTGTCCTCACCTTAGGGATTCCAACATAGACTGAAGTTCTTTAGGTCTCCTCCAGGGCAAGTTGGGAATACTGAGACATCCAAGACTTTTTCCTTTTACTGAAAATAGACGTTTTTAATACAAGTATTCTGAATAGAGTTTCTGATCCTCCTACTCTTCCCATCTGTATCTTCACTCTTTCTCTCATTAGAAAACAAACAAATATCTAAGGAACAATAATGAAATAAAATAAAATAATAAAACAAAACCAAACAAATTGAACTAGGACAAAATGACCAAACAACAAGAACAGCCACAACAATGAAAGCACAAGAAACACGTATAGATGCAGACAGACAGACACACAAACATTTTAAAACACAGGGATTTCATAAAACCACAAAACCAGAAGCCATACCGTATACTCATTGCCCTGACTTAACATTATGAGACAAAGATCCTCTAAAGATGCTGTTGAGTTTGTTTTGGGTTGGCCATCGGCTGCTGGGCATGAGGTTTAGCCTTAAGAGTGGTTTGTTTCCTCAGCGAGACTCGGGGGAGAAAATTGATTTTTTATATTCAAATGTCTTTCTACTAGAGATAGCTTGTGGGCATCTGTCCACTTCTGCTTTTAGCTCCAGGACTCCATCTGGTGCAGTTCAGTGCAGGCCCCATGCATGTTACCATAGTCTTTGTGAAGTCATATGCTCGACAGTCTTGCCGTGTTAGAATGCCTTGTTTCCATAGTGTCCTTTATTCCCTCTGGCTCTTACACTCTTTCAGCTTCCTTTTCCACAACATCCTTGAGCCTCAAGGGGATGGATTTAATGGAAGTATTCCATTTAGGGAACAATATCCCAGCATCTCTCACTCTGTGCATATTGTCTGGCTGTGGTCTCCTGTTGCAGGGGGAAGCTTTTCTAATGATGGCTGAGTAAGGAACTGACCTATGAATATAGCAGAATGTTATTAGGAGTCACTTTATTGCTATGCTTCTTTAACAAAACAGTAGTATTTGTTTTTCCCTCTAACTTCCTGGTCTATGTAGTCTTAGGTTCTTAGCCAGCCAAGCAGCAGTGACTATGGTTTCTATTTCATGGAGTGGGCCTTATCTCAAGTCAGATATTAACTGGTTACTCCACAAGCTTTGTGCCACCATTGTACCAGCATATCTCTCAGGTCACTGCTGTAGATCACAGGGTGTGTGGACGGGCTGGTGTTTACCTTTCTACTTTGGTGGCGTGCAGAGTAACTCCAGCTACCATGAACACTAGTCAGTAGGTGTGAAAGCTGTAGGTTTGCACCAGCTTGACTTCTCCATGTTAAGTAATTTGTGTAGGTGATGTCTCCAGTAATAGGGCTTTCCTATCAGTTTGTGAAGAGCCTCCAATATCTTGGGCAATAGCTTACGTTATTTGGGAGTTCCCATCAGACCCCTTTAGCCAAAAATTTGGTTAGATGTAATCCATTCCTGGTATTGGAAACTTCATTTGGTGATGAGGTGTCTAGCTGGAGCTCTGTCTACCCCATTATTTAACCCCATATACATATATATATATATATATATATACATATATATGTATATATATATATATATACACTTAAGAAGCTCCTACTGTATTAGGTTTCCAAATGACCCCTCAAGTGACCCCTTAGTTTTAGCTGTTCCTCCAAATATTCTCTTCCTCATTTCCCACTTTCCCTACACTCTCTGTCTAATCCCCCAATTCCAGGACCCTACTCCCAATCCAGCCATAACTGTCCGTTATATTATATTTCCCCTTTCTAGGGAGATCCAACCTCCCACCTAGTCCTTTACTCTTAACCTAACATCTGTGGTTATATAGACTGTAGCTTGCTTATCAATGATTTAATAGCCAAGATCTACATATAACTGACATGTACCATAAATGTCTTTCTTGGTCTGAGTTACCTCACTCAGGATGATTTTTTTCTAGTTCCAGTCATTTACCTGTGAACATCATTATTTCATTTTTTAACAACTGACTAATGTCCCCTTATGTAAATGTAGTACATTTTCCTTATCCACTCATCCATTTATCAGTATGTAGGCTATTTCCAATTTCTGGCTATTATTAATAGAACAGCAATGAACATGGTTGATCAAGTGTCTCTGTAGCTGGACGAAACGTCTTTTGGTATTTGCCCAAGAATGGTATAGCTGGATCTTGAGGTAGATTGATTCCTATCTTCCTGAGGAATCACCACACTGATTTCCATAGTGGCTGTACAAGTTTGCACTCCTACTAAAAATGGATGGGCATTCCCCTTATTACACATCCATGCTGACATCCAGTCTTGTGGACTGAACAACTATTGAGCTCTTGGCCTTTCTGTCATGAGTCAGCCATTGTTGGACTACCTGTATAATACTCTGCAAGTTATTCTAATCAGTCCCCTGTGATAAAATATATATGCTTTTCCTCTAAGTCCCTGACCTATTTAGTCTTAGGTTCTATAGTCAGTATGCCTCACAAATATAGATGTAAAATTTTCTCTATATTCTCCTTTAAAGATTATATGTGTGCATGCATATGGGGTGTGTGTGTGTGTGTGTGTGTGTGTGTGTGTGTGTATTCACTCTGTTCTGTTTCTTTAGAGAAACCTTACTAATGCAGCATATATTAGATTATTTTATTTTGCTATAACAAAACATCTAAGGCTGGATGGCTTACAAAGTATTAGCAACTAAAATTGCTTCAAAAGGCATGGTAGTACTTTCAGTGAGGGTTTCCTTGATTGCTTTTCATGCCAGGGAATACTATGGTAGCTGTTCATGTGAGAACCAGGTCACGTGGTGGCAGGGAGAGTCAGGAAGTGGTGACTAGCTAGGCTAGTCATTTTACAACAACTCATTTTTTCTCATGATAACTTTCAAGGGCAGGTTCCTCAATGTCCATAGGGATCCTCTCAATACTCAGGATCATGCTACCAACACATGAACCTTAGAGGACAAACCAAACCACATGTAAAACATAGCAAAATGCCATGTAAACATTTATGCTATGATATTTAAGGTAACGAAAAGAAACATGTCTGTACATGCTCAGTAGAAATGCTATTTGCTTCAATTTTGTAAGGACTTATTTATTTTATTTTATGTGTATGAGTGTTTGGCTTGTATGTGTCTGTGTGTGTGCCTGGTAACTGCAGAGGTCAGAAGAACGTATCAGATCCCTCAGAACTTGAGTTATAGATGGTTGTCAGATACCATGTAAGTACTGGGAATAGAACCTGAGTCTTTTGCAACAGTAATAAGTGCTCTTAACCATAGACTCATTTCCCCAGCTCCTGTTTCAAATATTTTTGATCCAAGTTCAGTTTAATGCATATACATGGAGTCTACAGTTATGAGGGCTGAGTACTTCTAACTCAGTATACAATGAGAGTGTCATGTATTTAACTAGATAACAATATTACAAAAAGGTAAACTACAGATCAGTACACTTCACAAATATGCATGTAAACATTATCAATAAAAAGATTAAGAAATTTAATCCAGCAATATATGAGAATACATACCATGACCAAGTTGAACATAATTCATACATGCAAAGGTTGGTTCAACATTTGACAGTAATGGATGCAATTCATCATATCAGTGCTAAAGAAGAAAAATCATGTGATTACATTAATAAACAAAAGCATTTAACAAAGTCTAATATCTCATTATGATAATAGCAAATAAGTAATAGCAAGAGCTTCTTAACTTGGGTCAAGAATACTACACAAAGCCCACAGCCACCATTATGGGTAATAATGAGAAATTTGAAACTTTCCTACTTCTACCAGGGCAAAAGCAAAATGTCTTCTCCTACTATTGGTTTTCAAAGTGCACTGGAACCAACAGCTCTTTAATTGAACTTAAGAACTACTCAACAAGAGAGAAACCATGCCTGGTACTGGAAATTCAGCCAGCTAATCACTGCTAGTGAATTTGTGATTATTGGAGGATAATATACAACCACTAATTTACTAAACCAGCATAATCTCTAGCAACAATTTATAAAGATTTGTCCTAATACTTATAGATAAATGTAGTCCTCACACCTCATCAAGGAAACTTCTATTTGTAACAGATAGAGAAGACTACAAAAACCCACAACCAATTAATATGCAGAGTTATGGAGTCCAGTCCCAATAGATACAGCTATAGAACACTCTTATCCTAAAGTGCAAGGAAGATTGAAGAAGAGGGTAGAAGGATTGTAAGAGCCAGAGGATCAAGGTCTTTGCTATGAGATTGTGTCTCCTAGTAATAACAGGAGCTCTACCTGTAAAATCCACAAACATGACCAACCAACTGTGAGATGAATAAGGAGAATACCAACAAACACGGCAAGTTTCATGAGAAAAGGCCCATCAGACCTCAACTCTACATAGAGAGCTATAGGCGATTGAATGAAACTGGGATGAGAGAGGTGGCCCTACCAAGGGCAGAGCACACCAATTGATTTTCCAGTGCCAGCAAGCTCTGAAAACATAGATACAAGTAACATTATATTACTCAACAGGTTATATTTGGGAACATGTACGTATATACAAATATGTATATAGCTGAAATAACAATTGTTGTAAAAAAGGCCATGAGTTTGAAGGAGAGCAGAAATTGGCATCTAAGAGGGTTTGAAGATAGGAAAGGGAAAGAAAAAAAATATAATTTAAGATGCAATTTCAAAAATAACAATAATAAGCTGGTCATGGTAGCACATGCCTTTAATCCCAGCACTCAGGGAGGCAGAGACAGGCCAGTTTACTCTGAGTTCGAAGCCAGCCTGGTCCACAGATGGATTGCTGTGAGTTTGAAGCCAGGCTGGTCTACAAAGCAAGTCCAGAACCGCCACTACATAGAGAAACTGTCTCAAAAAACCCAACTCAACCAAACCAAACAAAAAAAGTGTGCACTGGAAGTCTTAATGCAGTAAAACAAACAAACAAACAAACAAAAAGCACATAGAAGTCATACATATTTGTTAAAAATGAAATTTTGTCCATAGTTAACATGATTGCCTATGTAGAAAATTCCAAAGAATCAACAACCAAGTCCTGAAACTAAGGTATGGTTACAACAAGATTACAAGACTTTAGGTTAACACAAGAAATCTAAACACATTTTTTTGTATAACAGTGAAGAGCAAATGAAGTTCTCAGTAAAAGCTGCAACGTCATTTGCATGTCACCAGAAATGAACAGTTAGGCAATGAATCAATCAAAACATATGGGAAATCTGTGTGAGAAATCTACAAGAATCTCATGAAAGAATTAAAAGTTATAAATAAATAGATATGCCACACACAGATAGAAATGTCTGATGTCATTAAGATGTCAGTTTATTTCTACTTGGTGGGTAGTCTTAGTTCAGTGTCCATCACCGGACCATCAAATAGTAACGCCACTACCTGATTTTTTGTTTTTGAAAAAGGGTCTTACTGTGTATCCCTCATATCACTATGTGCATGAGGCTGGTCTCAAACTTACAAAGATCTGCCCTTCTCTGGGTCTGAGTGCTAGGATTAAAGGTGTGCAGCACCAAGAGTGACAATACTATCTGATTTTGAGACTTAATGTAAAGCTACACTAAAGTACATCATCGTGCTGACTGAAGAATAGACCGGAGGATCAATGGGATAGGATGGAAAATCCCGCTATCCACACAAACATGGTAAATCTTTCATAAAGAGCAAAGGCAAGTGGATGCAGAATGATAACCTTTGCAACAAACAGTGCCAGAACACATGGACTTCACAAACATAGGAATATCTCCCACTATTCACAGAAATGAACAAAATAAATAATTTGCATTAAAAATAAAGTGATAAAAAGAACATGAAACACAGAAGACAATCTAAGTGACCTTTGGTTTGGTAATGGCTCCCACAATGCCCTAAACATAATCTCTGAAGGAACAAACTAACAAATCCAGCATGACACAAATAAACAAATTCTGCTCTGTGAAAGACATCATTAGGCTAATAAAAACAGGAGGCTCAGGCTGGGAGAAAATCCTTGCAAAGCTCTTATCAGACACAGGGCTCACATCTGAAATACATGAAAACTCTCACCAATGATAAGGAAACAAACAATCTAAATATAGAATAGCCAGGGGATTAGAACTGACGATTCACCAAACCACATGCACGGTCTGAGAAGGAAGATCGTGAAAGGATTCTAGGCATCACGCATCATCACAAGACTGCCAGCAGAACAGTGCTACATGGCAACACATTTATAACAATGTAAAATCCATAATCGTGACCAACGCTGACAAGATGTGGAGCAACCACATGTCTCTCTGCTGCTGGTGGAGTCACTGGCATAGCTACTTTGGAAAACAGCTTGGTATTTTCTTTCAAAATAATGCATGGGCTTCAGATCTGGCAAATACACTTTTTAGTGTTTAACCGAAAGGACTTGAAAACTATGCTAACAAAAATCCTGTGCATGATTTCAGTGGAAGCTTTTTCCATAGTTGAGTAAAGTTGGAAACAACCCATCCTTCAACAAGTAAATGAATAAATTGTAGTATGTAACATGTTATTAAGTGATTTAATTTAAAAAAAAAGAGCTAATAAGTCACAGGAAGACGGGGAGGGAGTTTGCCAAGTAAAGGAAAAAGCCATAGTGGGTGCAGTTTCACAGACAGAACATTCCAGAAAAGACAGAGTGAACATGGTTCGTTGACTTCGAGGAGCACAGAAAGAAGGAGAGGCATGTAAAGGAAAGACAAGCTATTCCCTCTGTCACTGTCAAGGAGGATACATGTCACTTTACAGTTGTCTAGACCGTGGTTCCCAACCTTCCTAATGCTGCGACCCTTAAAGTTCCTCATGTAGTAGTGCCGCCCAGCCATAAAATTACTTGTTGCTACTTCATAACTGTAATGTTGCTGCTGTTATGAATCATAATGTAAATATATGATATGCAGGATATCTGATATGGGACTCTTCAGGGGTTGAGAACCACTGATCTAGAGAACCACTGATCTAAACCCATACAACGCAGAACACCAGCAGGGAGCCCCTCTCTAAACTCTGCACTTTGGTAAATAATAACGTATCAGTATGGACTTGCAGACTATGACCAGGGGAAGACAAAATATTCCTAATCAATAACTCTTCCAGGATATAAATAAGAAGTTCACATTGTGGCTCAATTTTTAGACAAAACCCCCCAAAGGCATATCAATTAAAAAGGAGTAAGACAGAACATTTATTCAAAAAACAAAACAATACAAAACAAAACAGAACAGAACAGACCAGACCAGACCAGACCAGAACAGAACAGGGCTGGAGAGACAGCTTGGCTGTTAAGCATGCTTGCTGCTCTTCCAGAGGACTAGAGTTTGGTTCCCAGCACTCATATTAGATGGCTCACAAAAAGTTACACCTTTAGCTGCAGGGAATCTGACACTGTTTTCTGGTCTCCATGGACACCCACAGACACACGTGCAGGTGCTCACACAAAACAAATCTTTAAACGAAAGACCATAGAACAGTAAGACACTTTGCATTACATTCTTTGTTGCTTTGCCCAAATACTGGGCAGAAGCAAGTTAGGGAAGGGTTTACTTTGGTTCACAAGTGAAATGTGCATCACCGTGGTGGATGGCAGCAGGCACACAGGGCAGCTCAGCTGTTCACATTGTATCCAAGAGTCCCGCATCAGAGAGCAGTGGGTACTTGTGCTCATCTACTCCACTTCTTACTCATTCAGGGACTCCAGGCCATGCAATGGACTCCCACAATTACAGTTGCTCTTTCCTCAGCAACCCACTCTAGTAGCAGAGGCACGTTTCCATGTGATTCTACATCCTTCTAGTTGGTAAGGAAGGTCAATATCCCTTCTGTGTGCTCTTCTCCTCCATATGCTGACAGAGAGCAGACCCTACCTGCTGGGGTCTCATTCCCTAACCCAGGGGCACAGGGTGGATGCCTTGGCTGCAGTGGTGAATACTCGGCTAAGCGTCTCTGTGAGGGACTTGGCACTGAGACTGGGGGCTGAAAAGTTGTAGTCTTGTGTTTACCACTGTTAAGAGGAATTCTTTATTGACTTGGGGTTGATGTTGATGATGTGTAATCATAGTAGGGATGATGAGAACAGAGGTTTTTCTCTTTGAAAAAAAGCACAAAAAAAACAAAAATGTGTTCAAAGTACCCAAGTACACTTGACATTTCTGTTTTAAACATCCCAGGGACTAGATATACAGCTTGCACAGCCATTTTTACTGTATTGAAAATCCACCTTAATATCCCTTTCCATTTTATATCTGCTCTTTTTCTTTCCTTACAAGGTGGATTTGCAACTTATTCACCCACAAGAAGTACCTTGTGTTCTATTCTGTGCACTTAATTTTTTGTCCAGTGGTTCATAACTTGGAGCCATCTACTCTGCTTTGGTCTGCAACTCTTATCCCCAGAATACTTCCAATAGAAAACCCCAGAATACCCATCCCAGAGGCTGTATCTTACCTTTCTATCCACAGACCATATTGATCCCTGCTTCAGCTCCCAGCTGTTCTGCGTTAACCAGGGACTGTAACTCAACTCTGGTCATCATTTTGCCTGCAGGAGCTAAAGGCTGACATGACAGAGATTTAGCAAGCCTTCAGGCTACTGTGTAGCTTAAATGTTTTAGAATTCGATTGCAATTGTCAAATATTTGTGATGGTTTGGTGCATATAAAGTAATATTGACCCTTAAAGTGATAATTTCCCATCTTATTACTCGTCCACAATGAACCATGTGTAATCGAAACACGGGAGGCCTCTGAGACCATCACATGCCTCCTTTTCCTCTTATAGATGGAGAAACCACAGCCATGGTTGTGGATGGAGGGGATGCCCTCAATGGCACATAGGACAAATAGAGACACCATGGTGAAGTCCTAGACCTCTGATTTACATTCTCCTATCTGTCAGGAGCACCGGTCTCTGTGGGCGGAGAGTGGGGTGGAGGGAAAGACCAGAGTTTAGCTAATGGGTCAAGCTGTAGGCTGGCATTTGATGTTGTTAGCTGTCCCCAGGCCAGGGATGAATGACTGTAAAGAAAGATGTGCTGCTGTAACCTCTGCTGCCATAGTGAGCCAATGTGGGGCACGGGGTGGGGGCAGAGGGCAGAAACTGTGGTTTAGGGACATAAGCTAGGGCCCAAGGACTTTGACTTTTACTGCCTTGAAAAGTAGTGTCAGTCTTGATGAGGTCATGAGCTCAGTCAGATAATACCAACTCCACAGACTTTGAACAATTAATATACAGTGCTTTATAAACTAGGGGCACAAACATCATATAGATTTTTTCTTCCTTCCTTCTATTATTATTATTATTATTATTATTAATTATTATTATTATTATATCATTATTTGGTTTTCAACACGGGTTCTCTGTGTAGTTCAAGCTGTCCTGGAACTCACTCTGTGGACCAGGCTAGCCTCGAAATCAGAGATCTGCCTGCCTCTAGCTCCCAAGTGCTTGGGATACCTGGTTCATTTTTTTAAAGCAAATCTTGATGCTGTAAATATTCTTTGTGTGGAATTCAGTATATCATCAACTACTTTTAGGTTTTCTTTATGATTGTATGAGAATTCCCAGGGACTTTGGGATTCTCAGGAAAGCCAGACCTCTGCTTTTCATATACCTGTGTCTCACTACCACACATAGCTGTTGAACACTGGAACTGCTGCTGGTGTTAACCCAACTGAGCAGCCTGTGGTCCTGATACCTACACCAGACAGGAGATTTTTTTTTTTCCTCCCAGAGCAGAAGGCTCAATCCCCCTGGCTGAACTCCACTAGGAACTGTCTTTCTGGCTCCAAATTGTTAAAAACCCAGGTGTTCTAGGTGTTCTTTAGTCCTAGGTCACCAGGACTAAAGCAGAGAGGGCTAATACTGGGGTGGGGTCAACCCAGTGCCTCTGACAGCCAGGATTGAAAGCAGCCTGACTACCTTCATGTCACATAAATCACATGCTAACCATTCCCTCCTCCTGTACTCAGGGTATGCCCATTGTCCTACAGTCTAAGTTGTGTGGGCCCTGCTTCCCTCCTATTTCTCATGGCACAGGTCACATCTGAACTAAGTTTGTGTACTCACTGTGTAAGGACTTCTCATTTCTTTGGAAACATTTAAAAGTAGAGACTGATTTGTTGGTTAGGGCTGAAACTTCCCTGTCTTCTGCAGAGTTAAGGTGTTAATAAGCCTCATGCCCAAAATACGATTTGACTCAGCACTTCTGACTAGATTCTCCTCCCTGAAACCTAACATAAATGTGCTGAGAATTTCATTGAGTCTAGTAGGGGCACCCTGAGTTTGTCTTTTGTTCCCCTTTACCCCATCATGAGGACTTAGTTAGCCCCCACTCCCCGCTTCAGAGGTTCAGCATTTGCTGTCCTGTAGACCCAGAGCCACAGGACCCTTTTGAAAGTCATCCTTGAGGCTAGGTAGCTATTCTTTTAAGCTTTAAAAAACAAACAATATCTGTAATAATTGACAGACATGAAGCCTAACAATAAATGGATTGGATCTCTAATAGGACTCAGGTACCAACACAGAAAGATTCCATTGTAATATCAGGGAGTATCTAAAATGGAAAGACATTGTACTTAAAGGATGGTGAAAACAGGGCTTTCTGCCAAACTGATTGCACATCCCCAAATTTTACTTCTGTGCTTGTCAGGAAGTCCTATGAGTGAGTAAATTTCTAGCCAGGCCCATTTACTAAGCCACTATGGAGTTGGCTGTGCAGGTGGCCAGTCTAGGGAGATTCAGTGTTTGGTGTGCTTGGCAAAATGAATCATACTGGAGCTATAATCATATACCCTTGGCTGGCTGGCTGAGGAGGCCGCTTTGCTTGCAGAATCTTGTGTGCCTGGCTTGTAATGATATAGTTTCCAGCTATCCTTGCTAACCCATCACAGCTGTATGTTTTCACCTCTTGCCTTGGGAATTTTATCCAATGCTCATACACCAGCTCCATGTGTTTATTATGCTCTTGTCCTTTACCCCAGCGAGTAGGTGGGTGGCTGACCCAGGAGGGCAGAGAGAAGAAATGAAAGACTGAAGAGTTGATAAATGTTCACCTGTGTTGCTTTAGCAAACCAGGATAAGGCCAGTTAATTTACAAAGCAAAGATTATTTCTCTTTCAGGGTGTATGGAGGTTCAAATAGCATGGTGCCCTTGTCTTTGTAAGAGCCATTTGTCTGTGTGCCAGCATTGTGGAAAATGGAAAGAGAAGCAGCAATGAACTAAAGGAACCAGCACTTAGGATAGACTCCTTCCTAACAAGCTACTCTCTGAAGAACTGAGGTGTTCTTGCCAGACTGAACCTCCCGCAGGAGACAAGCATGAACCTTTCTATGGTCTACTGATTCTACTTATGGTCCTAAGTCTTAAAGGTTCTACCACCTCAGCACTACCACATTGAGGTGCACTGAGAGCCAATATTCCAGCACTGGGACCTTTGGGAATGACCCCATACCAAGCCACAGCAATGTAAAGGATAGGGTGAAGTAAGAAAAGAAGAGAATGAAGGAAGACAAAAGAATACACTGTAAGAAAAATCATCTACTTTTGTTTCAGCAGTTTCCATTAATGATGTGCTTTCAACTGCATTTGGACTTTATATGATCATTAAAGTAGAAGGGGTGAATAATGTTAATTCCGTGGTATTCCATGGAGAAACTGGAATTATAACAAGATACAGAATCTGCTTTATGAAGCATGTCTCTGTGGAAGGGCAGTGAGGAATTATGGGAGTCTACACAATACAAAGAGGCTTCATTTAAAATAGTCAGGGGTTGTTTCCAGGTTTGGAAAACAGCAGGAGTGATCGGCAAAGTGAGGAGGAAGGCTTCAAAGAAGCATGTGCCGATTTCCATAGTCTAAGTAGATTATTTTAGAGTCTGGTTCCCATAGAAAATTGTTGTGAGCAGGTATATACTATTGTGGGGTCAGTGTGGAGGTAAAGAAGAGGTTGATGGAGTGGAGAAGAGGAGGTGATGTCTCCAGAGGCATCAGCTTTGTAGTAGGATGGTGGATAGTAGTAACTCCATCATCAACTCTTGGTTCTAGCTGTTTCTGCTACAAGGATAACCTGTTCCTGTCAAGGTCATGGACAAAGGTGTGAGTGCCTAGTTTTGGTAGTGTGTTTCCACAGATTTGACATTGTCATAGTACCCATTTCTTTCTGAGCTGGCTCAGACACTTCTCCATGGAGAGGATTGTGAAAAAATCTACTACAATACACTTTTTTTTAAAAAAACATTGTGTTTTACTGGATTCTTAAAGAGACAGAGAACAAGCCCAGAGCAGATGCCATCAAGAGCTCTCATCTTCATCATCCTTCCCATAAAACGCATACCCCCAATTACTGTGACTTTCCCCCTCTCTTCCAGAGAGCAAGGGAGATAAAACAATGAACCACAGCCACAGCTTCCCAGCTACACTTCCTCTACCATTTAGGGGCATAAAACAATAAAAATAAATAAATAAAAGACTAACCTTCCGGCCAATCACAGTTTAGCTACCCTGCAATTAAACAAATCCACAAACCGCAACACATATTTACATCTCATTAACAGAAGCCAAATGCAACAACGGCATTAAAATTAAGAAATTAGACACAATTATCCTGTCGGCAGCAGTGGGAGAAGTTGTCAGGGGCTGCTTTATTCATCAGTTTGTGCAGAGGTTCAGCAGCACCCTAATTGTGTGCTGCTATTTTTCACCCCTCCTTTTCTCTTGCTTAAAAAAAAAATAAAAATAGCCAAAGTCCTAGGCAGTTTCACTTCTCTGCGGTGCTGCTGTCTTTAAGTGAACAGGCTGGACCAAGCATCCCTCAAAGACTCCTCTCTTCTGTGTACTCACTCTCCAAATCCTAGCCAGGCTCACAGACATGCTTACTGGAAGTTAGGAGGTCTGGGTGACTTTTGAATGGTCATGTATCCAAGGGATCTTTCCAAATGCCCAGGGTTCTACCTGATGATTCATGGTACCTAAGCCTTTCTATTTCCCATTGCACTCCCACTCATTCATCAGTTTCATGTCCAGCCCACATGGATGAGTCTCCTCTTGCCAACTGTATTTTTGAAACACAATTTCCATCATTCTTGTAGGTGGCTGTTCCTGGAAATGGCTCTTGGGCATTCCAGGCACGGTTGTTGAGTGGATGAGTGAACATCTTCTTGTCAAAGCTCCTTGCTGTGACATTGAGGAGATTCATAGTGTCTATGGCTTGCATTCTGAGGGTGATTAGCACACTGGGCAGCTTTAGACACATGCTGTGATGGAGGGTCCCCCTGTCTGTTCGCTTCAGCCCTGCCCCCTGGTTGGCATCCTTTACTATCATTCTGATGACCCTAGGCTTTCTCCCTTGATCTTGAGTGTTAGAATTACCCAATAGAGACCTTATCTGGTCTTGGATCCATGGATCTATAAACAACAACGGCTCAAGAATTATGTGTCCCCATGGTTTTTACAGAAGGTGATAGTACTGTTCCCAGCTCTGAACTCAGCTTTGGCTAGAGGTTAGAGCTCTTTTGCCAACATTGGCCCATAAAGTTCTGCCCTTGGATGGTGATAGAAGGTACTGGGGGGAAAAGTTTTGCTGGACTTTCTCTTCCCTAATTGGACCCTGACACCATTGTTAGACAATCTTCAGCCATCTAGCTTGCTCTCCAACTGTGTTCTAGCTGGGAAGAAGCCTAGACTCATGATTAGAAGACTGGTGGCTAGTATAATGGCTGACGCTGAAAACATGCAGGTTCCTGGTTGATTTGGGGTGCTGTGTAGTGGATAATGATGCCTGTGCCTCCTTTCTCAGAGTTGAATAGAGACTGTATTTCACAGGTATGTGGGGATCAAGTAATTGCTGCCCAGTCTCTGGTTCCCTGTTGGGAAGTGGCTCCTCTCCAGGGTAGACTCTTCTGCTCTGCCCCCAGCACTGAACACACTGTGGCTAGTGCTCCTGGATGGTTTCCTTGCTCCTGTTTGAAGTTTCTCAGCCTTCCACCTGTCTAAGCTGTGAATTGCCCTAGAGTTTCCTCCCATTCTGGCTCAATGGCTCATGAAGAATCTGGTAAATATTCTGCCTCCTTTAGTAATTTGTGTTCAATCAATACTCACAAACACATTTCAAGCTGAAGTGGAAACAAATTAAGATATCCATCAAGAAAACATCCAATTTAGCATGCTTTAATAGTCCTTTGGGTGTTGGAAGTGGACTTCCCTTCCCTAACTGCTACGCTCCATATGGATGCATGCTGCAACTTGAATGGCCACTGAAGCAGCACCCTACACAAATATTTTCTATTACAACACTGCCTCTCATCTTACCCTGAAACCATTCCTTCATTTGTTTGTTAATTATTGATCACTCTTAGTTTTCCTATCCTAGGAGCAAGACTAGGACTGAGCAACGACCTAATTTCTAGTTACAGACTATCAGTTGACCTGGAAGAACAGGAGCACTTCCAGAAACTTCTAGAAAAAAAGTTCAAGTCATTGCTGGGATTCAAGGACTTGCCTACTCCACTTCCAGGGTGTATAGCCACAACCCGGAAGCTTTCATCCCTGATATCCCCTCTGACCAGGAAAGGGAACAAGGAACTACAGAATTTCTAGGTTTTGATGATGCGTGAAGGAAAAGGAAGCAAAAGAAATCAGGGCCCCATCTATGAATTGGAAAGTACAATAGAACATCCTCAGACCTGCCAGGGAAGGCAGGCAGGCAGCTGATGGGGAAGGGGTGTTGTCCTTCAGTGTATGCTGAGGGGAGAGGTCTGACTCATGTCATAGTCAGGGACCCAGAGCATGTGTCTTCAGCAGCTCTCTGTCTGGACTGGGTGTGATATACCCTCTACAAGGACAGGAACTGTCTTGGTTCCTCTCTGTCTCTCCAGCTCCATAATGAAGACTCAATAACTTTTAATAATTGCAATGAATGACCTCCATGGTGTTTTACAAAGGACACAGAAACTTTTTAGCATACTACAAAAGCCCTCCCTCTATGTCAGAGTGCACTCTGTTATGGCATTATTTTCACAAATTATTCATGGCTCTGTGGCTGAGGTGCCCACTGTTCTGCCCACTTCTCCACAAGCCTATTGCCCACACATGGATGGAGATAATCTGATACCAGGAGAACTATTCATATTATGATAAATCCAGGAACCAGAGTCAGGCAGATAAGTACTGAAATCTTAGTGATGACGCTGACGCAGAGCTAGACTTTGGGTAAGCTTTCTAACATAAAGCTCATTTTCTTCAGTAAAATTGGGTTGATTAAGACAATTGCCTTGTGGGGTTGTTGTATGCATTAAATTAGATTAGCTATGTAAGGCATTTAATGTGATAATTTTCATGTAATAAATAATTAAACATAACAAAAAGAAAAAAAAACAACAGTGAGTTTTATGCAGAGATTAATGAAAAGCTGCTGCTGGAGCAAAGCCATGGGCAGTCTTCTTGGGAAAGACCATGTCTGTACCATTTCTTGGAGGAGGTGGAGGCAGCCATCTTTCTGTGGATGCAGAGTGCAATCCGAAGCTTAGAGCAGGCTACAGCATGGCTTCTTGAAGTGTTGAAGGGCTGGGGGAGAGACTGCCTGGCTATACACACAAGAAGGAAGCATAGGTAGCATGCCATTTATTTTGCAGACTTGTGACATGAAATATTGGTTTTAGAATTTCTGTGGTGTTGTCTGTCAGTTCTATGAATTATTCCTGCCTTTGGTTTTGTTATTATTATCTATTTAAATACTACATATGCAGAAAGAATACAAGTCATTGTTGTTGTTTTAGTTTATAGTTGATGTTTATTGTTACTTGTTGAAATGGGCTCTTTTTTTTCACTATCATCATTTGTTCCTGCAATTTGATATTTGCATCGAAGTATTTTTTTCCAAATTGAGTAATTAATTCTCTTTCGTATCTATTATGGTTTATTTTTTTTCTCTGTGGTGGTATTTACTTATATTTTGCTATTCAAAAACTTAGTTTTAAAAATCTCAAAGGCTAATTTAAAAAAAATAATCTATTCTTACAAGATTTGCATTAAAGTATCTATTTTTTATTTAACTTTTATTAATTACACTTTATTCATTTTGTATCCCTCCATAAGCCCTCCTTCCTCCCTTCCCGGTCCCACCCTCCCCCCTCCTTTCTGCATGCATGCTCCTCCCCATGTCCACTGATTGGGGAGGTCCTCCTCTCCTTCTTTCTGATCTTAGTCTATCAGTTCTCATCAGAAGTGGCTGCATTGTCAGGGTTCTAGGTTATCTCCATGAATAGTCCTTGGTTGGAGTATGAGTCTCTGGGAAGTTCCCTGTGTTCAAATTTTCTTGTTCTGTTACTCTCCTTGTGGAGTTCCTGTCCTCTCCAGCTCTTACTATTTCCCACTTCTTACATAAAATTCCATTCACCTCGGAACCTGCCACAGAGGGCCTCTGAAAGCCTCTGCCATGCAGACTGTGAAAGCAGATGCTGAGCCTGATGGCCAACTGACGGGCAGAGTGAATGGAATTTTAAAGTATCTCTTAACACTTCAAAAATATATTATCTTTTGGATTTAATCCTTTCTTAAGGCAGCTCTGCTTACTCTTCCTTTGAGGTAATATTCTTTTTTTGTTCTCTCTGTCTCTCTGTCTTTGTCTCCCTGTATCTCTCTCTCTCTCTATCACACACACACACACACACACACACACACACACACACAGAGAGAGAGAGAGAGAGAGAGAGAGAGAGAGAGAGATACAGAGATACACACGTATGTGTGTGTGCATTTAAGACAGAGTCTCTTTATGGAGTACATGCTGACCTTGAACACATGATCATCCTTCCTTCTGCCTTGGCCAACATTATCAATGAAACTACTTTTCTTAAAATCTCTGGTTGCTTAGAGGAGGAGTAAAGAAAGAATAATGGTTAAATGGTGTGAGGGATGGATGGGTAGAAACACTCAACACTCTCAAATATCTGCATGCATACATTTAAAAAGGATCTTTAGATTCTTTTGGGATTCTTTAGATTCTACATGGGAGTTACCCAAGAGCAGGCAAACAGTGTCCCTGCTGGACACTACAGGCTAACAAATAGAAAGTCTAGTGCTAAAAGTGAGTTACCTCTATTGAAATTGTTGACTACTGAGATCCCATAGCCCCTCAAACATTGTAGCTATTGCTCTAATTCTTGTTTACCCTCCAGATCTTCGTGGTAAGACCCTGTTGCCTCACACGATTGAGTCATAGAACAGAGAAATCAAGCTAGTGCGTGTCTCGAAGCTTCATCCATACTGGGTAGTGTTCGTAGGCCTGGAAGGTGCTCTGCATTTAACTGGAGAGGAAAAGTAATCTTACCTAGCGTAAACTCTGTAAACTACAATCACAACTGGTTTGGCAAGACATAATCACTGGTGCAACAATGGCACAAATGTCAAGAAAGAAACCAATCACTTTCTGATTGGATTTAATCCTATTTTACAACCCATACTTAGCACTGTTAACAGGGCAAGAACTTGGGGCTAGATAGGTCATAGACCCTAGCAGGGAACAGACTACTATTACTCTGCTAAATTGGCATAGTATTAAACCGGCTTCTAATGTTCTTATTATACTCACAGATTAATACTTCTCTCAACCATCATCACAAAAGTTTCTTATTACAATAGATGCCAATTAACACAGAAACCCACAGCTAGTCGAGGTATAGAACAAAAGGGACTGTTTATCCCTAAATGAGACATCTATATCACACACCCTTTTCCCTACTCATGGGGGTTACTGTGGGAAAGGAGGCATAACACTATAAGAGCCAAAAGCAGTAGGTGACTAAAAAAAATTTTTTTTTGGACACAGCAGGGCAATTGCAAATTTAAACTCTCAGTAGTTGTAATAGCATACACAAAACTTGTGTAAACTCAACCCAGACAAAACCTATCATAGAGAGTGGACATAGGCTTGAAGTCATATTGCTAGCTAAGGAACTATTGCAATTTAAAGCTGCTGAGAGGGAGAGTGAGCTTTCCTTAGTGGTGTGGCACCTAGTAGGGTGAAGACACTTCAGGAGAAGACCACAAAGCCAAGCGATTACAGGCAGAACTGATTGAAAAACAAGGCACAAAGTTGAGCATGTAGGGAAGAGGGGATGGATCTGGGAGGAGCGGGTATTGAAAATGCTTAAAAAGAATTACACAGTCTTTTCAAAAAACTACTACAAAATGAGGGGGGAAAGAATTTTCAAAATAATTTTACCCAAATATGTTTGTCAGGAGTTTTGGAGTAGTTATCCTGTTCCTGGTTTACTGTGATTTATAAATTTGAGTTATTGTTTTTGATAGGTTCTTACTCTGTTAACTGTTGTTTCTTTCACATTTTATCACACCCTGGTAATATAATTAAACACATTTCAGATCCATTGAATTTGTCCGACACATTAAAGATCTCTGCAAGCAGTCTACATTCTCCTCATTAGATTTAAGAATTTCCTCATGTGAAGTGGGGCCTTAATCCAATCAGAAACTTTAATTTCCTAAAATTACCTTAATAATTGACTAAAGATTTTCACTTCTTTATAGGCTCCAATAATATATGTCAAATTTTCCATATTTCCACCTATATTGCTAATCTTTCAAAGAATTATTGATCTGCACTGTAAAAGCTTTCCCTGTTAACTTTAATATTCAAAGTATTGGTCCTGTTTTCTTCATAATTTGCTATCATTTTTTGGTGGTTTAAAAAACAAAACAAAACACCAACTTTAAGATGGCCCAGATACTGGATTTAGTAAAACAAAAACTTAAAGCAATTATTGCAAATATGTTAAAGGACTTTAAAAAGGATTTTTTTATTTTTATTATGTGTATCTGTGTAGGTGCAGGTGCCTGAGAGGCCAGAAGAGGGTGCTGAATGCCCTGAAGTTGCAGGTACAGGCAGTTGTCAGCTGCCTGATTGGGTTCTAGGAAACAAACTTGGTTCTCTGGGAAAACAGTGTATGTTCTTAACCACTCGGCCATCTCTTCAGCTCTGGTGAGGGGATTTTTAGTAATTAAAAAGAGAAAGCAGATAGGAACTGTCAGCAAGACAGTAAACAAGGGTCAAAAGAATTTAGGAATAAAATTGTGATGATTTAAATAGTGTGTTTAATGAGCTGAACTATAGATAGAAACATACAGAAGGAAGAATAAATTTTAAGAAGATGTCACTAGAAATGACATCTATTGGAAGAGGGCAGAGGAAAAGCAAATGGAAATTTTAAAAGGGAGAAAAAGCTCTGCTGTCATGTGAGTCCCAGAAGAAATCGTAACACACCCACGGACCTCACATTTGAACTCCCATAAGCGGAAGCCGGGTGTGATGTCACAGAAATGGTGTTGTCATCAACTTCTCAACCCCCTTTGGCCTGTAACTCAAGGGAGGAGCAGGAATCTTCCTGATGGTCAGATTCTCATTGAGAGCAATGGAGGCCAGAAGACAATACAATTCAGCAACATTTAAAGAACTGAAAGGAAAAGGAAAAATTAAATCAGCCCAGATTTTAACTTTCAGTAGAGATATTCCTTATATAGGACTGCAAAAATAGACATTTTTGAAAGACAACAAACCACCTCTACTGAAAGAAATGCTCAAGACTGAAGAGAAATCAGGGACATATAAAAATTGAGATCCATACAGGGGAAAACAATGAGTAATACATGTGTAAAATGTGTAATTTAATATAAAGACAGTTTTGGTAATTTTCCTATAGACAGATGACTTGTTCAAAGCACAAATGATATTATAAGGTAGCAGAATCAATGCATTGAAGTGAATGGTACAGAGCAGGGGCACAATGGATGGGGCCTCCCAAACAAAATGACACCCTTTGAAATATATAGACGGTGTTAGGGGCGAAGTCCCCAGTGTGAAGTGATGCAGCATTAATTCAAATGTTTCATGAGTGAATCTCTGCAGCAACTACCAGCATATTACAGCTGGAGTACCCTTTATCTCAAGTTCCTGGAATCAGAAATACTTTGGATTTCAAAGTTTTTAGTTTGGAACATTTACATATGCATGAGATGCCTTGTGGATAGGACCCAAATATGAATATGAGATGGATTATATTTCATATGTACCTCATAGATAGGGCCTGGAATAATTTTATATGGTAATTTTAGTTTGCCTGTGTTTTGACTGCAGCTCAATACATGAAATCAAATTTGGAGTTTTCTACATATTTGGCTTTACCAAATATGTTGGATTTTGTGGCATTTTGGAGGCTAAAATTATCATCATCAACAACAATAATGATGATAATAATGCCCAGCTTTAAAACATCCCGGACAGTGGTTCTCAACCTGTGGGTTGTGACCCACCAGTGGGATCACATATCAGATATCCTGTATATCAGATATATGCATTGCAATTTATAACAGTAGCAAAATTACAGTTATGAGTAACAACAAAATACTTTTATGGTTTGGGGGTCAGCACCACATGGGAAACTGTATTTAAGGGTTATAGCATTGGGAAGGTTGATAACCATTGCTCTAGGGGAAATAGAGTAGAAAGCTTAGAAAAATACAATTGACTCAAAATAATGCAGAAAGGAGTCTAGCAAAGGGTAACATCAGGGGAACAAATGAAAACAAAGGCAAGGTGGAAGATTTAGACCTGACTCTATGTTCACTATGTAAGTGGACTGTCAGTGCAGAGGTCAGACTGGATATAACACAAACCTATCTCATAACTATCCAGGAAAGGTGAATTTTAAATGTACAGAAGCAGAGAGCCAAAGAAAGGAAAATCATGAAGTTAGTATTTTTGTTTCCTGTTTACCCGCTCTGTCTTACAAGGCTTGGGTGCCCAGGGATGCCCTTAGAGTACTGATGTCCAGGCCTCTGGTTGCTGGGGTACTACAGACAGGAGGGAGGCTGGCAGTGTTGCTAAGGCAGGCTCTTCCCACCTCTATGGATTTTGGGGTGAGCACGGGAGACCCCCACCCTTCTGTTAGAAGTTTAGGCCATGCTCTGTGCTGTGTTCATGTCTCTTAACCCAGCATGTAGTCTCTGATAAAAATCAACTGTTTGCTGAGGTTCTTCAAACATGCTGTGTCTGCCTTGTCCTGGTTAGTGGAGGGTGCTTTCTAGCTTCCTTTTCCTCCAACAGTGTTGTTCCAAGTTCTGCTGTAACTCTAAGACCAGAAATAAAGTATCCAGTAGCCTCAACTCAGCTGTGTGGGTTCTTCTTCTCTCTGAAATTTTAGAGGCTTTAAAAAACCTGAGTTGTGTCATTTGCCCGGCTGTTATGGCCTCCTATATAGAAGTGGAAGTCTATGGCATTTGTTTGCTGTGCGCCTTGCTGGGCCAGAGTTTTCCTTCTGCTTCTTGGTGGAGATGAAGGGGAGGACAGCTGGCCTGCATACTGTGTGGGGTTCTTTTGATAAATGCTGTATCCTATGGGGTACAAAGTGATGGATAGGGATGGGTAAGGATGGAGGCTAAGTGTCTTCACCTTACGAGTACAAGGTAATCTGATTCTGTAAGAACAGGTCCATAAAACCCTTCCAAAACCTCCCGGCAGTAACTCCAGTTGCTACTGTTCATGTGCCATTCACAGTGCCAGGCTGTCTGCACATTAGCTGCTGAAAGAGATTCACACTGCTGGAGAGGAAAATATACAGGTGGGGAAGTGGGTCCTATGGGGGAAAGTATATAAAACTAATTATTAATGTGGGAAAAGGGAATTATGCATCTTGGGTCTGTGTGTCCTAAGCAAAGCAGGGCTGTCAAGGTCTTTGTGCAGTCTGTAAGGGACAGTTAAAGCACGAGCGCTTCTGTTGTTTAGTTTAGTGATCACTACTTATTCTGAATAATTAGGCAGCATCAGTATTCAAGTACTGAATGAATAAACTCAAGAATCAGAACAGAATTCCACTGCAGTGTCTCCATTTCCATCTCTAACTTTATTAATGTTGAGCTTCTATCCTTCTTTTGGTTAATTTGGAAAAAAGGGTTGTCATTTTTTTTCAATATACAAACTGTATTTCATTGACTCTTTGTATTGTTGTTTCATTTCTATTTCATTAATTTCTGACTTGATTTTGATGATCTCTTCCCATCTTCTTTTGGGGGGTAGTGGTGGTTAGTTGTTCTTATTTTCCCTGGGCTTATAAAGCAGTGTTTTAATTAATTCTTTGAGTATTTCATACCATGTATTTGGAACATATTCACTTCTCCACTCCTATTACCATCCTCCCTTTCCACCCAATTTTGAAATGTCCTTCTTCTCCCCTCCTTATGTCTCCATTGGAGTCTAATTTGTGTTTCATCTGCTCTGGAGAGTGGGGCCTGCCCAGCTATGAGGTCAGTCTACCAGGGGTTGCATCATTAAAGATTCTCCCTTTCCCAATAGACATCAAATGCCAAAAGCTGCTCGGCTAGTAGTGGAATTTTGTGCTAACCTTCGTCTTTCTGTTCTAGCATTTTGTCTGGCTGGAGCTTATGCAGGTCTTGTGCATGCTGTGAAAATGCTGTGAGTTCATGGGTGAATACAGCCTATTGTGTTTGGAACAGACCATTTTGTTGATGCTATCTACTACCTTTGACTCTCATAGATTTTGGTATATTGTGTTTTCATTTTCACTCAATTCTAGGAAGTTTTAAATTTCCTTCTGGCCCCAGTTATCTATATTTCAGCAGTGAATTGTTTAGTTTCCATGAGTTAGTACAATTTCTGTAGTTGTGTTGTCAATAATTAGCTTTAGTCCATTGTATTCAGATAGAACGCAGGATTTTTTTTCAATTTTCTTATCATTTTTAAGACTTGCTTTATATCCTATTATATGGTCAATCTTGGAGAAACTCTTCTGGGCTTTTGAGAAGAATGTGTACTCTCTTCTGTTTGGGTAGAAATTTCAGTAGATGTTTTGTTTATGCTAACACTCCAGGATTTCACTGTTTAGGTTTTTTTTTTTTTCCTTTTTTTCATCCTAAATGACATGTCTATTGCTGAGAGTATAATTGAAATCACCCAGTGTCACTGTGTTGAGGTCAGCCTGTGGTTTTATATCTGAAAAAATATATATATTCAATTATGTGTTCCCTGGGTGTTTGGTGCACTTATGTTTAAATTTGTAATATTCATACCACACTCTCTTCTCCTAAGACTCAAGGATAATTGCAACAGAGGGGGTCTGAAAGATCATAAAGCTGAAGGTGGTGGATGACTACAAGGAAACTGTTTTCTGGACACAGCAGGACATTTGCACATATGAACTCATGGTATTTTTGATATCTTGTATATATCCTGTGTAAGTTCAAGTGAGACAGAAAAAAATCACAGCATGTGGATATGAAACCCCACTGCACTCTGTGGTGTTATTGGTAATTGATAACTTATGAGAGAGAGAGAGAAAGAGAGAGAGAAGATCAATTTTCTTTAATAGGGTAGACTCACACATCCAAGAATTTGAGCAGCACAAATTGTACTTGCTGAAAAAAAAATGCAACAGAACAGAATTCTAAAGCCAGGTATCTCAATTGTAAGACTTTTCAAGGAAACACAGAGGTCCCTGAGGTTTGATGGACAGTGCTTTGGGGAAACAGAGTCACTGAGGAAACTCTGTGAAGTAAGCTCTGTTGAGCACTGATCAGTGGGCATCTCTCAGGGCTGCCCATTGTTCTGGAGCATTTTCTGGTTCTCCTTAGAGGAAGAACAGTGAGAGCACTTTGGCCTACAGCCTGAATCAGAAATGCTGAGCTGAGCCTTTTCTCCAGTGATGCAGTAGTATATGGGTTTTGCCAATGAGGTATTGTTTAATTTCTCTTAAGACAAATTTTAGGAAGCTCTTCCCAACTCAGTCACTAGCTGGACTCATTTTATCCAAAGATTATTTTGCAGATCATGGCTGGGGCATCCTGAATGGCATCCCAGGATGCTTTGCCACTGCTGGGGGCTTAGCCATTCTTCCCACAGGGCTGGGAGAGACAATGTAGGGCTGTTGGACTGTACACTTAGTTGGCTCTGCCAGACAGTAGGCTTTGCCAGATGTCTCCCTGACTGGCTCAGCTGGATGACATGGGGCTGTGGCCAAAAGTCACCCGTTTCTTCAGTTTCTGAACTCAAGGCAAGGCAGAGGCTGGACATTCTACCTGCCAAATACTTGTCCTGCACTGCTCTGGCCACATTCCTCATTAAAGCCTTTGGGCTATGTCGTGGCCAGCATGGCCATGGCTTTTCTTACTGATAAACATTTCTGCTGAAACCTATGTTGTCTCTTTTCCTCTCTACTGAAGC
The DNA here is from genome assembly GCF_907164565.1 of Psammomys obesus. Taxonomy (NCBI): domain Eukaryota; kingdom Metazoa; phylum Chordata; class Mammalia; order Rodentia; family Muridae; genus Psammomys; species Psammomys obesus. The sequence goes on from NW_026586173.1 coordinate 9,096,003, forward strand.
TCCTGCTGAACACCCTTCTCTGGAACCCTGACCTAGGCTGAGGCCTGGGATTTGATTTTCTTATCCATGTCTTGGATCTCACACACAGCTAAAGCCTCAGCTATGAATGGAATGGTTGAAAGTACTGTACCATCTGTCCCTGTTTCTAGGCTGGTGGTGGCTGCCTAGGATGGGTGGAACAAAGGTAGTCTGGGTTATACTGGCTCCATAGGATGGAAGCTGGGTCTGAATGGCTGGACAGTAAGGAGTTTAGATGTGTGAACTGAATGGTCTTCCTGACAAGTATAGCTGTTCTCTGTTATCTGAGGAAGATTAGGTCCGGGCCCCCAACCTTCAAGAATATCAACACCTGTAAATGCTCAAGTGTTGTACAATTTGCATGTAACTGCACTGTTTTGTTTTTTTTTTTTTTTTTTTTTTTTTTCCTCTGTCTCTCATCTTGAAATATGTTAGAGTCACCCAGGAAGAGGGAGCATCAACTGAGAAAATGCTTCCATCAGATTGGCCTGCGGGCATGTCCATGAGGCTTTTTTTTTTTTTTGATTAATGATTAATGTAGTACAGTGGGGAGTGCCATTCTTGGGTGGGTGGTCCTGGGATGTGTAATTAAGCTGAGCAAGCCCTGGGAAGCAAACAAAGTAAGCCATCTTCCATGGTCCCTGCTTCCGTTCCTGCTTCCAGTATCTTGTCTTGATTTCCCTTGATGACAGACCATAACCTGCAAGCCAAATAAACCATTTCCTCCCTTGAGTTGGTTTCAGTCAGTGCTTTGACACAGCAACAGAGAGCAATCAAAACACTAGCTAATACACCCTACTATAGTCTTTAACTCTTCTCTTTTAATATCCAATTCAATGTAAACACTGTATAAATAGTGGTTATGCAGTTTATATAAGAATGAAAGGCAAGAATGGAAAAGTCTATATATGTTCAGTGCAGAAACAATCTTTTCTGACCCATGGTGGTAAGACTATGGCACACAGGGAGACAGGGATGATTGTGCCAATACATAGCTAATGGTTGATTTGCAGCCATTATGTTGAGTTAGCCACAGTCTCTGAAGCCTGGGTTTGATTTCATTTGCAAACATGTGCTATGCTGGCTTTGATCCAAGGCTATAATATATTTTCTCCTGCCTTCATCAGCTCATTAAAGTTCATGCCGTAGGGAAACTAAAGCTGACCATTTTATGCTACAATCACGATACTAAGGAAGCCATACTGGCAGCTGATACTGTTTCTTGGGAGGGTGAGGCCTTGCTTTTCTGCGACTGAGCTTGGGCCTGCAACAAAAGACTGTTAAAAAAAAAAAAAAAGAAAAAAACATCAAAATGACTTCATGAGGGTGCACAGTTCAGAGACGTGAGAGGTTTGGTGGGAAGAGTCCCCAACTCCTAGACGCTTTGTTCTGTTTCTCTCCTGTGAACCCGTCTCCTTATTCATATCTGCAGATTGTTTTCTTTAACTTTTCTTTCTTGTTAATTGCCAGGAGACTATTTAATTATATAAAACATACCTTAACAGATGTCTGTCTCCATTTTGCATCCTCCATTATGAATTGAATCTGGGGTGGCTGTAAAGCACAGCATTAGAAAGCCTCAGCTCCCTGAGCTTCTGCTTCATTCTGGTTAGAGCATAAGTCTCTGGAAGGTCCCCGGATGGCCATGGCTTTCGTTAGTGCTCCTGCTGCACTTGGTGGGTGGGGATTTTACACTTCTGATCCCACAAAGTCTCATGGGGATTTTGTACCTCTCCCCATTCCTTCTGGGCCAGCTATCTGGCCAGGCACCTCCCTTCCCAGCTCTGTGAGCTTGAAAAGTTCTCCGGGCCTCCTTTTCCTCATCTGGTTATGGTGACAGTGCCTAGGGCTGTGCAGGGCAAGGCACAACATGGTGTATGAGGGTTTCTTCCCTGGAACCATGTGTCCCTGGCACACATTACTCAGCCTATCTGTAAACACATCTATTACTATTGTATCAGCCAGCTGTGGAAGGAGTGTTGGTGTCTCCCAAACTTCTTAAGTTTAAGATAATCAGGATGATAATCAGGAGCTGGAGGCTTTGGGAGGTGTTAATTCATGAGTAAGAAGCTATCAGGAATAGAATTGGTGCCCTTATACACAAAGACCCCAATTAAATTCTCTGCTCCTTCTATGGAGGGAGGACACAGTAGAAGTATAGCCGTCTAGGAAGCAGAAAGTGGGCCCTCACCAAACCTCAGATCTGCTGATGTCATCATCTTGGGCTTTTCAGTCCCATAGAACTGTGGGAAATAAGTTTTGGCTGTTTATCAGCCACTCAGTATTCAGTTCACAGTTTTATTATTTGTTGTTGTTATTGTAGTCCAGATGAGCCATGACAGGGCCTGACAAGTATCCTGTGAGGTGGGCAAAACAGGTGTCATCTCCCTTTCACAGAAGAGCTAATTGAGACTCAGAAATAAAGTGACTTGTCAAAATTAATAGAGAGCCTGAAGCTCTCATTAACAGAAATAAATCAATCGTGTCACACCCCTAGAATAACATTCCTTGCACTATTATGTATGAACTTGACCAACCCTGATAGTGTGCTCAGTAGAGTGATGCTAAAATGTGAGCATACTATGGCTTCCCATTGAGCAAGCCCACCTTTCCCAACACTAACTGTGCTGACCAACGGTGGGGCTTTGGCCAGGCCTTCTCAGGATCCTGGCTGAGGAACTGTTTCAAGGGATGTTTCTAGGCTCAGTAGAAAGGAGGGGTGGCCAGCTCTGCTGGGAAAAGGGGGAACAGTATTGAGGACAACAAATTAAACCTAATTCAATCTATGGAAATATTTGATTACACCAATGCAATTTATTATGCAAAGTTGCCCTTTCTGACAAATGGAAGTTGCTTGGATAAGTGGGATGGCAACAGAAGGTCTTTCAGCAGGCAAACAAACCCAGCAGGGAGTTGACTCACACAGCTATAGGCAGACTAGGGAATGATGCTACCCTGGAAGTCAGAATACAGTGTCAGGCTGACCCAGCATGCGACCTTCCATGTCCTTCCCCCTCCCTGTGTCAGCCCATCCAGCTTCCATAATAAAAAAGATCCTTCCACTTAACCAAGAATTCTAACACACACAATTCACATCCCAAATCTTTCCCAGCTCTCAGAACAAGAGATTTGAAAAATTCTGTGTTTGAACGTATCTTTCCACTAAGCTTGCATGTGTGGTTTTAAAGGCTTTTCATGTCTCTGCTCCTGATGGATCCTCACAGTGTGTCTGAGGAATTAGAAAGCAGTGCCATTGCCAGTTCTGATTCTTGACAGATGAGAACAAAAGACATAGTGTCCTGCCCAAGTCAGCCAGAGGTGGAGCTGACGCTTGAACCCAGCCCTTCAGCTTTGGGCAGTGCACCTCTCTGCTGGCTCAGTTCTGTGTTTGCCCTTCACCTCCAGGACACCTCCAAGTCTATGGTCAGACAGAAAGAAATACCTCTTTCTGGAAACAACATTAGAGCCAGAACAATTTAGGTCTCAGAAGCAGGAAACCCAGAGCCTAGGTTGGAAACCTGTCATTCACTCACTATGAGAGTGTGGAATTTCAAATATCTGTCACATTGGGAATAGTGACGCATGCCAGCATTTTTAACACTTGGGAGACTGAGATATGGGAATGCCATAAACTGCAGGCTAGCCTGGGCTACATAACAAGTCCTTGTCTCCAAAAATACGAGTGTCTACCTAGCATGCATAAAACCTTGGGTTCTATCTCTTGCAGAAACCAGGCATTACAGTTCATGCATGGGATCTCATCACTCAGGAGACAGAGTCAGGAGAATAAAGAATTCTAGGTCATCTTGAGCTATATAGTGAGTTCAAAACCAGCCTTCAACCCTTTCTCAAAACAAGCAAGCAAGCAAGCAAGCAAGCAGCAGATAAGCAAGCAAACAAAATTCCCCAACAAATATCTACCCATCACTTTTGAACGGCTACCAAGAGTCCAGTATTATCTATGTTGTATAATGTTTCCTCATCAAGCTTTGTGGGCCATTGCTTGATGTCTTATATATATGTCAGGAACTCTGACCTCTGCCTGGTATGGGCTGTGAGCTGCTCCAAGCCAGAAAATATGTTTCTGTCTGGGCTGATTACATATCTGTCCAAAAGTGGCTGGTGCTAGGCATTCTGGGAAGGGCTCCCAGACTCTTATAGTTCCTGTCCTTTTCTTTCCCATAGAAAACTGGGACAGGCCTGCAAAATTGAGAGCTGCTTTAGGGGGAGGAGCAACATAGTGGAAGTGAAGAATGAAGACCCAACTTGGAGAAAGTTCAAGCATGGGGTTTGCTGAGGATGGTCTGAGCGGGGTTGTCTTTTCTGTAAGATTTTGTTGGGTGGGCTTCTTCGGCTGAGCAGTTTGGACACACTCCTGGGCCACCTGGGTCTCACTGTCAGGAGGATGATCCTCAGAGATCATCTAGAGAAGACACCCATTTACTAACATAAAACAATTTTGAGGCCCAGAGAAGTTTGTTAACTTGTATAGGATCACAAAGTAGGTTAATGCAGAACCAAGTCTAGAGCAAAGTGTCTCAACACCTGGTTAAGTGATGTCTTGTGACTCAGGACTCACTCTCTCATCCCAGTGTGGGATATCTTGATGCTCACTGAAAAGAATGAGCTATGAAATTATTAGAACAACTTCACTAAAGCAGAGGTGTTTGATCTGGAGTCATTGGGAAGTGCTCTTCACAGTCAAGTTCAATGTCAGCAATCAACATTCCCACAACGTCTCTTCAATGATCCACAGGACACTTATTAACTTCAAAAACCCTGAAGCAGGGATGTCCCATTCCATCGCATCCCTGGTATAAGACTAGACCCAAGTGTAAACCAAGAGAGAAAGCATCTCCCCCAGCAATAGAGTTGAGCTAAGTTCATCAGCAAAGGGAAGGGAGGGAGGGACTCCTGTCCAGCTGAGCACGGACTTGGTGGCTATCCTGCATCTTCATGGCTGATGCTTACTGGTTGGTTTGTCATGTGATAGTCATTCCATTCACTCTATATTTTGTTACTACTTCCTTTACTACTACTTCTGTCTTTCACTCAGGTGGTCAGACTATTTTCTCATTGTGAGGAAGCAGTGGCCTATATTTTCATTGAAGTTTCAAGTATTTAAGTGAGATGACTTGAAGTCATTGTCTGGGTGTCCTGGTCCTTCTTGTTTATTGTCTCTTCCAGTTGGTAGTTTTACAGCTCTCCTGTCTGTAGGATCCCAAGAAGCAAGAGAGGCTGGGGAAAGAGAATGAACCACCCCAGGAGGCCTCTTGTGTCCTAGAAGAAAGGAGGTCTGTGGTAGGGATAGGGCTCTAAGGTGGGAATGGAAGTTGACTAGATTAGGTAGGCAGCCACAGCTCATGGTGCTGCTAATGGAGAATTTTGGGCTGCAGTTTCAGAGGCAGCACACACAGTGGTAGGGTCTGATTGACCAGACATACAAGAGTGTCAGCCTGGGCCATGGCTTGGACAAGAAAGGCTATCTTCCTCAGCTGGAACTGTGTGGCTTCTAGTGAACCTACAGGCAATTTGGAAGACCTATTTTAAACTAGGCCTTCGCAGAGAAGCAGGCCAGACAGATGCTATTCTTGGGTTTCTATAGGGATCACAAGTGTGTGTGTGTGTGTGTGTGTGTGTGTGTGTGTGTGTGTGTGTTAGAGTCTATGGATACAGCTGAGTTTCTGGCATCATTTTGTCATTCATAGGCTGTGTGGCATTCTCCAAAGCTCTCCACCTCTCTGAATCGCATTGTTATTTATCACAGAGATCTTGATGTCTAAGAGGACTGTGAAGATCAAATGGACTCAGGTGCTGGAAACTAATGAACCCAGCTGGGAGCTCACCTTAATATCTGAACTGAAGATTTCAAAGGATCAACTTAAAAGGTAATTCTTTGGTTTCATCTAAATAAAAAAAAAAAAAAAAAAGGCACTCTCAGTACTTACTCTCTGAGATGTTCTTTCAGCATAACTCTCACTGAAGCCAGGGATTGGGGGAGCTGGAGAGCAGAGGAGCCTCATGAGCCAGTCTAACCAGCACTGCACATTCCTTGCCATATGGGACATGCTTCTCCTGGGCTGCTGCCAGGCACAGGAGTGGAGCTGAAGCACACACAGCACAGCTGGAAGGATGTCCTCCCCGGTTTGTTTCCGTGATACACACACAAGACAGATGGAGCCAAGCTGGAGCCTAGGGCAGCAGCTCAGCCTTCCTGCACACCTAAGAAGGTCACCTAACCCAGCCAAGAGGGGCGTCAGGGATGCCTCCTGTAGAAATGGTGCTGTTGCAGGAGAGATTGGCATAGGGAAAAGCCAGTCATGTAGCGGTCTCTGACACAGTCATTCACTTGCTTGTCCATTTACTCATTCATTCATGCAGAAGCTGCTGACCGAGATATGCTTTGTAGAGAGCTAGCTACAGGAAGGTGATGGTAGGATAAGACTGTCTCTCTCTTTTTGCCAAAGCTTCTTTTATGTTGAAGGAGTGTGTTGTTCAGAGATGGAACAGAGGACTCCCCCCACACCCCCAAATCTCAGTAGCATGGTATTATATAGATTCTTTTTTCATCCTTAAATTCTTGAACTTGTCTCTGAATAGATGGCTGAAAAGGTAAGAGAGCCAGGAGGACCTAGGATGTCTTTTGCTGTGACTATGCTGTAAATCCATGTAGTGTCTCTATCGGTGACAGTGTGATCCCTTAGGATGCTGCTGGCTGCCAATGATTCAAGGCTTCATTCTTCAAGGCCTGAGGGGTGGAGCTAGGGAGACAGGGAAGGGAAGGCTCATCAATGAAATTGTGGATTTCTACTGAACCTGGTAACATTTGTTTTTAGAAATTTCGTCTCCAGCACCCACAACTGAAATCCATGCTAGCATCCCAGCTCCACCCTTGTCTTGGGAAATTCCCATCCCAGCAAGGATACAGATATTGAGAGCAGTGAGCTGGCCAGCTCTTGCTGGTGGAGAGGGATAAGGACATTGCTATACTGATGAACCCCATGGCACAGATTAGTCCTGGCCCCCCATCCCCCTCTCTGCCCTCAGGGCTGTCCACTTTATACAGACTGTTATGTAGCGTTAACTGAGACTCTTGCTCGAGTCACCCATTCTGAAGTAAGAGAGATCAACAAACCTTGATGGGGAGGGGAGGAACTTCATTCTGTTGAAGCTTGTTTTCACTTCACAGACCTGGAAATGTCAGCCCAGTGAAGGAATCAGAGAATCTTGTTTCCTGTGCTGACGCACACTGGGGAGGGTCAGGTAATGATCTAGACATCTAGACTGTAGAGGCTACAAGTCTCCCAGCCCCTACCTCAGAATGTAGCCCCCTCTTTTCCATGAGTGCTTTTTATTCTACTTACCATTATTTAGGATTAGCTAGAAAAACAGCCCACCACATACGCGGTTGCTCCTGCTGGAACAGTTTTGTAGCAATCAACCAATTGCCATTCACAAATGAATTTCTGAAGTACTAGCTTGGGGCTGTGGTTCAGTGGGGTGGGCAATATGGAAGAATGCCTTTGTGCCTCTCAGGGTGATGAATGAAGACCAGTGTGCCCTCCTCCCAACTGCAGAGAAGCCTCCAGGGCAGCCTGGTCCTTCCTCTGTGATGTTGCTTATTCTCTGATCCCTGATGAAAGATACAGATGCTGTCATGGGTTGCTGGTGGTGGTGGCAGTGGCAGTGGCACTGATGACAGAATAGACACCAGGAACACATTTTTGATTCCTGAAGATTTGAGGCCTAGCCCTGCCCTGTCCTCCATAGTCTAAACACCAGGGATCTGTCTTCAAATGGCACAACCTCCTCTCTCCTGTCCAGAAAGCCTGTGAGAACCAGAAAAAACTACACAATGGGACTCCTCAAATGTACTATGTTAGCATTTCTCATTCTCTGAGAAGCCCCCGGGAGTTTGTGATGTAGGCCAATTTCAGGGCTTCTGAAGCCTTGCCCCCTAATCCCTGCCACTCCATTTCTGCAGGCGTGGGCGGACATTGCACACACATGGTTCCCTGGGGGAGTCATCTGTGCACATGGTGGGAGAGCAATGGCCTCCAGTACTGACTGCCGTGCAGTGTCCTGAATACAAGCCCTGGGACCTGTGATCACGCACACTAAGGAAAAACAGAGGCTCTGATGAAGGTTAAGGTGGGGAGGTGACCATGACTATTTCAGTGACCTTGTCTAGTCACATTAAGCCTTTGAGATGGGAGAAATACTCCAAGCTATAGTTAGAGAGTGCCGTGGGACAGTAGAAGGGCCCCAGATGTGACAGGAGAAGGACCTGACTTGTGTTTGAGTTAATGTGAAGATGAAAGAATGACAAGTGTGGGTAGCCTTTAGAAGCTATACTGGGAAGTAGTGGGTTTGACCCTAGTGACTTTGGAAATGGTGTAGGACACAGTGTACCCGAAAACCTATGTTGACTCTTGGCTTACTAAACTGTGAGAAAACAGATTTGTAGTTCTCAGCTACCACATATGTGGAAGTTTTATGTAATAAGGATAGAAGACAGACATAAACTAAGACCAAGAATATTTTATTTACAAGCTTATTTGTTTTAGGAGCCCTTTATTTCATAATGTCATTCTAGATTCACAATATCACTTAGTAGAAGGTACGAGGTTCCCCATGTGTTCCTGTTCCCATCTGCAGAGATCCTCCATCTTCCACATCTATCAGAGTGACTCAGCTATTTCAGTTGAAGAATTTGTTGTGAGTCATTATTTTCGCCCAGAGCTGGATGTTCACTTTAGGGCTCACCTTGGAGATGTGCATTTCATTCTTTTGGACAAATGATTAAAATCACACAGTACTTTCATATTAGATTTCTAGGGTTGTGGTTTCTGGGTGTGCTAGCATAATGGCTAGTTTACACACTCTGAGAATAGCTGCATGTCACTGAGGGATGGAGGCTTTCACCTGTTTATTCTGTGGACAGGATCAGCATTCAAAGTCACGGGAACTCATTGTTTGGCTGACAGAGAGAGCTCCAGACCATCTGTTTCTGTTCTCAAGCACCCAAATGGTCTTAAGTGGTATAAGCATGGTGCAGGCTGTACTGTAAGGTATTCAGTCATTTGCTCGTGGATCCATTCATCAGGATTAATTCACTGCAGCTGGCTAGCCGAATAGCCGGGGCTCCTTGTGGACAAAGGTGGGAGTGCACAAAAGCAGAGGCATTGTCCCAGAAATTAAGGAGTTCATATTCCAGTAGCAGACAGAGAAACTAGCACAATGTGCCGCACAGATTTGGATCTAATTAAGCAAATATCTGTGTGGGGGAGTTGAGGAAGTTCAAAGAGGGGTGAATGGAGCTTCTAGAACAAGTGGGAGTTTGCAAGTAAAGTAATGTCGGGAGGCAAAAGCCTGTGCCCAGGCAGAGAGGAGGCTGAGACTAGCATTGGTGAGCAGCCTGACACTCAGACACCAGATGCTGGTGAGCTACCTGGAACTCAGTTATCTGTCTGCTTTCTCAAAACCATCCATCAGCCCCCGAGAATGAAATAAAATTTTCACTTGTGTAGCTTCTCTTTGGACTAGGTCATGGGTTCATGACTCAACCCTATCAACAGGAATTGCAGGCAAATAGATGGAGGGTTTTGCGGAAGGCATTGCTTTTTGATAAGCCTGTTGTGGGGAAGAAATTGCCTTTTCTGCATTCTGGAACTGGAACCAGCATGGTTCTTAAGCTGGGAAGGGTTTCAGCAAACACAAAGAAAGACGACTTCCATCTCTGAGAGCTGTGGAGTAGAGAGATATTGGGGCACAGGGTGTGAAGCTTCTGTCTTGTCCATCTACCTGGCCTCAGGCCTGCATCCTGTGTCTGACGACTCAGAGGCAGTGACTGTCCTTATAGTTTATGTCACTTTCTGTAATGAAAATTTTGCTTTCTTTGTAAACTCAGTTATGTTACATAAATTTGTTTTTGTTTTCATCCCAAGTATGGGATTTTAGTTTGGGCTTTAGTTTGTCCACAGCTGATAACTGTCTCGTGTGGGGCATGGTAATGACCTGCCTCATGTGGCACAGAGAGAGGCATGGTCTAGGACTCTAAGGAAGATAAATAGGAGAGCTGTGAGAGAGATGTGGTATGTATATTGGCCTGTGGCATCTGATAGTTTTCAGAGACACTGGAGTACCACTTCATGACACAGTGTCTTGGAAGAGACATCTTGCTGCATCAGAGATTGGCATAGCCCCAGGGAGAAGTAAATGGGTCTATCCACTAACCTATTTCCTACCTAGGGTTGGGGGCCTGGCAAGGAGAGGCTTTAAGGAACCCCAAATAAAAAAGTCTAAAAGGGAACACAACAAATTTCAGTGTGGCAAGTGGGAAGATGAGACAATGAAGGGCAGGTTTGGTTGGAATCCATGCACACACTGGATTTCATGTGTTATCACTTAATCTCCTGAGGGTGTTACATGGCTGAGGATATAGATAGAAACCAAAGTTCCCTCCAAATTCTCTTAACAAGACCCCAGTGTTCCATTTTCAACCCCTGTGCCTGGTTGATGAGGCTGTAAAAAAACCACCACTGCCTCAGCTTCCTTGATGTTATTTCCTCATGCCATGAAGAAAAGCCAACAGTAGCAGCAGCAGCAGCAGCAGCAGCAGCAACTCCAATCACAAGTCAGCCTTTCCTGAGTCTCAGGAGACATGAGATACTGCCTATTATGTGCTCAAGAAGTGTAGAATTATCTAAGGAAACAGTCTCTCAGTTTGTCTCCATCTCCCACACCACTTCATTACCTTTTTCTTTGGTCTTTGAAATAAATAAGAAGCAGAGAAGCAAATAACTAGAAATTTGGCCTTGATGAGGGTTAAAAACAGTTTGGGGGAATTCTGAGGCTTCATGAGCTTGCTCAACCTCACATCTGGAGCAAAGGCCAAACAGGGTCCCACCTCTCTACCCAGCACCTTTCACTCTGCTTTGTAGTTGCTTATATGGAGCATCCACAGGAGAAGGGCTGGTGACTCCTGTGAGTTGAATGTGGGAGGGTTATGGATGAGGAGGTGGCATTCCCCATGGCCTGCACTAGACTCACAGCCCAGAGAGAAGAGACTGATATGAGTCAACAACCCACACAAGCCTAGGAGTCCCTCTGTTCTGCTTCTTTCTTGGATCTATAATAAGATCTTTTTTAATATAGTTTTTTTTCTATTACAATTTATTCATTTTGTATCCCAACTGTAGCTAGCCCCACACTTATCCCCTCCCAATCCTGTCCTCACTCCCTTCCTCATCTTCTCCCATGCTGCTTCCCCAGTCCACTGATAGTGAAGGACCTTTTCCCTTTTGATCTGACTCTAGCCTATCAGGTCTCATCAGGACTATCTTTCATAGTCTTCCTCTGTGGCCTGGTAAGGCTGCTCCCCCCTCAGGGGGAGGTGATCAAAGAGCCAGCCACTGAGTTCATGTCAGAGACAGCCTCTGTTCCCCTTATTAGGGAGCCCATTTGAAGACTGAGCTGCCACGAGCTACCTCTGTGCAGGAGGTCCAGGTTATCTCCATGAATGGTCCTTGGTTGGAGTATCAGTCTCAGAAAAAACTCGTAAGCCCAGATTTTTTTGGTTCTGTTGTTCTCCTTGTGGAGCCCCAGATCCTTCCAGGTCTTTCTATCTCCCCCTTCTTTTATAAGATTCCCTGCACTCTGCCCAAAGTTTGGCTATGAGTCTCAGCATATGACTTAATATCCTGCTGGGTAAAGTCTTTCAGAGGCCCTCTGTGGTAAGCTCCTGACTAGTTCCTTATTTTCACCTTTTCCCCATGTCTATCCCGTTTGCCTTTCTGAATGGAGATTGAGCATCTTCATTCAGGGTCTTCCTGGAAATCAATTTGGCACTTTATCAGACAATTAGGAATAGCGCTACCTCAAGATCCAGCTATACCACTCCTAGGTATATTTCCAAAAGATACTCAAGTATACAACAAGGACATTTGGTCAGTCATGTTCATAGCAGCTTTATTCGTAATAGCCAGAATCTGGAAACAACCCAGATGTCCCTCAATTGAGGAATGGATACAGAAATTGTGGTACATTTACACAATGGAATACTACTCAGCAATTAAAAACAAGGAAACCATGAAATTTGCAAGCAAATGGTAGGAACTGGAAAAGATCACCCTGAGTGAGGTATCCCAGAGCAGAAAGACACACACAGTATATACTCACTTATAAGTGCATATTAGGCATATAATATAGGATAGTCATACTAAAATCTACACACCTATAATAAGATCTTAAAGCAAACTAGTGAGTTCAGCAGCATCTGCCAACAAACAGCTCTGGCTCCTGCTGATTCACTCATTGAAGATGTTACTTCTTCCCATGCATTCAGGATTCCCTCTGCTGTTGCCATTTCCACCCCTCTACGAATTTCTCCTAACCTTCATTCCTCATGAAAAAATACATACTCTCTGCTGCCCATGGCTTCTGCCTGGTGAAAGCTATTTCTGCTGGCTCTTGTCCCAGTGGTAGCGACTCTCTACAAGCAGCCAGCATCCCCGAAGAACCACCTGACACTGCCCTGGTGATCAGGCGGAACACCCTTGGAACTGTTTCTCCACCTCCCTAGAACCCTTAACAATTCTTGGCTCTACCACATTGACAAAACTGAGTTCAAGGTGCTTAGCTCATATTTTAATTAACACCTTTGTGTTCTCAGGGAAAATCTTATGCACAAGGGTTTCTGGGTGGGATGAGGGAAGGGACTGTAGAGCACAATAATTGACTGCTGTTATTTTTCATTGTAGGAAGCACAAGCAGAAAGGAGAGCAGAGCCCTGTGACTATTGTGCTTGGGCTAGCTTCCTGCACCAGAGATTGTTCCAGTGACCAGAATTCTTCTGCTCCCACATGGTACGCAAGCAATGTGCCACTGAATCTCAAATGGGGTGGGGTGAGGAGGAGAAGCAAGAGTAAAAGAAAGAACAGTAGAGAATGCTCACATCATTCTGTGCCATGCTGGCATGGATACATTTAATCCTGTTAGCAACCCCAACACAGTCAGGGGTGAAGCATGGCCCACCTCAGGTATACAGCTAGTGACCTAGAAAAGTGCAAGATCTTACATCAGAAGCATCTCCCGGTTGCTGGCCCACTGGGAAGTTTATCCTCAATGATCCATTGGTACCTCTAACTAAGAGGTTTAGGCATGGAAGAAGCTTTCCCAATGAACATGGCAAAAACTAACCAAACAAACAAAAACAACAACAAAAAACTAGGGAGTGAAGATACACCTGGTCTGAATATGGCGTTCCTAATTCTCCATCCCAGAGCTTTAATGCTCCATTCAGTGGAGTCAGACTGGCAGAAGCCTAGGCTGGAGCCCTGTGGAGGGGAGGAACAGAGCCCACATGCAGAAGAGCAGAATGGCAGAGTTAAAAATGCAGTGGGAACCAGACAGGCAGGACATGTAGCTCCCCAGACAGAGTAGGTGGCAGGGCCATTACATAAGGCATTAGGACATGAAATGCCAGGAAAATGAAAGTTGATGTTTTCATGCCCGAAATCTCAGTCCTTGAGAGTCTGAGGCAGGAGGATTTTCAGGAGTTTGAGGCCAGCCACAGCTACAGAGTAAGTATTAGGCGAGCCTGGGAGTAAAGCTCTTGTCTCAACAAAAGCAGAAACAAACAAGGACAGATGTTAATGTTTGAGGATCAGTTATATACTCCGACTTCTGAAGACATGCTCTGATATTCTGGGGCCTGGGACTGACAGGGATTGATGGTAGGGTCTACAGTCAGGAGAACTGTGTGCTGAGGGCTGGCTTCTTGTCCTCTCTGAGCTGTAGTCCAAGCACAGTACGAGAGGTACCATTTCAGAAAGTAGAAACTCTATGTCCTTAGCATGGTTTTTCCTAAATTTGTGGCTCAACCTATTCCACTAGATGTAATGCAATGAGAGTTTCATTACATCAAAGTGAAGCCTTGGGTAAATGCAATGGCTAATATGAACTGATGTGGTTGGTGGCTGTGGTGTCCAGGCATTTAGTAAATCATTGCTCTGGGTGTATCTGTGGGGAGTCTCTGGGTGTAATTCTTACTTGAGTCTACAGACTAAAGAAAACTATTTCCCCACCACCACCACCACCACCACACACACACACACACACACAGAGAGAAGGGTAGGTCTCTGGAAATCAGTTGAAGGCTAGACTAGAACCAAATATAGATGGACCTTCCCCAGCAGGAAGGCATGTCCACAGATAGCCTGCAGCTTCTGTCTCCAGCTGGGACACATTTGGCTTTTCTGTACTCACAATCCCACAAGCCAGTTCCATAGTCTCTACAACACATCTCTTTCTAAATATGCACCCACCGCCTGTTTCTCCGGAGACCCCTGGCTCTTACAGAGGCGGCCCATCCTCATTTAAGAATTTGTGGTTGTCATTGTGGGCTGGCTCAGGGAACCCTAACTCGGCAGATGAAAGGAAACAGGTGGAGCTACTCCTGTTTGCAGTGAGACCGGATACTCTGAGGATGCTTTGAACTTCCTCCAGTCATGGGCTGCTGTCCTTGGGACCTTTTGGCTCTGTGCCTCCTATCAGTGTGAGCTCTTCAGTGTTCTGCTAGGGTTGAACATTCCAGCCACCACACCTAGCCATCCTGCTGCATTTCTACACAGGCCCAATCACATATGTGTTTGGAGAGGAATATGTGTAGGAGAGAAAAATAAAAGGTACATTTCTGTACGTGTTTGTGTGTTGCACCCATGAGTGAACTAATGAGTGTGTCAGAGTATACACATGCACAGGCCAGAGTAGAATATCGGGTGTTTTCTATTGCTTTCTACATTGTTCTTTGACTCATCATCCTGAGACAGGCATCCTTAGAGTGCCATCTGGCTGGGCTGACCCAAAGGCTCTTAGAATTTGCCTGTCCTGCCTGTCTCCACTTTCCTTTTCCTGGGATTACAGACAAATGCAACCATCCCGGGCTTTTATGTAGGTCCTGGGGATTAGAACTGAGGTCTGTATATTTGCAGAGGAAGCACTCCTATCAGCCAAGCCATTCTCCCAGCCCCTGTATATTTAATTTCTAAAGTTGTTTTCAAATGGCTTTCTATCCTTTTTGATCTACAGGCTTACAGCAGCCTGGACAGAGTCCATATCCAAATCATGGCTGGCCTTGACGGCTGTGTTATTTCATCTGGAGAGAGAGAGAACACGAAGTCCATCTATTAGCCCAGAGTATGGTGGGGCCTTTTCATACACACTGTGGGGGACACAGAGAGCCTGTCCCCAACCATGTGCCCCACTAGAGCTGGCTGCTTTATTAAGATTTATTCCCTTGTCTTGGGACTCTGTAGAACAACCTTCTCTAACACTTGTAATAATTTGGTTGACCTGACCAAAAGCCTGTCTTGGGAATTGAACAATGATGTTCACACATCGCTGGAACCCTGGGAAATCTCTTCTGTCTCTACTTACGCTGTCTATACTGTTCCTTTCGGTCTCACGTCGCCTGCCATCCAGCCACTGCAGGGAGCAGCAGTGGTCTCTCATATCTTGTGAGAAGTAGGGGAAGCCTTGGCCAGCTGGAGTAAGCCAGACAGTGATATTTTCTCAAAAGGTAAAAGGCATTACACAAAAGAAGTGAAAATAGGTTTTCCCCAGGAAAAATAATAGAAGAACCTAACCTCACCCCAGTGTGTCCATGAGTTCTCTGTTCTGCTTCCAGGGTTCAGACAATAAGAACATTTCAGGAAGGGGAAGGGAGAGCAGGGACGCAGGCGGTCTGACCCTAGAGTGGCTCAGGAATGCAGTACTGTGCACTTGCTTTCTTCATAAGTGGCTTAAAAAAAATAAGTGGTGGGGAAGGAAAGAAAAAAAAAAAAACACTTTAAATTCTTCAGAATGCATGTTGTTTCTGTTTTGATTTACTTCAAGCTGAGATTTAGAATAAAGGAGAATCTAGTGTCTGAGACTAGTGTCAAGTCCAACCCCGGGGACTCAGAACCTGGAACTGGAAGAGTCAGATCTCCAGGCAGACAGCTCGACAGCCCTGAGGTTATCACAGGGCTGGGATGGAGTGGTAGGAGATGATTGTAGCTTGCTTCCCTGCTAGCTGCTGCCTCCGTGACATAAAGTCATCCTTGAGAGACCATTGCCTGGTTGATGCGTGTTCTAAATTAAGAAAGCAAATTCTGCCTCAGTTTCCCCAGGCTGCAGAACCCAGAGAACTCAATATCAAAGAGAGGGTGGTTGTAAGTTTTCTAAACCCAAGTGCAACTTGTTTTCTAAGTTTCTTAGACAAGGATTGCTGTGTAACCAAGGCCATCATCAAACTGGAGAATCCTTTTTGCCTAATTGTGTCACACGCTGGGGTATGCCACCAGGCACAGCTTTGTTGAGTTCCCTCTGTAACCGTTTATATCCACTTCCCCTGACTGAGGTCTCAGACTCAATCACCACATGATTTGTTTTATACACTATGTGGTCAAACTTCTCTCCTTTGTCCATGACTTTGACAGTTCCACTGTTGCTATTGGCAACAGCAGGGAAGAAAACTTGTATTCAGTGAGTTTCCAATTGTGGAATTAGGGGAATTTGGGCATGAGTGTGTGGCAGCACACTTACCAACAAGATGAGTGTTTCACATCAGCCATTCTCTGTCCCATACTGGTATTGGAAATGGGGAACAGTTTCTGTCCCTGGATTCCTTTGTTTTCTAAAATTTCTATAAGTGGAATCATGCTGTGTCAGTCCTTGTGTATTCTCAAATTTGACCTCTTACTTTTCGGTACATACAAGTTGCATGCCTCAGTCCTTCACTCTTTCTTGTCCTGTGGCCATCTTCAGCCTTCTCTGAGGTGATTCACTCTAAATCTGCATTTACAGATACCCCACACTGCCTTGAGGGCCTGCACCCTGCTTGCCGGAGCTCTTTGTCTCTGGTTCTGGATGGATCCATTGCTCTAGTGCTTCTTTGCACTTTCTCATCCTTCACCCCGTGCTCTGCCTGTGTTTCCCCTCCCTCACATCCTCCTGACAATAGTGCCCTGCAGACAGAAGGGCAGTCTCGAGGCTCTTCATGTATTTGTCCATCCTCGAGGCTCTTCATGTATTTGTCCATCCTCTCAGGACTCAAGCTCTGCCAAAGCAGCTACCCAACATTTCAAAACAACCGTTTGACAGATTTTGCCCAGCTGTTTGTGGCAGACAGTTAAATCTATTCTTTCTCCTTTATCCTTGCCCAAACCCAGAATTTGATGAAATTTTCTATACCGCTCTCCTTGTTAGAAATAATGAAGCAATGGCCTTGGAAGGCCGAGCAATATTTCTGAGAACCTGAAGGGAGGGAGCCTTGATACTTCAGGTCAGACAGGATTGTTGCTCGGAATGGGGGTAGATGATAGTCAAATGATTAATTCCCACACAGAATTTCTCTCTGATTTTTTTATTGGGAAAATGCCACCTGCTCTGGGTATCAAATGTATAAAAGTAGCAGGAGAGACAGAGGTGTGCACAATCTCATATCATATTCAGGAGCCATCTTTATTTCCTTACTGCTAGCGTATGTCATTCATGGTCATTGAAAAATCAAATGAGCTTGAATCATACAGCTATAAGATTTTCATACTCTAGAAAGTTACAGATCACACAATAACAGGTGGTTTAAGAGTGGAAATTGATTATCAGTGATTTCCTTAATGGTTTATTTAATCTAGTCATGCCATCTTATAAATAGAGAGGTTAAGGGATTTGTCCAAGGCCATATGCTATCTAGTGAAGAATCTGTACCTCCCAGGTCACCTGATGGCCACTGTATGTTCCTAGCAGTACATTAACTCTTACAGTCCTAAGGAAGAAGAGAGGAGGAATAGAAGGACACGGAGGGGACAGGAGCCCAACAAAGAGACCAACAAGGCTAAAAAATTTGAGCCCAGAGGGTCCTGCAGAGACTGATGTACCAAACAAGAACCATACAAGGAAAGGACCTAGACCCCCTGCTCAGATGTAGCCGATCGGCAACTCAGTCTCCATGTTAGTCACCAAGGAAGGGGAGCAGGAGCTGACTCTGTCATGAACTCAGTTGTCTGCTCTTTGATCACTTGCCCCTGGCGATGCGGCCTTGCCAGGCCACAGAGGAAGAGGATCCAGGCAGTCCTGATGAGACTTGGTAAGCTATGGGCAGGTGGCAGAGGAGGAGAACTCCCCCTTTCAGTAGATGAGGGGAAGACAAAAGGGGGGGGGGAGGGAAGAAGGGAGGGACTGGGAGAAATTGAAGAAGGGGGCTTCAATCAGGATATATAACAAATAAATTGTAAAAAAAAAAAAACCCCAAAAACAATAATAAAAAATGTTTAAAAAATGTTCTCCTCAATTGCAGAGATGCTCTGGGAGAGCACAGGCTAGAGACCAGCATGCCACAGACCAAGGTCTGCTCTGTTCCATGGAGAGTAGTTCTGTCCTTGTTCTGCCTCCTCTGTTGATAAAGCCAAGTCATCACTGTACTGAGTGATCCTTGACAATGCCCCGTTTTTATCTGTGCCCTTTCCCTGACTCTGTCTTTATTTATTTTGTAAGAAGTAGTTGTGGCCTTCTATAGCTGTTGAGTGAAAAAAAAGCGGGGAGGGGAGTCACTGCTGCAAAGCCTCCTCCTTTTTCCTTGGATCCTATGCACAAGGGTAGGGATGCTAGGATTTGTAAGACAGAGCAACTCTCTGGGAGACACTGAACACTAGACATATCCACATTGGGGTTGGGTGTGACTTATTCAGGAGGCTGGCCTCAAAAGCTTATTATTCATTCTAATGTTCATCCTCTTAGAGGCTTTTGTTATTCTGTGAATATAACAACCATGAGCATGTGAAACACATACTATTCTAGCTGCATCATTCTAGCAGCTAGCTTTTGGAGGCATTTCAACTCCTGTTCTCTCTCAGTATCTAAAGAACTCAATGTAAATAGGTAGTTAAGTCTGAAATTAAAGTTAAAAATATAGTTAAGGTTTGGATCCTAGGTTTCTTATGGACATGGATGGGATGAATTTTGTTAGATTGTATTTTTTTTCCTCAATCATGTGATGGAATAGCTGGTTAAGCATATTAAGAGAGGAAAGATTGATTTGGGCTCTGAGTTTCAGAGGCATCATCTCATGCCTCCAAGAAGAGTATTGTAGAACACAGTAGCTTACTTCACAGTGACCAAGAGACAAGGAATGGGGTGTTGATGCTCCAGCAATCCTTTCCTGTTTTCCCCTTTTCCATTCAAAATAGGAGCACAAAATGGTGCTCCGATCAAGTCAATCCTTTCTGCAAACACTCTCACAGACACACTCAGAAGTGTGCCCAGCAATCTCCTAGGTGAGTGTTAATCCAGTCAACAGTGAAGATTAACCATTACCCCTTTGGGTTTTGTCTTGTCCAGAATGGCCCTAAACCATCGGAACAACTTTTGGGAACGGATGAGCTGGTATACATCTCTTTACATTTTGGCTTATGTTTAGGGAAAAGAGATCATACAAGCAATTTCAGAAAGGGGACTTTCAAAGCATGAACTACCTGACCTATGAATGCCCTGAGGTCATTCTTTACCTTCATCTGACATCTTAGTTACTTTTCGGATGTCACTAGTACCTTAGCATAGAAGAAGCAGGAAGGAAGCAGGACAGGATGAGGATGACTTGCATGTGGCTCAGTGGGTTCATCCTAGTGAGGAACTAGATAGACAGGGCTGGGGGAGGGGACTACGGAGGTGGCAGACAAGGCCCCAAAGAGTATTCCTCATCATTTATCTTTTATCTTCATTTATCATTTATCTTTTCAGCTACAGCATGGGCTGGCCCACAGTCATTTTCCAGGCCACGCAGCTAGTGTCTTTGAATAGTGTTTGCTTCAGCTCAATGCCTGATAGAACTAACTCTTATAAAGCCAGTCTCTGGTTCTTCGGAAATAAGCAAATCACCAATCATCAAACAAACAAACAAACAAACAAACAAACAAACAAAAACCCAAAAATCTTATTTAAATAACTCCGATTTCTTAGATTATTCTGTTCTAGTACCTCATAACTTTCATTCCCTGTCATCTTGCATTATGTGTACAAGTGTACACACTCATGTGTGTATTTACTTTCTCCTCATAAAAAGGATTTTGTAAATAACTTCATGTGAACTTAATGGGTACTAACTTTAATTTTAACTAGGCATAGCCATAGGCATAGCTTGGAATGGCACAGCCTGCCTCCCTGTTTTGTGCCGTGGGTGGATAAGTGTACCGGGATTAAAATCTGCTTTCGAGCCTTCCCTCTTATTGAAATAGATTTTCTTTCATGCAATATATTCTGGTTATGGTTTCCTCCTCCTAGCTCCTCCCAGATCATCCCCACTTCCCCACCCTCTCAAATCCATTTCCTCTCTCCCTCCCTCTCCCTCGCTCTCTCTCTTTCATTAGGAAATAAACAGGGATCTAAGATAATAATAAGATAAAATAAAAACAAACAAACCAGAAACAAACAAGAAAAACCCAAATTAGAGTTAAAGAAAAAGCACAAGAAACATAGGTAGGTGCTGAGACACAAACATTAATACATACAGAAAACCCATAAAAACAAAATCAGAAACCTAACATATAAGCAAATATATATGTAAGGTTAACAAATGCCCTAAACATTAGAAGACAAAAACCAAACAAACACAAAACAAAACAAAAACCCTCCAAACCTCCTTTGAGTTTGTTTTGTGTTGGCCGTCTTCTGCTGGGGTGAGGCCTGACCTTAAGAGTGGTTTGTGGCCTCTCCTGGTGGTGCATGCCTTTAATCCCAGTACTCAGGGAGGCAGAGGTAGAAGGATCACTGTGAATTCAAGGCCAGCCTGATCTGCAAATGGAGTCCAGGACAGCCAAGAGAACACAGAGAAACCCTGTCTCGAAAAACAAAAACAAAACAACAACCAAACAAAGGAGTGGTTTGTGTAATGGGTGAGATTCTGTTGGTTTTAGTAGGGCTTTGATTTTCACACAGTAAGTGTTCATGTGCAAGCAAGCTCATCTGGTGACAGTGAAAACCAGGGAGAGGGGATTAGCTAGGCTACCCTCCCCCCATTTTAATAGCATTTTACTTGCTCTCATGATAACTTCCAAGGGCAGTGCCCACCATGACCACAGGGGTCCTCTCAATACTCAGGACCAAGCTACCAACACATGGACAGTAGAAGACAGACCACATGGGAAGCATAGCAGAATGCCATGTAAACAGCTGTGCTGTGATATTTAGGATAATGGCAAGAAATATGTCTGTGCCTGTTCCAAAGAAATGCAATTTATTTCATTTTTTAAAGATTTACTTATTTTATGTGTGAGTGTTTTGATATAGACTGTTGGCTTGCTATAAATTGCCTTTATTATGTTGAGATCTGGCCTTGTATCCTTAGTCTCTAGGGATTTTTTATCATAAAAGTGTGCTGGATTTTGTCAAAGGTCCTTTCTGCATCTTCTGAGATGGCCATGTGGTTTTTATCTTTTAGTTTGTTTGTGTGGTAGACTACATTTATCGACGCTCATATGCTGGCTCATCTCTGAATCTCTGTGATGAAGCCTAACTGATCACGGTGTATAGTCTTTTTGGTTTGTTATTGTATTCAATTTGCAAATATTTTATGGAGAATTGTTGAGTAAGAGATATGTTCATAAGAGATAAATGGAGAACAGAGTGCAGAGCTGCTTGTGAACCCACTGTGCTCCTTGCTGTGGGGAAATCTCTTTTTAATTTGGTGGTGCCCTCTTGATGGAGAAAAAATGGTTAACAGCCACAATAACATATTTTAAAAACCTGTACTTCACCAAATTAAAAAAAATCTAAAAGGAATGGATAATTTCTTGATATATACCAACTACCAAGGTTGAATCAAGATCAGTCAAGCAATTTAAACAAACCTATAACCCTTAGTTAAATAGAAGAAATAATTAAAATCTCCCAACAACAATAACAACAACATAAAAAGGCCAGGGCCAGATGGATTCAGCACATAATTTTACCAGACTCTCAAAAAGAATTAATGTGAACACTCCTTAAATTATTTCATAATATAAAAACAGAAGGGACCTTGCCTAATTCTTTTTTTTTTTTTTTTAGGCCACAGTTACTCAGATACCTAAACCACATAATCAGCTAACATTTGGAGTGTCCTTCACCTGCTGGCCTGGAATTCTTTGCCTTCTCTTGTGCAGTCTGGCTGAAGATGGGCTACACTCCTGCAAGTACTGGCCACAGAGCAGAGGGAACATCAATTCTCTTTCTCTCCTTCAGCCTGCAGTATGGTGCTTGACTGCTTGCATCATGGCTTTGCTTTGCTACATGGCCCTTTTCATTTGCATTTGTTTCCTCAGCCATGCTTTCTGGTAGTTTTTGATAGTCACTGTGTACTTGGCTCTGTGACTGAATAGAAAACAGATGGCATACATGGTATGTGTGTGCTGGACTCTATCCCATACAGTTTGTACTTGATCTCTCCATCCATGTTCAGAAGGTCTCTGTCTTCCAACACGTTCTTAGACACCTTCTCAAGGACCTCAACCCTGAATTCTCTAGGACTCTCTTTTTCCTTATGTCAATAAGCTTCCTTCTCATGTTGCTTCCCCTCCTAACCAGCATATAAGCTCCTGAGGTAAGACCTTTCCCTGAAGCTGAGCATAAGACAAGATCTTCTGCCAATTCTCTCTTTAACCTTACTGACCCTTGTCTTCCACAAGATGGAATAAGTTTTTTTTCTGTTACTGTCATTTTGGCATTGGTAAGAGCCATGGAAGGCTTCTCTAGTCCATCCATTGGGTACAATGTTAGGTACTTTGCATGGCTAATTTAATCTGTGACAAGATATAGGAAACAATGATCCATATTCTGCAGATTTACAGATCTAAAAAGTGTCTCAGAAGTAGAAGAACTGTTTCAGCACCACACCATCCAATCCAGCTGGCCTACCTGCACTGAAAAGGTCTAGAGTCTGAGAACAGTCCACACCCACCTGTGTGAGTCACTACTGAATCAGCCTCCAGCAAGGTAACAGGGATCTCAGTTTGAATCTCATCCTGCCTTTCTCAGTGAAGTCTTCTTGCTCAGCATCTTGCTTCAGCTTATCTCAAGGTGAGCGATGCCATGTGGATCTGGAACATTGCATGTGTCTAAGGGAGAGGAGATGTTCTGTTGGCTCTTCTGCACCAATTGTCTGCAGGATTTTTCTCTGTTCTGTGCAACAAAAATTTGAGTCCTTTGAAGGCAACAATGGTGATTCCTGAGATGACGCTTCTAGTCAGCATTGGGGTTAAGGTTAAGAGGGTGTAAGAAGGTTAGGGGTTAAGGAGGGAATATTAAGGTGCTGGTACCTCTGGTCCTGGCAGTGCATCCTTTGCATTGATAGCTCTGTGCACTTGCAGCTTCCTCTACTTAAATTCTCCTTATGATACTACTTACAGCATTCTTTGTTCCATGAGTGAACCCAGCTGACCTTAGCATTTCTCAGAGGCTTGAGGGATACTTAGAATATTTTCTCTACTGACTGCAGTGTGAGAAGATGCATAGGGCTTGTTCTTGGTGCTAAAAGAAGCTTCCTTAAATACAGAAAGCTTGGTGTCCTCAGACACACTGATGGGAAACGAGTCCCCAAAGTATCTCAGAGTTTAGAACAAGTGGCTTCTAAGCGACTACGCTGCTTGTATTCTAATAAGTCAGGATGGAAAAATAGATTTACAAATGAGACTTTTTAAGAAATCTACAGAGCTTAGGGCTGGTGTGTAGGTCCATGGTAGAACACTTGCCTAGCATGGCGATGGCCCTTGCTTTGAATTAAAAATCAATTAAAAATCAAGGGGACCCTCTACTCTAAGTCTATTTTCGTGCCTCAGCAGCTACTTGTACATTTTTCTTTTTCTCATTGTCTAACTCTCAAAGCCTCAGATGCAGATGCTCTTGTCTGGATTCTTAAGGAGCTGAATTAATATTTGTTTTTTTCCTCATCTTAATCAGAACCCACAGGTGGCCAAAGACAAACAATGTCCACTCTGAGCAGCTGAGTCAACAAGGGTTTACTCTGCCCAATTTAAAGGATTCTGAAATGCCCTCAGAACAATGTTCTGAACAATTGTTCAATGCTTGAACAATTTGGGCCACTGAAACTGAGAATTAATAAGTTGTAGGTGCTTCTGTGATTTGGAGGATAGAGAGAGATGGGAGGAAGAGGCCAGACCCTGTGAATCAAGATAAGGTCAACAGAAGCAAGTAACAGAAGTGTCAGATAAAGGTGGTGGAGGGGTAAGGTCAGGATATCCAGAAAATGCTGAGCCATCATTTGCCAGTATTACTGAGGCAACCAAGCAGACAGCATTTGCTTGAGCTTGGTAAAGCTCACTTCTCTGATTTCCTTTCCTTCTAACATGTACAAGAAAAATGATGTCATATAAAAATAAGTCACAGAAAAGGGCGACAGCAAAATCCATACGGAGTAGGCTTTGGGTTAATTTACAGTTCACTTTTACTGAATATATTTTAGTTGTATAGAACATTTGTTACACATGTATACAGTCAGAAAAATTAACAAACTGATCACTTTTCACAGTTATTCTCCATATCTGACTTTTGTTCCTTTAGCAACAGGTTCCCATATTTACTACAACAATAGCCAAGATATAAAAACAGCCTTGGTGCTCCAAACTCAACAAATCACAATTCTGAATTTAGCTTGAGCATAATTTCTTCAACAAGGTACAATCCAAACATCCATCAGAGAGAGAGACTACATTATGGGACATTGTTCATATACAGGAGTAGTACACAGCAGAGAAAACAAAGTGCCACTATGTGTAATAGCACAAAAGCAAATGACACAGTCAGGAGAAGCAAGAAAATTCGCTTTAGAGAGGGTGGAAATAATATCTGGAGCATGATGAGGGCATGGCCACATGGGTATGTTTTCTTTATGATGCCCAATATATGGAACAATTTTTGCGTAGGTGTATGCATTTGTTAGTTATCTACTGCTATGGCAGTAGAGACGATTGAGGCAGCTGACAGTAGAGACAACTGACTTACAAAGGAAAAAAAAAAGATTTACTTTGGATTCTCTTTTCACAGGTTTCAGCCAATTGGGTTAACAGCTTTTGTACATCACAGTGTATGCATGTGGCTGAGCCACACAATGGGAAAAATGGGCCTCATGGTTGGGAAGCAAAAACAGGATAACTCTGAGAAAAGGTCAGAATTCTGTAATCACCTTTGAGGCATGTCTCCAAAGACCTAAAATTATTCCATTAATCCTTGCCTCTTACAGGTTTTAACAGCTCTCAGCAGTGCTGAGAGGTCAAGTCTATGAAGGACATTTAACTATGTTGCCTCGGGATTTTTTAGTCAATTCAAAATTTACTCAAAATCAGGCATGGTGGCATATGCCTACAATCCAAACACTGGTTGAGCTAGGAGGGTCTTGCATTTGAAGCCAACTGGTGTCACATAGTGAGTGAGACCCTGTCTCGACACATACCACATACTCCACATTCATTCATACACTGGGGAGAATGATTTCCCATACCAAACATAATTTGTTGCATTTTTCTAGTTGGTTAACCAGAAAAGTACAGACTTCTATAGACACAGGAAGCACTCTGCATTTCTTTCTAAAAAGAAATGTATATAGGTCCATGCTAGTAAAATAAATAGAGAGCATAGAAAGAGCCCTCCTTTCTCTGATGTGCTTCTCCCTTTCTGTCTAGTCTTTTCATAGGAAGAAGCAATTGAGAGTCTGACACTTGGTTCAAAATACTATAGGTGGCAATAACTAGAGATGCTTCATTCACCTCAGAGGCAATGCTGGTGTGCTGTGCACATCTTCCTCCCAAACTCCACCTACTGGGTCACCTCTGTAGTTCTGAAAACCCAAGCACTTGTTTCTTTAAGTTTCTATGTAAAGATTAGCTACCCTGACCCTTTTTGAGTCTAATATGTCCATGCCTCAAATGTCCACTAGGATTTCTGTGTCCTTTCTTGTGTGTGTCTGTGTGTGTGTTTGTTTGTCTGTATGTGTGTGTGTGTGTATGTTTGTCTGTATGTGTGTGTGTGTGTGTGTGTGTGTGAGAGAGAGAGAGAGAGAGAGAGAGAGATTGAAAGCTTATGCTGTAGACTAAAATCACTGAGTTTTGAGGGGGATGAAGAGTACATTTAAGGCTTTTCAGCATTAAGCATGTCTGTAATACTTCCCTGCATCTGTAATGGCACTTCTCTGTTAAAATTAGACTTTTCTCTTACTCTGTCTAATGCTCCATGCAGTCAAGCAAATGATACTTCCCTTTTCAAAGACCAAACCCAAACAGCTCTATTAGGATTCTGTTATCAGCCTCATTAGCATTTAAGCATACATTAGTCAGGTACCCATTCAGAGAGCTCTGAAATGAAAATTTCAAGGTGTTAATTGATCCCTCAGGAACATTTGAAATTTATTTTGCGTTTGTAGTTCCTTTGGAGCTTTGATTGACTTCAACAAAGTGACAACTGGCTATGTAAGATGAATCCTTGGTAGATTGATTGAGTGCATACACGGTGTCAGGAACTACGCCCAAAAAGATATTTTCATGGGCTCATAGTTTCCTTCTTTCTGTATGTATTTTTTTCCTGTTCTGAAATTCTTTCCTGAGTCTGGATTATACAGTGGCTAAAGCTTTAAGAGGACTTAAAAGCTGGTACTCACCACATATTCATGTCATGGGTGAATAGTCAGCCTCTGTTTGGAGGTATAACTTGAGCTTTACAGTAAGTGCCTCAGTAGAATGTCTCTAAGTGCCAATTAAAGAGACCATGTGTACTGTGAAAAAGAGAAAGGAGGCTCGACCAATGTGCATCAGGAAGAGTAATAAATGGCCCCAGTGACCCCTAATCTGTCTCTGAGGAGGAACCATACACTTACATTTAAACAGTAGAAGGAGGCTCACATAATTAAGCAGTCCTGGCTAGGACCTGTTCTGGCTGATTTTTCAGTTCTGCATCTTCAAGATGGGCTGAAGAAGTCATCACCACTTCTGATGATCACTCATACTCCAGGGTGCCTCCTAGGAATAGTTACCTGGAATTTTCACCTGAATCTGGAGATGATCTGTTCTGCCCAGGCTCACAGTTCACACAATGGCTCCAGGTCAGGAGAGGGGCTAGAGATCCTTAGATACCTTTTGTGGTCAGGAACAAGACACTGTAAAAAGCTGACAGCCAGATGCCTTATTTCTTCCTAGACAGGCTAGGTTTCACTAGAATGATTAATATGTCCACATGCAGTGGTGAGCAGGTGACCTAAAGTAAAGGAGACAGGTGGGAGATGAAGGCTAAGGTATGTAAAAGTACACACACACACACACACACACACACACACACACACACACACACACACAGCAAGAGCAGCAAAACCAACTCTCATCTCCAAGGGAATAAGAGACAGTTTATTATTGAGTCAAAAATGAGTTATCATGGTCCAGAAACACACACTTAGGTCTTTACAAATACTATGTCCTAACATGGTAAACATTTTGTGGTGTTTTTATAGTAACAGAACAAAGAAATCCACAAACCAAGCGATTTTTAAAGTACTTTGGTAGAAGATGGGGGAGGCAGGTCACTGAGAAGAAGAGATACCTCTGCTATAAGCCTCAGATGCTAGCTGGTGATATTCTTAGCCTTTGGTTTGATGGAAGCTAAGGAGGGCCTGCTTACACATTTAGCAAAAGGGTATTACAAGGATGTTAAGTCAAATAGAGAGGCATGCAATAAATGGCTGTTAAGGGGCTAAAGATAGCCCAGGATGATTTGGCTCTCAAACCGTAACACTCTAGCTCTCCACAATCAGCCAATCAGCCTTGGAGAGAGCCTTAACACAGGTGTGCTTCCTCACCCAGCACTTCAGTTCACAGGCAGCCTCCTTTCAGCCTGCTTTTAGTGACCTGGCTCCTAGTTAGCCAAAGCAGTTGCTAAGCTCCTATTTGGTAGCAGAGTGGACTCAGATGTTAATGCATTTGGAAGTGGTGTGACAATGGAGCTGGATTGGTGTTGCTGCAGGTCTTGAGAACCTGTGAACATGTAAATGACAGTGTGGGGATCAGAAAATCACATCCAGGAAGCCTGTAGATTTGGCATGCAGAGAGGCCTCAGGGGGGCTTGACTCTAGGCTTACCTTGCTGCTGAGTGGGGAAGAGGCTCTCTGGTGTTTCCTCATAGGCATTAGACCCACGGAATGGAGCCCAGCTGCCCTCCACATCCATCCTGAAACCTCAGTGTGACACCACAAAAGACAGAAGTCAGCTCATGACAGCATATACTCCTTCTCCCAGCCCTTGGGAGATAAGGGTAGAAGGATTGCTTAGGCTACATCGAGAGACCCTGTTCTCAAAAGAAGAAAAGAAATAGAACAAAAGAAAACCCAAGAGTCTCGAGGAGCATGAGTGCATCTGGATGGGCTGCGTTGTGAAACGATCTACCTTCTGGGATAATCTAAATTCAAAACAGCATAACATTGCAACTTGTTCAGTTTCCAGGTCCATGCATCCCCCTCCCCCAATAATCACTTACAGCCTCCATCTCCCTCCCCCTGTGAAGAAGGGTGCTGTGGAGCTCCGAGGATGTCACCCTTGAAAGGCAAGGATGGTGGGAAGTCTTTAGGCACAAAGATGTATCATCAAAGGGGGTTAGGAGACCCTGGGCTGTGTCTTCTTTTCTGTCGTGGCTCATGTCTGAGTGGCTCTACCTCATGCTCCCTGCCGTTGCTGCCTAGCATCCCCAGTCTAGACCCACAGAAGTTGAAGTTCCCATTTGAACTGAACCGCACAGATCCAAGAGCTCAAAAACCATTTTTCTTTGTAAGTTATTGCTTTAGCTATTTTGATGTAGTAATAGGAAGCTAATGTAGACAGTTTAAAAGCATCACCTATCTATCCTTCCTTTGAATCTCTTGCTTTGTTTATCACTGTATAGATTTCTTTTCCTTGGATGCCTTAATAAAGATGTATGCATTTAATTCATCAATACTCAGTTCATCCCAGTGAACCATTTTTTCCTTTTATTGTTCCCATAGTGACTTCAGTATTTTCAGCTCAGAAGGAAAGTTATAGATTGTACAAGTCAATCATCACCGATTCTTGCTGTGCCTCTTTATAAGCTGTCATTTGAAGTTGGGGTTGCCCAAATAGACTGTTGCTGCACAAAACAGTCATAGATAGTATGGGGAAGAATGGGCAGTAAGCTTTCAGCTGGCCCTGCTCAGAATGGAGGCGACCACAGAGCTGCTTCCATCCTGGAAATGCTTACACACATCTTCTGGTTCAAGGTCTGTTGTCATAGTGTTTTACAGGGGCTGTTTGCCTCTGCTCCTGGCCTGACTCACTCACTGTATTGTATTTGTCTAGCCTTATTATAGCTAAAACCCATAGCATGTACAACATTAAATAAAAGAAATTAAAGTAGGCATTGCCCCCCCCTTAATCCATTGAATCATACTTTTCTAGGGAGCTTCATGGAATGAACCACAAGAATGGAGATTTGACATCATTAAACGTAATAGACGTAAATCACGAAATTACTTACCTCTCCTATTTCTAACTTGCTCCTTCACTGTCCGTGCCTTGGATTAGAGTTGTGCATGTGTTGATGGCCATTGCTGGCCAAAGGTCAAAGTTCACATGGGAATGCATGCACATGCTCTCTGTCTCTCTCTATTTGTCATTATCTTTTCTCTTTCTCACGTGTCTACGAGTTTTGACAGTTGCATGGCATCATGAGTTTAATACTGTTTTGTTGTATAGAACTGTCTTACTATCCTTTACATTTAGCATAAAAACCAGTTCTTTTCTCCCGCTAAATCTGAGAAACAGCACACACTTTATTTTTTCTTTTATGGCAATGTTTCTTTTTCCAGACCAGCCCATAGATGGAATTATATGATCCGCAGCCTTCTGCACATTGTATTGCACTCTACTGAACATTGTATACTTTAGTTTCGTCTGTTTGGTTGTGGCTTGAAAGCTCTCTTTACTACTGAACAATATACTACTGTGTAGATTATTAATCTAGTTACTTACTCAAGGGCATCTTGGATGCTTCCAAGTCTTTCCCACTATAAATAGAACTGTGGGCTTCTGAGATCACTTAACCAGCAAGGGTACTTGCCGACAAGACTGAGGACCTGAGTTCAATCCCAGGAACCCACATGGTACAAGGAGAGAACTGACTTCTGCACGCTGTCATATGGCTTCTACATGGGTGATGGTGAAGCACATATATTCTCTCTCACACAATGTAATCAATTAAAAACTAAAAGTGTTGCATACGTCTAGGCCCATGGTTTATTGTTCACACAGTTTTTCAAATCATTTGGGTAAATGTAAAGCAGTGAGATTACTAGATGACATATTAAGAATGTAATTATTATTATTATTATTATTATTATTATTATTATTATTATTTTTAAGACTGCCAAGCTGTCTTCCTGTACCACTTTGCATTTCTTAAGGGGAGAAGTGAGAGCGCCCATGGCTTCTCTTCCTCATCATCAACAGGGGTCTGCCTCTTTGGTTTTCTTGTTCTGACAGGCATGTAATATTATCTGGCTGTTGCTCTAGTTGGTAATTCTATACCACTAGGTGTGGCTGATCATTTTTTCATTTGCTTACTTTACCTATGTGCAACTTCTTTCCTGGTGTGTCTGTTTAGGTTTTTTTTTTTTTTCTTTTTGCTCATTTTGAAAATTGGGGTGTCTGTTTTTTAATTGCTCAGTTAGAAATGTTCCTTCAATGTATAAATACCTTAGGAAACAGGTGTTTTGAAAATATTTTATCCCAGTTAGGGACATTCTTTTCCTTTTGCTTTTTACAGGGCAGACAGTCTCACGATTAGCCAAGACATCTGGAATAATGGGATTACAAAAATGTGTACTACACTGACTTTCATAGAGGAAAAGATTTTAATTTTAATGATCTTGAATTTGATTTATTTCTTCCTGGATTATGCTATGGTGATATAGTCACTGGGATTTTCTTCTATGGTATCTTCCATAAGTTTTAGGATATTGTATTTCACATTTTGAATAACAATCCATTTGTGAGATCTCTCTCCATCTCTCTCCCCCCCCTCTCTCACATAGAAGTGACATGTGACTCTAAGCCCCTACACCCTTTTTCTTCTTGATATGTGGCTGTGTTTCAGCACCATTTATTTAAAGAACCATCCTTTTCCCTTTGTTCTTAGGATGTAGATTGTAGTTCAACTCTCAGGCTATATGAATCAGGTGTAGCTTGTGTGGTCCTACCAGAGTTAGGACCAGTGGATTTCTACACTGGGTATTTCCCTGGAAGCTGAGACCACTTGTGTATCCACCTTTGTCTTCACATGCTCAGGTGCTTCTTCCAAAGAGACTCTTCTGAGTTTTCTGAAAAATCTGAGCAAGAGTTTCTCTTTGGATCCACTCTTTTCTTTTGAGGGTATTCTGACTCCCCAGTTATTATCATGTTAAAGAGGCAGAGGAATTTTGAATCTGTATTTCTAAGTTGTTCTAAAATGTATACCATGCTACAAATCTCCACTATCCTGGAGGAACTAATAGTTACTATTTTTTAATTAGAGGAGTAAGAACCCATCATAAAGCAGGCATCATCGTGTTTGCACCTGTCCCAAGTTTGGCAATGGCTCTCCCTATGCCACTGTGTAGAATATGCTTATAATTCAGAGAACATGCTTATAGTTCAGTGCTGCAAACCAGCTTTGCTCTTCTTGTCTGGGGCTTTCTCATGTTAGTGTAGATTTTGATTAACTTATTAGAAAACCTGCTGTAACAATTTGAATTGAAATGTTCCCCACAGGCTTCTGTTTCAAACTCATTTTCTAGCCTGTGCTATCTTAGAAGCTGCTGGGGCATTTGGGAGGTGAGTCCTGGCTGAAGGAAGTAGATAACTGGGGGTGGACCTTGAATAGTTATTCCCACTTTTGGTTCCAGTTTGTTTCCTTGTTTTCCACCCTGTGAACAAGCTGCTGCTTCAAGTTCCTTTCACCTTGGCACAACAGACTGAAATCTCTCTGAAATCATGACTCAAAACAAGCCTCTATTTGCTTAAGTTGATTCTGTCAAGGTTGTTGCCATAGTGATGAGAAAAAAATCAACTAATATACCTACTGTGTAAATAACAATACATAACAGGACTCAAGATTTATAAAAAATGTGCAACTGTACCTTATGTTTGGGGATACCAGAAACCTACACATTATCCATTACATGCTTGGGACTATGAGGATTTGGGCTCTGATGCTAAGAACATTATGAAACTCAAAATTGTATACTTGAACACAACTTCTACAGGCCTTGGCTTTTAAAATGGAACTCAAAGAGCAATATATATATGTATGTATGTATATATTCCCTAGTATAACCATGTTGGGTTCTTGTCCCAAGGTCCGGGGACCTAGTGCTATTTCCCTAGACTCAGCCTTTGCCCTTCTTGGGTTGTGGTATGGTTGTGGGTATGGTCTCCTACTTTCCCAGGGTAAATGGGCATGAGACAATCCAACTGTCCTGCTGGTAGTGAGAGACCAAAGAATTAAAAATTAGTGGGTACTGGTTTAAAGTTTAAAGCACAAGCTTAAAGGAAGACCAGCCAGGTGGAGACATGTCCAGCCACCTGTGGGGAAGAACCAGTCTTACTGCATTCTTTTCCTGCCCACTAGAGATACAGTTGCTAGGAAACCACCCTCCTCCCTAGGGCAGCCTAACAAGGAAAGCCAGACCATTAATGCTTTGGGGGCCTTCCTATAGCCAATCAGTTCAAAATGCAACATACCCTTTTGTGTTTTGACAAATATATGCTTGCCCAAAGCAGGAATCCCCTGCTTTGGGCATGCAGTGAGGGACCAGACTCTTTACATCACACATCTAACCTGAGCACAAGGCTCTCAGCTCTCAATCACTTAGGCAGTGACGGGGTGTGAGCCCAAGCTAGCTTGTAATAAAAACATCCTCATGTGTTTTGCAATGAGCTGGATGCCTGGTATTGGTCTATTGGGGTCTCACTAATCTGGCACAACAGTAGTTGTGGCAGACTACTGGCACAACAACAATAACACTTTAGTTATTTTACCATTGCGTTGATAAAATATTTTGACAAGACAATTTAAGGGAGAGAGGGATTATTTTTTCAGAGTTTCAGGTTATAGTCTGTTTTACTTTTCTATTGCTATGAAGAAACACCGTGACTCTACAGATTTAATGCAATTCCCATCAAATTGCCAACACAATTCTTTACAGACCTGGAAAGAAAAATTCTCAACTTCGTATGGAATAACAAGAAACCGAGAATTGCTAAAACAATCCTCTACAATAAAAGATCTTCTGAAGGTATCTCCATCCCTGATCTCAAGCTGTACTATAGAGTAACAGTTATAAAAACTGCAAGGTACTGGCATAGAAACAGAATGGTGGATCAATGGAATCGAACAGAAGACCCAGAAATAAACCCACACACTTACGGACACCTGATTTTTGACAAAGATGCCAAAACCATACAATGGAAAAAAGATAGCATCTTCTACAAATGGTGCTGGTCCAACTGGATGTCTACATGTAGAAAAATGAAAATAGATCCATACTTATCACCCTGCACAAAACTGAAGTCCAAGTGGATCAAAGACCTCAACATAAAACCAGACACATTAAATCAGCTAGAAAAAAAAAGTGGGGAATATCCTAGAACTCATTGGTACAGGAGAAAACTTTCTGAACAGAACACCAACAGCACAGGCTCTAAGAGCAACAATCAATAAATGGGACCTCATGAAATTGAAAAGCTTCCCTAAAGCAAAGGACACCGTCATCAAAACAAAGCGACCAAAACAAAGATTGGGAAAGAATCATCACCAACCTTTTATCTGACAGAGGACTCATATACAGTATATATAAAGAACTAAAGAAGCTGAAAAGCAGCAAAGCAAGTAATCCACTTAAAAAATGGGGAACAGAGCTAAAGAGAGAATTCTCTGTAGAGGAATATCGAATGGCAGAGAAGCACTTAAGGAAATGCTCAACCTCATTAGTCATTAGGGAAATGCAAATCAAAACAACCCTGAGATTTTACCTTATACCCATCAGAATGGCCAAGATGAAAAACTCAAGGGACAACACATGCTGGAGAGGTTGTGGAGAAAGGGGAACCCTTCTCCACTGCTGGTGGGAATGTAAACTGGTACAACCACTCTGGAAATCAATCTGGCGCTTTCTCAGACAACTAGGAATAGCGCTTCCTCAAGATCCAGCCATACCACTCCTAGGCATATACCCAAAAGAGGCGCAAGTACACAAAAAGGACATTTGCTCAACCATGTTTGTAGCAGCTTTATTTGTAATAGCCAGAAGCAGAAAACAGCCCAGATGCCCCTCAACTGAAGAATGGATGCAGAAACTGTGGTACATCTATACAATGGAGCATTACTCAGCAATGAAAAATAAGGAAATCATGAAATTTGCAGGTAAATGGTGGGACCTGGAAAGGATCATCCTGAGTGAGTTGTCCTAGAAGCAAAAAGACACGCATGGTATATGCTCACTCATATAAACATACAACATAGAATAAACCCACTAAAATCTGTACATCTAAACAAACTAAGGAAAAGAGAGGATCCTAACTAAAATGTTCAATCCCCATCCTGAAAGGCAAAGAGGATGGACATCAGAAGAAAAAGAAAATAGGAAACAACCTTGGAACCTGCCACAGAGGGCCTCTGAAAGCCTCTGCAGTATAGACTGTCAAAGCAGATGCTGAGCCTGATGGACAACTGATGGGCAGAGTGAATGGAATTTTATGTAAGAAGTGGGAAATAGTAAGAGCTGGAGGGGATGGGAAGTCCACAAGCAGAGCAACAGAACAAGATAATTTGAACACAGGGAACTTCCCAGAGACTCATACTCCAACCAAGGACTATTCGTGGAGATGACCTGGAACCCCTGCACAGGTGTAGCCCATGGCAGTTCAGTGTCCAAGTGGGTTACATAGCAATGGGAAGAGGGACTGCCTCTGACATAATCTGATTGTCCTGCTCGTTGATCACCTCCCCCTGAGGGGGGAGCAGCCTTACCAGGCCACTGTAGAGGACAATGCAGCCACTTTTGATGAGAACTGATAGACTAAGATCAGAAAGGAGAGGAGAACCTCCCCTATCAGTGGACTTGGGGAGTGGCATGCATGCAGAAAGGGGAGGGAGGGTGGGATTGGCAGGGGAGGAGGGAGGGGCTTATGGGGGAATACAAAATGAATAAAGTGTAATTAGTAAAAAAAATAAAAAAAAAAAGAAAAGAAACACCATGTCCAAAGCAATTTACAGAAGAAAGTGTTTATTGGGGGCTTGCTTACAGTTTCAGAGGGTTAGATTGCAAGACCATCATGAGGGAAGCATGGAAGCAGGCAGAAAAACATGCCATGGAAACAATAGCTGAGAGTTTACATCCTTTCCCAATAGCAAGGGGGGAGAGAGAGAGAGAGAAATAGCACTAAATGTGAATGGCTTGGTCTCTTGAAATCTAAAGGCCTACCCCAGTGACACATCTTCCACAACAGGGCCAATCCTCTTAATTTTTCTCAGACCAACCTGGGACAAAATATCCAAGTATATGGGAGTCATTTAAGTCACCACATAGTCCATTAAGCAGGGAAGTTACAATGGCACATGTTTGAGGTTGCTCTTATAATCTAGAACCAGAGAACAAGAATACATGCTCATTCTTTGTTCCCTTTCTCATTTATATAATCTAACATCCCCACCCAGGAAGTTGATGCCACCTACAGAGGGTATGCCTTCATGCCTTGAATACTGCAATCAAGATAATTCTCCACAGGCATGCCAGAGGCCCATCTCCTGGGTGATTTTAGATTCTGTCAAGCTGACTAGTAATATCAACCTAGTAAGGTGCTGGCTTAATTCCATTTCTTAGTTCTGAAAATGGACTTTTGTCCTGCATAGGCACAGCTGGCATTGCTTATAGGGTAGGTAACTAAAGTATAAGTCATACTTTCTAATGCTATTTTCATGTATCCCTGATGTAATTGAGGTGCATTTCCTGACCCTTGCTAAGTGGCTGTGCCCTTAGGTAAGACGTACAGTCCACAACTGATATGTTTAAACATTAGCAACTTGGAGCTGAGAGTGACTTAGTACCTTACTAAAATTTGTTCAGCTAGTGTGTGGTGAGAGACAAGCCCTATACTCCGCTCTTCTGTATTGTGGGTTCTCTAACTTCATCCAGAGGCCAAATTCATGCAAGGTTGACTCATAGGAGAAAGGTGTATAAGTACTCTCACTTTTACTTACACATGCACATCTTCACAAAAAATGAAGGCTGGCCATATTTTCTAGACAAAGAACAATAATCCTGTGAAGGAATGACAGGATAGAGAGCCTTTAGTATCTCTGGTGTGGTTTGCTTCCTCCGTGTCTCATCTTATCTAGCTGTGATAGCCCCCACCTGCTGCAGCTTCATAAACCCTTTGGAGGCGTTGCTGTGCCACTTAGTTAGATCCAGGCTTCTGTCCCTACCAAACCTTACAGGTCTGGCCTAATCCCTCTTAGCTCCACCATCTTACCTTCATCTGTTTCCCCGTTATGACATTTTAACCACTTGGCTTAATACTCTGTGTTGCAACTTTGCAAAGCTGTCTCAGGGCTGCACCTGTGCCTCAGGTGCAACTTTCTGACTTCTCATTAATCAACCCATAGTTTCCTCTCCTAAGGCATGGAATAGTCTACTTTTGTCTCTTCTTCAGGTGACTCTTCCAGATATGTGATTATTCCTATTTTTTTCCCCTTTATATTAGGTGTCTCTGCTTTCAGTTACCCATGTGGTCCATGCTGGTTCCTGTTGTCTCAGACTCTGAATGCTGATGGAAGGCTTTACCATACCAGGCTTCCATGTTCTTATTTGTTTATTCATTACTTAACTTACTTGTGTGCATGCATGTATATAGGTGTGAGTATCGTGTATGTGTGTGCAGGGTATAAGCACACATGTATGTGGTAGGTGTACTTGAACATATGCAAGGAAGCCAGCAGATGTTGGGTGTCTGATCTATTACTCTCCACCTTATTTCTTTGATTCAGAATCTTTCACTGAATACAGAGCTAGGCTGGTGGCCAGCAAGCCAAAGGGATCTTCCTGCTTCTGTCCCACACAGTGGGAATTACTTACTGGTACATGTGTGCCCCACTGGTCTTTTTTTCTTTTTAAATGAATTTTTGTAAGGAGCCAAGCCAACCCAAGATTTTCTCAGAGGCCCTGATGAAAGGACAAAGGGAACTTTAATTCAGTTTTCTTGTTCAAGAGTGGACTTGGCAAGGACATTTTAGGACTGGAGCCAATGTCACACAGGAGTCAATTTTGTCATTTCTTATCCCAGGGCTGTTATTACTCCTTAGGCTTCTGTGTCTGAGGTATCTTGAAATGGCAAGGTTTTCCTTGCCAACATTGTCTGACTTAGCTTTCTGCTGACTTTGGCTGTCCCCACCCTCCCCCAACAAATCGTATATAAGATGCTGTACTTCTTAATAGACTTGCTTGGCATAAGTCATCAGCTTATGCAAAACTCCCTGGTCCCAGCTGTTGCTTTTGTTTTCTTTATTCCGTATCCTTGGTCCTCCTGGGCAACCCTCTCACACCATAGCCTTTTGTCTTCTTTATTTCTTATCACTGGTCTTCCTGGGCAACTTTCTCATACCACAGCTTTCTATAAGGCAGTCTACAGAATTTTCAGTGTCCTGTGAAGATGAAATTGGAAAGTCTTGCTTTAAATGTGATTCAGAGCTCCAAATTTTTAGGACTACACACCCAGGATGTCAGCATCACTGTCATTTCTCCTCTAGGTTAACTTCCAGGTTTTTCTTTTAGAGTGTGGTTCTTCTATGGCATGGGTATCGTTTAAGTGTGTTCATTGAAGGGCTCATGTTTTAGAAACCCTAGAGTGGTGTGCTGATTAGCTTTTGTCAACTTGACACAAGCTAGAAACAACTGGGCATATGGGAACCTCAACTGAGAAAATGACACCATGAGCTTGATCTGTAGGCAAGCCAATGGGACAATTTCTTGATTAACTGTTAATGCAGAAAAGTTTAGTGTTGTTGTGCCCCAGTCGCGGTACCCCAAAAGACCACCATCAGGAGCTGAGTCCATTGCAAACCACATGAGGATCTTTTTATTATAAATCATTACAAGCTGCATCGTGGGCTCCCCCCCCCCCCACACACACACCGAAGCAGTGAAAGCTGAGAGCACTGTGCTCAGGTTAGTTGGGTGATTTAAAGATTCTGGTCTCTTCCAGCATGCCCAAGGCAGGGGTGATTCCTGCCTGGCAAGCATCTATTGGTCAAAATGCTGCATTTTGAATTGATTGGCTATAAGAAGGTCCCCAAACCATTAATGATCTGGTGTCCCTCCCTAGGGGGGGGGAATGGATCATTTTCCTAGCAACTGTACCTCTAGTGAATGGGGAAAGAATGCAGTAAGGCGGTTCTTCCCCTCAGGGCATTACTGGACTTCTCCACCCACTTAATTCAGCCCTTAAATACTAATAATAGCTGCTGATTTTTAATCTTTTGCTCTCTCAATGTAATGTGCATGGTGCCATTCCTGGGCAGGTGGCCCTGGGTTGTATATAAAAGAAAACTGTGCTATGGAGATCAAGTCAGTAAACAGTGTTTTTCCATGCTCTTTGCTTTAGTGCCTGCCTCCAGGTTCCTGCTTGAGTCCTTGTCCCAGCTTCCATTGGTGATGGAATGTGATGCTAATGTGTAACTAAATAAATCCCTTTATCTTTCCAAGTTGCTTTTGGTCCTAGTGTTTATCACAACAATGGAAAGCAAATTACTAGAACAGGTAGCAAAGGTGGGTTGACAGAACCTAAGAGGCAGGCTTACTTAGGTCTTGAGGTTATGAGTAGTAGGTAAAAGGTCCTTGGCCACACAGATAAGTACTGGAGAAGTCAAGAGAGTTAAACATGCAGGCTTGTCTCTTCAAAGGAAGATGTTTACCTCTTTTCCTACAGGAACACTGGGGAAATATGTAGTTTATGACCTCCTTATCTTTTGCTTCCTATAGGACCAGACTTCCCCTGTCTCCACCAGAATATTATGCTTATTTATTGCAGACTACCCACAAATCTTGAGCATTGCTTCTCAGTCCATCCTTCTGAGAGATGTCACTTGTACTTTACAACAGCCTAGGTAACTTCTATATTATCTTAGGGCCAGGCCAATCCTGACACTCACAGACATTATGTTTGTCCAAGTCATTCTCTCTATACCTTTATCTGGAACACTGTTTCTAAGTCAACAAAACTCATCTTTATGGATGAATCCATATACACTTTGTAAAGAGTTTTAATGCAGACATATTTTAAGTTTGTTGTACACATGCAACTGAGTTAGTTGTCATCAGGAAACTTTTTTACAAAATTATGTTTGGCTTAAATATAACTAAAATGAAGCCCTTGGTATCAGACTCCAGAAGTTTGGCCCAGCACCGACTAAGTTGGGTTGAACTAAGTTTCATTCTTACCTCACTCATATTATTTCCCTGCTGGTCATGACCCTTGCAAAGACCCACCTTATAGTCATGGGGGTAGGTTTTCAATGAAGATGTAGGAGTCTAGTCTTTTCTATATACATGGATTTTGCTATGATATGGTGTAATATGTTCTAGAGAAGAGGATTCCATGAGACCTGAGCTGAGGTTGGAACCTTGAATTTTCAGAACTGTGAGCTAAATAAATTTTTTGGTTGCTTGTTTTTATTTTCAAATAAAGCTGGTCTGTGAAGCACCTTGAATCGTGAATATCCCTTTAAGATCACACATTAAAGATATGTCTTCCAAGATTACGTCCTTAGAAGATGGTGGGCTCTTTAAGAAGTGCGTGTGTGTGTGTGTGTGTGTGTGTGTGTGTGTGTGTGTGTGTGTGTGGCTATTTCTTAAGGCCAGTGCACCTGGAAGCAGTCTACCTTTGCTTTCTCATTGCTTTCTGTCTTTTTGTGCTTTTGAGACCCTCTCCAAGTTCTGCAGCTGAAAAGGGACTGGTAATGCCCCAAGGAGGGGAATGTCAGGAACAGCAGCCTTGGCACTGCCTGCAGATTGTCTAGGGAGGAATTCCAGGCTCTGAGAGACTGTGACTCTGCACAGCTGCATCCGCTGGAAACCCCACTGTTTCTGACAGAGAACTGCTTTCTGCCCTGCTATCCCTTCAGTCTTCCTAAATTTCAGCACAGAGAGCTCCAGCTGGGAGCTCCTTGACAAGGGGTTGTTGCTTCCCTGAGCTCCCCAGGCTCCTTTCTTAACACTTTGCTGCCTTGGAGTAATCACACTCCCCCATCTTCCCATACCTGATGAGGGGTGATGCTCCCTCAGGGCTGCTATGACTGTTCTTCACTGTCACACTTCACCCTTCCTTTTCTGCCAGTTGGTGGGCTGTGAGTTCCTGAAGGCCAGCCAGCCAGCCATCACCAGAAACCTGCTTTCTACAAATACGTATTTGTGTGTTTTCTGCAGCCTCTAAATCCTCGGAGATGTGGCAAGGGTACTACTTCGGAGTGTCTGCCCGGAGGCTGCTTCACGTAAGACTACGGTTAAGATCTTGAGGGAAAGGCAAAGGTTCTAGAAAGTCTGCAGCAGTTTTTGGCTTGGGATCATATGATTTTTGGGTTTCATTTGCTGAGAACCTAATGCTTTTCAGGTCATTTGCAGGTATTTTCTTGGCCTTTCTTGGGAAACTCCTGGAAGCTCTCAATTCTGGCCCAGCATTCATGTCCTATGCTCTGAATCTCACTGTGTTTTTTTGTGTCATGGTCTTGGAGAGTTGTCTATCTCCTCTGCTCTGTCTTGTCACTGTATTGATGGCTTCATGAGGATAAGAACCAGCCCAGTACCTATGCTGAAAGAGGTTATCCAAAAACCTCTGTGCATAATAAAGCTATGTAGCATCTGACTCCTGGGTGTGGTTAGCATCCTTCCTTTCTCCCTCCCTTCCTTCCCTTGTTTTCCTTCTGGCTTTCAAAAGATTCAACATGAGAACTTTGTTTTGCCGTGTGTTGTACATGATATATGTGTACATACGCCTATGCATATGTGTGTGCATGTGATAGAGTCCTAAGACTATTATTGGGTGTTTCTCCTATACCCTTATTTCGGAGACACTTCTGGCTCTCACTGAACCAGAAGAAGCTTTCTGATTCGGCTAGGCTAGCTGGTTAGTGAGCTGCAAGCATCTATCTGTCTCTGTTCTCTGCCTCAAGTTTTGGGGTTACAGACATGTGCTGCCATTCCTGTTTTTCTTCACATACGTGCTGAGGATCTGAACTCAAGTCTTGCTTGCATGGTAAGGATTTTACTGATCGACAGGCCTCATCAGCCACAGGAACTTTTTTGCAACTGATTCAAAAGTTTGGGCATTTTAATTTGACCAATTGTAATCTTCAGTTTGGGATGGGTTTGGCATATTCTGGCCATTGAACCTTCAGGAGGGATGCTATGCTATGTCATGTTGCCTAGATATTTTTAGGCCTGTCATATTCTTTCCCTCGGCTTCAGAAGCTCTGGTATTGGCATCCCACTATAGAGCTAATATGAAGGAAGATTCCCTTTAAAGTTGACTGCTACCCCCTCCCTGCTTCTAGGATCAGCTGCATCCAGTGCTTCGCTCTGACACTTCCTCGAAGTATTTTCTCCCCCAACTCTAAAAACAACTGTGATATATATATGGTGAACTCAGTAATGCAAAAGGCTGACCCCCTTGATGCGAAGGATACCTTGAAGTACTCTCCCAGATAGACACAGATAACTAAAAAGACGGAGTTTGAAAATTAGAGTGTCCTCAGTACTGGGCAAGGGACTCTCCTCCCTCCCAATGAACAGGAGATGCTGAAGACCAGACTAAGGGTTTTCATGAGCAATGGAATCCAGAAAGATCAATATTCTAAACTTTGATGATTTTTTTTTTTTTTTTTTTTTTTTTTTTTTGGTTCTGTACTTTG
The DNA here is from genome assembly GCF_907164565.1 of Psammomys obesus. Taxonomy (NCBI): domain Eukaryota; kingdom Metazoa; phylum Chordata; class Mammalia; order Rodentia; family Muridae; genus Psammomys; species Psammomys obesus. The sequence continues at coordinate 9,138,033 of NW_026586173.1, forward strand.
AAAGGGATGAATCCCTTAAGCTGTGAAAGGGAAATGAGGCCAGTGCCCTCAACATACAGAATACCACATTTCTCAGAATTCCCTGGAACTGTAGCATCAGGATCTCTTCTCAGCAGACTGGGAGCATTTGAGGATAGCACTAACACTGCTGCCCTGTGGAACAGGGAATGTCCCATGGTTCCTGACCACCTCTTTTTCTGTCCATTAATCCAATAACCAGATTCATGTCAGAATCTAACAAAGAAAGAAAGAAAGAAAGAAAGAAAAAAAAACATTCCTGATAAAGTAGCTGCTGGGTCTGTTCAACACATATCAACAGATAATGAGCCTTGTGCAGCTGAATGTGAGTGTATTGAATCAAGAAGGGTTGAATACAAAATTGGCCAAAGAAGAGCACATGGATGTGAAAGCAAACTTCCCAATACAGAGTTTAAAATTAGGAATGAGACATTAGGAAATGGTACTAATAGGCAGATTGTCTAGAGGAACAGGAAAAAAATGGGAGTCCATGAAAAAGAAAAGCAGAAATGGAAGAACTTCCAAGATATATGGTAGAGGGGGGAAAAAAGCAGAAAGATGTGGAGAAATCTGTATAGTAAGTGATATAAGAAAAATTCCAAAGTCCCTCCACTGACAATTTGCAAGGGGCAGTCAGATGACTGTTTATTCAAACAAGATGCAATTTACTGGTGGAGATTGATGCTGGATGCCAGCGAAGCATCATAGAAGGGGCTGGAGGTCTGTGACAGGAAGAACATCCTCTCCAAACCCCAAGAACAAAGTGATAAACCTGCGCTTCCCATCATCAAGGAGGGACCAGTCTGGGAGTCTTACTTGGGGTCTGAGGCTGTATTCTCCACATCTAGAAATCCTGTTTCTCTCTACCACTGTGTGCGGTCACAGGAAAGGCTTTAGTATGTGGTTAATATACGCCCCAAAGAAGAATTATAAAGAAGACACCTGGGGTTTTGGAACAAACATTATTCACACATTTGAAAAAGAGTTCCTAGGGTGGTTCTGGGCTCTGGTTGAGATGAAGCAAGAAGCACCCCCTCTGTGAGGTAACAAACGAGCATGTGACCACCTACCAGGAGCAGGGTTTTTCATTTTTAATTTTTTTCAGAGTAAGCCATGGTGTGAGGCAGGTTTGGTAGCAATCTACTGTGAGATGGCTTACAAAAGGTTCAAGTACTGTTTGTCTCTGATTAGGCAGGAATGGTGCCTGAGAGAAAAAAACAAAAACAAAAGCAAAAAAAAAAAAAAAAACAAAAACACACACACAAAAAAAAAAACCAAAACAAAAAAACTTCTGTGTGATCAGGAATGTGCCCACATCTTCTATCAACATGCAAGCAATATCTCTTCACTTTATACCATGAACAGTTCGGTGCAGTCGCCTGACAGGGGTTGAGAGAAGGCTGGGTTGTTTCCAAGAAGCCTGTGTGAGTGGCAAACAAAAAGGAACAGTGGCCCACTGGGGTACTTGGTGTCCTTCTGCCCTGATCACAGCATGTGTGGCATCAGGAGAGGCTAAGAATGCAAGCGAGCTCAGGCTGAGTAGCATGGCTGATTGTTTAGGAGTCATTAAGGGAAGCTATTGTGAGATTAGAACAGGAAATCCAAGGAAGCCATAATCATGGAGTTAACCTGAGGTCCTTTGCCAAAAAGCATCCAGCAAGAAGAGGCACAAACCATCAAGGAGATAGAATGGTCCTTCCAGTTGACTCCAGTTACCTTATAGGCCACCTGTGGGTTAGACAGTGGATGCCTGGGCAGTCTACTGGGCCTGGTAGGATCACAGCCAAAAGCAACTTTTCCTGTTGCCCAATTTTCCTTTTCATTGAAGACACTGTTTCCGAGATACCTCTTAATAAAGGAATCTCATTTTAGAATCTTTATCCCAGGATATATAACTCTATTACTAATCCAAGATCTCACCTCCTCAGATAGTTTTGGGGCCAGTGAGACCTCTATAAAAAAATCCCCACTCAGAGAGCAAGGAATAGCCTTGGAAGGACTGGTACCTGACACTGTTTTGCGTGTTTTGTTTTTAGAAGCTAAGTGGCTTGTGCTCCTTTTCCCAGTGGCAAATTGTGCTCTTCTTGCCGTGTGTTCTCTTTTCCTTTCCCTCCCTTCAGCTACTCTGTTTACCCTCCGCACACCCCATGTGTGGGGTTGAGAGAATGGGGATGAAATGTATAATGGCCTGAAATGGCATTCATTTATATGATGGCTGCTGATATGTCAGAGATTCTCTGCAAGAAAAGATGGATAACAGTAAAGACAGCAAATATTCAGGGCCTCTGCTACCTCCAGAGGTCTGGAAAGAGATGCTCTTCCCACTCACATGCACAGCAGACTCCATCATTACTTTCTTAGTCTTGCATATTTACTGCTTTACTTTTTGGTTTGCAAGAAACCATACACAGCTCTTTCCTTTGGAGTCTCATTAACAGGGTGGCTTTTAACAGAGCTAAACAGAGAATTCTCTGTAGAGGAATATTGAATGGCAGAGAAACACTTAAAGAAATGCTCAACGTCATTAGCCATTAGGGAAATGCAAATCAAAACAACCCTGAGATTTCACCTTACACCCATCAGAATGGCCAAGATGAAAAACTCAAGTGACAACACGTGCTGGAGAGGTTGTGGAGAAAGGGGAACCCTCCTCCACTGCTGGTGGGAATGTAAACTGGTACAATCACTCTGGAAAGCAATCTGGTGCTTTCTCAGACAACTAGGAATAGCGCTTCCTCAAGACCCAGCCATACCACTCCTAGGCATATATCCAAAAGAGGCTCAAGTACACAGTAAGGACACTTGCTCAACCATGTCTGTAGCTGCTTTATTATAGCCAGAAGCTGGAAACAGCCCAGATGCCCCTCAACTGAAGAATGGATGCAGAAACTGTGGTGCATCTACATAATGGAGTATTACTCAGCAATGAAAAATAAGGAAATCATGAAATTTGCAGGTAAATGGTGGGACCTAGAAAGGATCATCCTGAGTGAGCTGTCCCAGAAGCAGAAAGACACACATGGTATATACTCACTCATATAGACATAACATAGTATACACCTACTAAAAACTGTACATCTAAAGAAACTAAGCAAGAGAGAGGACCCTGACTAAAATGCTAAATCCCCATCCTGAAAGGCAAAGAGGCTGGACATCAGAAGATGGAGAAAACAGGAAACAACCTAGGAACCTGCCACAGAGGGCCTCTGAAAGCCTCTGCCCTGCAGACAGTCAAAGCAGATGCTGAGACTTATGGCCAACTGTTGGGCAGAGTGCATGAAATCTTATGTAAGAAGTGGGAAATAGTAAGAGCTGGAGAGGATGGGAACCACACAAGGAGAGCAACAGAACCAGAAAACTTGAACACAGGGAACTTTCCAGAGACTCATACTCCAACCAAGGACTATTCATGGAGTCCTTGAACCCCTGCACAGATATAGCACATGATATAGTTCAATGTCCAAGTGGGTTACATAGTGATGGGAAGAGAGACTGCCTCTGACATAATCTGATTGGCCTGCTCTTTGATCACCTCCCCCTGAGGGGGGAACAGCCTTACCAGGCCACAGAAGATGACAATGCAGCCACTCCTGAGGTGATCTGATAGACTAAGATCAGAAGGAAGGAGAGGAGGACCTCCCCTATCAGTGGACTTGGGGAGGGGCATGCATGAAGAAGGAGGAGGGGAGGTGGGGCTGGGAGGGGAGGAGAGAGGGGCTTATGGGGGAATAAAAAATGAATAAAGTGTAATTAATAGTAAAAAAATAATTAAAAACAAAAAACAAACAAACAAAACAAACAAACAAAAAACAGGGTGGCTTTTATCTTCTCTGGGGTGTGTCTGCTTTGGCCAGGAATAGGTCCATGTCAGAAATGTCAACATCTAGAACAGAGGGAGGTAGAAAGGTTCACCTATTTATTTATTTGTTTGTTTGTTTGTTTATAATGAACATATGACTCATTAGTGAGAGAAGAGGGAGAGATGGAGAGTGCATGTAGCAGGGCAGTGGATTGCTACTGCTGTGGAGAGAGCTACAGAGAGGAGCAGTCAGCTCCCAGAAGTGCTTGCACTCTGTGATTTGTCCACCTAACGGTGGGGGGTGGTGAGCATATACCTCCACTGCTGACCTACCTATTTATCAAACCCCATTCATCGCCATTACAATTACGATTTAAGTCTGTAATGTCCCTCAGAGGTTCAAGTTTTGAGTGATTAGTCCCAGTTGGTGCATCTGTTTTGGGAGGTCATGGAACATTTAAGGGGTAAGCCCGAGCTGGAGAAAGTGCATTCCAGTGGTAGTCAATGAGAAAGAAATGCAATTGCCTTCAGAAATTATTGAGAAAGCAATAATGACTTTGATGAAAACCCAGGGAGTAAAGAGTAAATCAATCTTTCTTTCTTTCTTTCTTTCTTTCTTTCTTTCTTTCTTTCTTTCTTTCTTTCTTTCTTTCTTTCTTTTCTATGAGACAGGGTTTCTCTGTGTTTTTCTGCTTCTGTAGACCAGGCTAGCCTCAAACTCACAGAGATCTGCCTGCCTCTGCCTCAGTGAGTACAAATCTTTACTTCTATAAACTTACTCTCTCATCTCTCTGCTCTCTGTCTTTCTCTTTCTCTAAACACACACACACACACACACACACACACACACACACACACACACACACACACACTGCTCACTAACTGAGCACATTTTATTTTTAAAAGTCCTGAGAGTCCAGTAGAGACTTCAGTGGAGAGCCAGAGACTATGAAGCTCTTCATCAAAGGTTTAATTAAAAGAAAAAAGAAGATATTGTCTTAATCCAACTGCTGTCTTAGGCTGAAGATGCTGCCTAAGAGATCTTGCCTAGCTTTTAGATTATGCCCTTATATGTGCAGCTGGGAGTCAACCTTGAGACGACACTGCTCTCAATACAGAAGAAGAATTTTAAATTTTTGTCTGGCTTAGGATCTGGGCAAGAGGAATGAGACCCTCAGGATGGCACTGCTTGCCTGGGGGAGACTTGAGCTACCTTGAGATGCTGGACAATTTTGGAATCACAGACGAAAACACCTGCAAGGAGTTTCTGTTATTGTTTTAACTGCATCCTTAAAATAGATTGACAGCTCCTTCCTGTCACCTCTCTGGTCTTCTTACTAAAGGGCACACTGCTTTCTAATGCTTCTCTGTGAAAGTGGGTTACCTGCAGGGGCATCTGCAACACTGTTGACTCTATGTTTGAGTTAATGAAAATTAGACATAGAGTATATAGAGGCTGGGGAGTAAAGATACAGGGAATTCTGTGTGCATCGGGAATCAGCAAAATCCAGGAGACTTCTAGGCTTTCGAGATTATAAAGTTGATGGGATTCAAAATCAAGATTTCCAAAGCTGGATCCTAGTAGTATCTAGTGACAAGTATAAAATTACATAGAATGCACATGCAATATGCTGGAAGGCTGGAACAGAGCAGGACGAGTAAGAGAGCAAGATCTGAGGTATTGAAACCAAGCATTTTGGAAACCATAAGTGCCTAGGCTGAGGAGAGAACCGGGGTCTGGGTGGTCCTTCCTTAACGCCCAGTGAGAAGCTCTTGTGACTCTTCTGTGTGATGCAGGATTGTCACTGCATGCTACCATGTTCCTTTCCAGATGTTGGAGGCAGAAACAGTCTTCGGATGAAGGAGAAACATCTGTTTGGGAGCAAACCAGGCCCCAAGGCAACCAGCAGATCGACTGCACATAAGATTTATCTATCTTGTGTTTGCTCCATGATGTGTGGCTTTCTGTTGGTCTCTTTACTCTCTCTAGAGAATTCATAAGTCTGAATACAGAGATAGAAACAGGTGAGATCTCCATCTTTGGTCTCCAGTGTGTTAACCTGTTTTCCTGTGTCTCCGTTTATACTAAATTACTGTTTTTCCCTCATGGAGACACCTATAATATGAACTTAGAGTGATGATTAAAGCTTTAATTTTTGTAAGGGGGCCCACTGGGCCCACTGAACTTTTCGTATACTAGGAAGTCTCTGTGTTCTAGGCCAATTTGCAGCTCAGATGGTTAGTCAATCTATGTCTAGGAAGCATGTTGGATGGGTCATGATTTTCAGTGCTGGCAGGCATTCTATGTGAAACCCACAGACAGATTCATGTGGGTAAACTCCAAAGCACTGTAGCCCTGTGGTCTAGAGGGGATGATTAAAGAACTGGTTTATAATTATATGAGAAAGTGTTTCCACATTTCATTAGCAACCTAGCCTTCCTGGCTCTAAGTTTCCTCTGGTTGATTTTATTTGGAGAACAATGCTGGCTTCTGAAAGTAGAACTTGCTCCTCACAGTCTGAGATTTTGGCTCCACCTTTAGCAAAGAGCTCCTAAGGATTGCCACAGAAAGGCCTTCTTTATTTTATTTTATTTTTCAAAGAAGAAAATATAAAGTATAATTCACCATTTAAAAAAATGAATGATGAGGAAATGGCCGTTTGCTCCATGCTTTCAAACTGTGTTTTGCACTTTGATATGGTAATCATGAAGAATGAATTTCTACATCTTGCCCAGAAAGGCAGAAAGACAACTGGGTTCCAGCCTCTCATTCTTTTCTTGCCTTTCAGCATCAGCACAGAAGCAAGTAGATAGTGGCCTCAGCAGGCACTGTATATCCATGTTACCAAAAGTCACATGTTCCCCCCCAGTTCACCCCCAGCAGATGTTAGCACCTCAATTTCCTTTCGCTTACATCCCAGCATTACAGCCTCTACCTTGCCAGTTGCTGTCCTTACTCAAGGTACCTAATTCGATCACCATTTAACTGAATGTTGGTCCAGAGAGCTCATCTTTAAACACTGTTCTTAGCTGGCCTCTTCTGTGCCACTCTAGTTAGATATGAGCCACTCTTTCTTTTCCTGAGACCAGGTTTCTGACATGTTGGCATCTATATCTTCACATTGTATTCTCCACCAAGAACATCTTTGTATTCTAATTGTATCATTGTCTAAAAAACTTTGCCATTAAGTATGTGGAGCCTAGTAATATGTCCCTCTTTAGCCCTGATGTGCCAAAGCACCTGAAAACACGGGTCATGGAGAGAATACATTTTCTGAGTGGTTGAAGAAGGAAGATGAATCATTTCTAAAACAGTAGAGGCCAAACTATGAGGACACTTCTCTCAGTCTCTATAGTCCATTGAGAAGGAGAAGTTCTTCTTGTGCATGGAAGATGTGTAGAAACCCATTTAATATGCTATGTGTGTGAAAGGATAGTCTCTCAAGGCCCTTAAATATACAAAATAACATCAGCCATGGCTGCATTTGACTCCTCACTCCGTTTTAGCTTGCAGAGAGATGTCATAACTGTTGCTGAAAATGATCAATGGGAATGAGAGAGAAAGCTGAACCATAAGAAACTCACTGATCTGGATGTTTCTCTCCCAGAACACTTGGTGGTAAAGACACAGAATGCAGGCATCATCTCCCTCTGATATTGTTGATAATCTCATGAACAATAAACCCCTTGCTCCTCTAAGTCACTTTTGTTTATGGTGTTTTGTCACACTAATAGAAGGACGTTTATTTTAGGCTATAGCTCCAGAGGGGATACAGTCCATCATGGTGGGAGAGGCATGGCAGCAAGTACATGACATCATTCTAGCTGTCAGGAAACAGGGGGAAATCACACTTCTTTTGTACACAGGAAACAGAGAGAAAGCCCAGTACTTGGGGCCAGGCTCGATGCTTATACCCAGTGACATGTTTTCTCCAGAAAGGTTCCACCTTTTACATGCTCCATAACCTTGTCAAACAGGACACCAATAGGGAACTAAGTGTTCAAATACACGAGCCTATGGGGAAATACTTCTAATTTAAACCACCACCCCTCTTTTCCAACATTATAAAACAGGAACTCAATGACTGGCTCTTTGGCCTCCCCACCCCCCAAGGGAGGAGCAGTCCTGTTAGGCCACAGAGGAGAGCTTTGCAGCCAGTCCTGAAGATACCTGATAAAACAGGATCAGATGAATGGGGAGGAGGTCCCCCCTATTAGTGGACTTGGCAAGGGGCACGGTGGAGATGAGGGAGGGAGGGAGGGACTGGGAGGGAATGAGGGATCGCAACACGGCTGGGATACAGAGTAAATAAAATGTAACTGATAAGAAAAAAAAAAAATAAAACCCCACTGAGAAAAAAAAAATAAAACCAGATGGTAGGGCCTTCTCTGGGGTGATTAGGGCCAGCTCATGAGCTGGCTGGCCACAAGTGAAACAATGGTGCTAGAAAATGAGGTCCACTGAGACTCAACAAGCATTGCTCATGTGCCGAGGGGCTGCAGTGTTGGAGAGGAAGGTTGGAACTCCTCATAGGGATGGAAGTTCAGGATAAAGACCCCATTGGTCCTCACCCCAAATCCAGAGGTTTCCTGAGAATCACTGATCTTGGAAGTTCCCACCAACATAATGGAGCTTTGAATGTTTTCAGAATCACAAATGGTAAGAATGTAGGCAGCTTAAGATCTTGAGAGGCTGTTCCTAAAGACTCCCATTGACAGCAGCCTAGAGTACACACTTGAAGTGAGATTACAGCGGCACAGTTAAGGCAGTGCCACAGAAGTGTCCCTGATTCAGGATGTTTCAGGTTTAAGGGCTCACAATTCATACCTACCCCCTCAAGCATACACATGGGAGGTCCGGTGTTTCTGGCTTTTCAAGTTCTTCATGTTCACATGAAAGACACGGTAGCCCTTGAACTCCAGGTGTCTGGTAACTAAGAATGAGGATACTGTTTATTCCAGTGGATTTACTTCAGAAGCAATGTGAAAAAGATCAGTGAAGCTTCTTAAAACAAAAAATTAGTAAGAGTTTCTGAGTTACTCTGCATTTTATTTAAGCCAGGGATCATGTCCTGCTGATTGGGAAATGAAGCTCAGTTGTACATGCCTGGCTGGTCCTAGAAATGTGGCTATAGGTGCATTGCAAGGCTGTGACTAGGAAGTGCAGGCTTAACAGAGCAGAAATCTGGTTGTTCCTATGATGATAGGCCTCTCCTTCCTCCAGTCAAACAGGACCATGAATGCTGTAGCCAGGGCGTGTTAATAGAACAGGCTGAGACACACTCATTCCAGATAAGAACGATCCACAGTAATAGTGTTTCTGATAGCAGATGCTGTGCACAGGTAATGACACTACTCACATAAAAGTCATGAAAGTGTATGTTTATTTGAATTCATATAATCAGGCTGGTTTAGATCTGTGCTCTAGCAAATGCTACTGTTTAAACAAAACAACGAGCCAGCAATATTGACAAGGAAAAGTCAATATCAGAATTAATTAAGGAATGTTTGTGAGGAAGAGATGATGTTTACGGTCTTTTGAACAATGTTTAAAAAATCTATCAGAAATATTTGCATCTTATAGGCTATAGTATTGTGTTTTCTTAAACTAACCAATGTAAAAAACTTAAAAAAATATATAAACATTATAGTTCTATTTAAGTAAGTATTAAACCTGGTTCATATTAAATATTTAAAAGATAATGTTTAAACAGTGACTTCCCCCATGATACACTATGATATTTACAGGAATTCTGTGCTTTTTTCCCCAGTATTTTCTGAGCTAAAGGTCTTATGATGTTCTTCCTTTACGAAGGGGTAAAGTGGAGTTCTGCAATATGAAGTTCACCATTGTGTTGTAGCTCTTAGCCAGGTGTGAACTGTTATGACATAAACTCACATTCTTCCTGAAAAGGTGCCTTAGCAGAACCAGGCTCAGCCACCAGCACGGGCAGCCTCTAGACTTGTAGAGAGCGGTTCTTGTTCTGAAGCCCTGCTGGTCCCTTTGGACACACGCACTTGCCTTGGCCTGTCTAGTCTTCTGCATTATGAATTGGTTCCTCAATCTTCTTGCATGAAGTGACCTTTTCCTCTTCTCCAACATGCAACAAACATCATCGGGTGGTAACTGTCTTTCCCAGGAAAAATCCTTCCAAAGCATAGAGTAAATCTCTGTACAGTCAAAGTTGGACCCAAAATAAAAGTTTTAACAAAGAATTGAGGAAATTGTTATGAACCAGGCTTCCATTTTCACATGAAAGTATTTTTAACCAAGAAAGCAGACTTATACACAATAAAGAGATTTGTCACTTTGGGAATTTTCTTAACTCTGAATGTAACATCGGCTATTTCAGTAGATTCTGTCCATGGGCTCAGTTCTCTTCAGCCATCTCTAAGTGGTTCCAGGGAAGGAGCATGAATTTTTTTGAAGTTTTTTTTTTAATCCCCTTTTTTCCTTATCCATCACAGGCTATACCCAAATAAGAAAAATAAATTCTTTTTATTATACTCAGTGCAAATAGGTCTTGCCAGCAGAGAAACAGACAGACAACAATGTCAGAAAGCTTGTGAGCCTGTGTCTAAAGAAGCTGTCACCTTCTGTCACTTTCCTATTCTAAGTCAAAAATCTCATTAAGTAATTCTGCAGGTTAATGAGAGACTAAAACCTCTCTCTCTCTCTTTTTAAACAAACCTTTCACAGGCGAGGGCCTCAATATAACAGATAGTAAAAGTGCACACTTCGTACTGTAGGAGCGTTGTGTGCAAGATACATGATGTATTTGGCAGGTCACACTTTCTATTTTTGGTGCTAAGAAGTTAATGTGTGGAACTGAATTTGCCAAAATCTGCATTTGTACGCTTGTCAAACATGTGGATATATAAACAAAGCTTACATTGTATTTGCACAAGACAGCAATAAATACGTTTTATTATCTGTCTGCCTTAATATTCTTCATAGAGATTAGGATCATTAGCATTTCTCCTCCAAACCAAAGTGTATCAAGCAAGGAGAATAGTTGGCTGTTGTGATTGCTTGCTATTGTAGAAAGTAAAGCTCTGACAAAACAGGGCCCACGCCCCTGTCAGAAATTCCCCTGTCCTTGTCCACAGGACACCGAAGCACAAGTTCTGAACAATGTAACTTTACTTAGCTCCATGAAGCAAACAGAATGATGCTAAAATGCAAATTGTTTCACACTGTAAGGGATAAGCTGATTCCACAAAGGAACTTGGTGTCATTCTGGAATTGGAATAAATTTGGGTTTACTTAGATGTACTTGTCTGTCTCTTCCCTGTCTCATCCTTGATTCTGTAGAGCCAACTTCTATATAGACATCCCTTCCTTTTGTCTACCATGCTACCCTTATGTTATTTCTGCATATTCTTCACTGGATTCTGTTTGGTTATTTCTTTCCTCTGAAGCCACTTCTATGTGTTTGCTGATTAGTCATCAAAGTAAGAAAAGATATTCTAACATCAGGGAGGTCCGTTTCATCTGGTCCTACCATGGTTAAGTGTTTTCTTTTTGTGTCCTCTCTGAAAGACATAGTCATCGTATTCACATTGTGACATGAAACTGGTCCTGTCTAGGTGCACAATGCACATTGTCCACTGGGCGATGCTCGCCATTGCAACATGGCTGCACACCTAAGACAGTTCTCTACAAAAGATAGTGAAGTGATGGGAGCTCTTTACTATGACCTGCAAACCGTGGTTACCTGTGTCAACAAGGAACAGTAACAGTAACAGTGACTTTTGAGATGGTCACTCAAGCCCACCATGGTGGCCCATACCTGAAGTCCCAGCACTGAGATTGAGTGAGGATGATCAGGAGGTTAGTCTGGGCTACAGAGTGAGTTTGACACTAGGCTGAACTAAAAAGAAGAGATCTTGTTACAACCAGTCAAACAAATGAACACACACACAAAATGAAGCAAAGAATAAGCAAGATTACATATCTGTGCCACATCTACATCTGTTTGAGACTAACAAAACAGTGTCTTCAACCTTGATTTTTCTTTTGTGGGAAGTATTGTATGGCTTTTATACCCATCCCCAACCTCCATAGGCCACTCCCAAGTGAGGAGAATTCAAGACACAGCAGATTGAGGACAACCGGGCACTTGCTAGAGTGACAGTCACTTTGGCGGGCCCCACTGAGACTTGCTTTCTCTGGTGCTGCAGTTCCCCAGAAGCTCATGTACTGGAAAAGGACTTAGAGCTGATTTCATGAGCTGCTGGCTCACGGATCATCCACAAAGTGTCTCCAGCATTTGGGCTGCGGGAGCAGTTTGAAGATAGATATGTTTTTATTGGAACATCACTGCCCTCTTGCATGTTTATTCTGTTCTGCTTCATTTTGCAGGAGTGGCTTCCTATCTCGCTGCTGCTGAATGTAAGAAGGTCTTTAAAAATAGTTTTCGTTTTCTTTTCAATCACAAAGGGCTAGCAGGCTGGCTGGGCCTGGCAAGTAGGCTGAGCAGAGTCAGCGTGGTATATGTGGCAACAGCCCAGGCTTTGCCAGCTTTTCCCACAGAGATGAACAAATCATTCTCTAACTCTCATTTTCAAATCCTATAGCCTTGTTCCTTCCACTCCCAATAAATAGACCGAAAAATGAACAAAGCATTTGAATAGACCTTCCTCCAGCAGGTATAAGAAGAGATGCTCTGTACTGCTTGCCATCAGGGAAACACAAACCAAAGCTCCATGGAGATTTCTCATCATTACTGTGAGGATTACAGTAGTTATTGAAAAACCCCAAATCAGAAACAAATCCACAAAAGATAAGTGTCAGGGAGACTGAGGAGAAGTGAGAACCTTTACCGACTATTGGCAGAAACGTAAAATGGTTCAGCCTTTGTGAAAAACCATGTAGATATTTCTGGGGAAAAAAAATAGAATTATCAGATGATCCTATAACTCTACTTTTGGGTGTCTATCCAAAAATTTGTAATCAGGATCTCAGTGATATTTGTGCCTATGTGTTTAGTGCAGCTCTATGTATAACTGAGATGTGAAGGCAATGTGAATGCCGACTGGTGAACAAACAGGTAAGGGAATGCGATGCGTGGATACAGATATACACCATGCATACACATCACACACACACACACACGAGAAAGAGAGAGAACATCTATGGTCTTAGATGGAAATCCTGTAGTTTGAAGAAATACAGAGGAGCCAAATAAGCCAGACATGGAGGGTGACACAGTGCCCAAGCTTCCTCATGAAGCACCTAAAACAGTCAAATTCACAGAAACAGGGTATGGTAACCTTGATGGGTCTAGAGGAGGAAGGGATGGGATACTCTTTTAATAAGTATAAAGCCTCAGTTATGAAAGATGAAAATTACACACTCAGATATATATAATTACACACACACACACACACACACACACACACACACACACACACACACGGAGCTTCTAATCCTCTTTCCTGCATAATAGCTCAACATTCTTTGACTTGGCATATCAACCTGATCCTCAGAGGTCTGTGTCATAGGTCTTTCCAACTATTGTCTTTCACACATCTGTTCCTCTTTCTTGTGTATTTAATTTTTCTTCCAAACTCATACTTAGATCATATCCCCTATACCAAATCTGTGTCTTCCTTTCATTACTTCTAATTTATCATTGGTTTATGTTTTCTGATTTCACATGCATGTATACACATTTTGTTCCTACACTGTAGGAATATAATCTCTCCCATGTAACAGACCAATAAGCCCAGCCCAGAGACTCAGATGGTCAAAGAAAGAAGATAGAAGGATGGGTTTACAGTCCAGATCCCCAAAGTCCCAGAGAGAGAGACAGAGAGAGAGAGACACACACACACACACACACACACACACACACACACACACACACACACA
>NW_026586173.1:9151736-9183624 GCF_907164565.1 Psammomys obesus
ACACACACACACACACACACACACACACACACACACACACACACACAGAGAGAGAGAGAGAGACAGAGAATTCCTCCTATACAAAGCAGCTTTGACATACCTACTTTGAGTCTATTTTAACTCTTTTCTTTTAGATCAGGCTAACTCTGCCTTGCCCTATTCATCACTGAAAATATGACATTCCCTGTTGCCATGTGGATCCATAACTAAGAAACCCCTTGGGGTACTTTCCTCCTACTGGCTGTGCACTGGTGGAACTCAATATGCTGTCTTCTGTGTATAATGCCTACAGGTTTCTGCCTATAAGGACACGCCCGGGGCTGTGATTGGGGTTTCCTAGAATGCAAGCACTTCTTGCGCACATTGAGGCAGTCTCTTTGTGAAAAAGACAGGAAACCCAGCAGAGGCCTTGCAACAAAGCCATTTGTTTCCTCACGATCGTACTAAGCTCACACCCAGCTCCAGTGATAGTTCACTGGGAACATGTGGGAATGAAGGGGGGACACGGGGATTTAGAACTGGAATGGCTTTAGACATAGAACAAGGTTCAAGACTGAAGCCTTCTCACATTTTTTATTTCTGCAGAGTAGACCTGACAGCAGGCAGAGGCTATTTGCCTCTATCTTGTGATGACACTTTGCGCATTGAGGTAGGCTGCCCTGATCTTGGAACGATAAGCTCACACTTGGAATATGGGTCCTTGCCTGGCCTGGGACCCCATGGAAAGACTTTCAGGTGTAGAGCTCCTAACACATGGTCAGTATATGAAATAGAAGACTCATGCTCCACTAGTTAGTGGTCCTATCACACAGGCAAGGGCTGTCAGTCTCTCTGTGTCTCAAGTTTCCTATCAGGAAGATGGAGCCAGTGCTCAGCTTACAGCACCTCTGAGGAGAATGCCTGTGCTCCTGCTGCCAGGATGCTGAATTGTGAGGGAGCGTGCATACTATCCTTTGGCTTTTCACCATCTAGCCGTATTATTACACAAAGGGCAGCCCTGTATGAGACCTGCCTTGCCTTCTTCCCTCAGCCTTTTCTTCTGAGAGTGAGGTGTGGGTTCTTAGGAAACTGTTGATTCTTCTTTCTTGGAGGCTGGACAAGAGTTTCGTTTCTCAGAGGCAAAAGAGAAGACACAAGACCCTGCAGAGAGGACGTGCAAGGGTTACTTTAACAGCTGCCTGACTGGTTAGAGCTGGTTAGGGACTCAGCCTCAACTCCCCAGTGGGTGGTGACGTACATGATACCTACAGGGAACTGGCACATTGCTGGGGCTCCCTGAGGCCCCTGGCCTGACCAAGGGATACTGTATGAGGCACCCACTTGCTGCAAAGCCATTGCATCTCTGCTCTGAAGATGCAGACCTTCCTAGATTGGCTTGAGACATTCACATGGCAATGTTTAGGACTGACTCAGTTCTTCTTGCCCTTTTCTCCTTTATGTTCTAATTTCAGTGTACTGTTCCACAAGTCCATTCAAACTTACCTTCCCGCACTGTTTTGGGTCTAGAGTTTAAAGGTATTGGGTGACATTTTGATTATGCTGTGACTTTCTAGACTTTTTCTGGCCTGGTCAAAACAACATAGACAATGGTTTGGGCCACATCCTTTCTCTGGTGTCCCTTGTCTTATTATTGGCTATTAAGTAGAGATAACAACATTTGGCCAAATTTGATAAAGTAAGTGATAGACATGGCAGTGTAGAAATATGGCCGCAGGTGGCTTTGTTATTGGAGGAAGCCACATCATAAGCAACCTATAGCATGGTTGCTGGCCACATGTCTTACATAGCACATGCCTGAATATTCACTTCACTTACTGTTGCATTTCTCCATTCCTTTGAGGTGACAGTGTTTGACACGTATTACAGATGCTGTTATGAGTAAGATGAACAATTGCTCATCCCAGGAGTTTCTCCCTTTGGGACCTCTGTGTGGTGTTGAAGCACATGGGTTTGCCAGTCACGGAGTTTGTCCAAACACATTGCTGCCTGCCACACCCAGGACACAAGCCTCCAGTGGAGGTTTTGAGCTTCACCTCCAGCTGATATCTCTGGGGTTGTGTTAACTTTTATGCTGATGTTCATAGAACATTCAGGCTCTCACAGACCCTCTACTCCTCAAGAGAGAGATAAGCTGTAGATGTGAGTCACAGAATGATGAAGTGGTAAGGAGTGGAAATGACCTGTCATGTAGTGCCCTGCCACGTGCTAAACATATAGGCAAAGCCTTTAGTAAAGTCTAGCAATCCATGTTAAGATTATTTGAAAATAAGCTGTTTTAATATCATGTTTCTTTTATCCTTAAGTCTGTGTTATAGTTTGTTCTTACTTTTGTGTGTTTTATGGGTTTGGAGAAATTTATGATAATATATGCCTGACTACATAGCCACACAGAGTAGTTTTATTGTCCTAACATCCCTGACAACAACTGAGCATTGTATTGTGTCAAACTTTTGCCTTTTCTAGAATGTGAAAAAAATTGGAGCCAGAGTTCATGTGATCTCTCATACTGGCTTCTCTCACTTAGCCTTATGTACTACAGTTTCCTCCAGGATGTTCTAGGCTTTTTGTGGAATGGATTCTTCCTACCCAATGCCATTTCATTGTCTCCATATTCCACAATTTATTTACTCTTTTACTCACTGCCCGAAGAAACAAAACAGCTGAAAGTATCTATGCACATATTTTTTTCTGGAGATGTAAGCTTTCAACTCCTATGACACACTTCTTTAATGACACCATTTTCTCTTATTGATCCCTTTATAGAACAAAAATTGTTTTCAAATTTATTTTGTAAAAAAAACAACTGACCTATTAATTTATAACTATCTTTTGCTGCTTTGATCAGAGTTATTGATTCAGAAATCCATTTGTTCATTAATTCAGCCAATATTTACAAAGCTTTTCACAAGATATTGAATATGGAGTCAGAGATAAACAGATAACACAGCTGCTACCTTTGTCTCCATATGAGTCCAGAACACATACAATGCAGCAGAGGAATGACACACAAGGCCATTCTCACAGAGGAACACACAGGTATAGACAGGTATGTTTAGAGCATGAAGATTAGTTTTACATGGTGAGTTTGCTTAGAAAAGAAAGGGGTTAAAACAGAGGCAAAATGGGAAACTGTGTCAGAACAACCAGCCACTGATGGACATATGCAATAAATACCTAGCAGTAAGCCTGAATTCATACAAGAACTGAGTGCTGAAGGGAAATAAACTGACATGGTAAGAGGCATTTTCCATATAGAATTAACAAGAGCTAATGACTAAGAAGCACAGTGGTAAAATTAATAAACATGGGAGACTTTCTGGAGTAAGACTGGGATACACTTGCATCTGTGTGTGGACATAGAACTCACACTTGAACACCTGTGCTTTGGTTTTATCATCATTCCCTGCACCAAGGGGCAATTGTGATTACATACTGTTGATGAGGTGTCAGGAAGGTGACGTTCTGGAGGTTGACACTATCCTCTCTAATATGTTGATTATGCTGGCCTCTGTGAGCTGCTGGAACAAACTCAGCATTCCATGAATAATCTTACTCTCTGGCTTCTCTCAGGTGTCTCCCATATTGCCCTACTGAAGGAGCAGTGAGTGGGCTGAGGTAAGTGTCCCTCTCCCTAGGCACTTGCTGGAATCATGTTTCCCTTTTCTCTGCTTCTCCTGGAATGGAACCTGCTGATTGCAAGGTCTGGTGGTGCTTGATCTCTGTTATCAGCCCATTTACAGCTTACTTGTGACTCCCCCTCACAAATGTGCTGATTATTTAAAGGAATCTTCAAACCTCGACACTTAGAGGAAGCTTCAGATGCAAAATTGTTTACAGATCTCCTAGTATTCATGCCCCAAGGCAATATAAAGAGAGTCCATGATCATAATTAAATGAAGATGCAGAGTCCTTGTTTCTCCATAGCTCAAGAGGAGTCAGAATCACTGTCACATGGTCATGAATGATCATGACCTTGAATAGTCATGACCAGTCATTGATACTGCTAGTGACACAAGAACCACTATAGAGGGTCATGGAGATAAAGGCTGAATGCGAAGTAGAAATTGTCCCAAGAACACCCTTCTCTGGCAATTAATTCTAAGTTCAGAGAGGGCATTGGGGCATAGCTCTCTCATGTACCATGATTCTGGCCAGTCCATGTAGTGGCTTAATGCAGGTAACCTCAGATGGCATCTGACTTAAAATAACGCTCTTATGAACACTTAGGGAAAATTGCTATTTCTGACTCTCCCCTGATTTCATGAATCTACAATGCTCTAAACCATCTTCCAAAACTATGGCTGCTTTCACTGCTGCCAAGTTCTTGGGACACTTTTTATTTTGTCCCTAAATCCTCCTCTGTGGAGTGTCACAGAACTCTCCTGAGAACTTCCTGAGAGAGTATATGGCTGTGTAACCACTCTCTCTCCTAAGGACTGGAGATATGTGAACTACATTGCACAGGTCAGTTGTGAAGCTCCCAGGAGGTGATAGGATGAAAGCTGAAACCGAGAGGCCTAGGTAAGTATCATTGACAAAATAATAATAGTTTGAGCTTCTTTAGTAAAGCTGTGTAAATCTGTCATTTCTCCTCTGGTTACCTTTGGTCACCATCACCCTGTGGATGCAAACCAAGGAGGCTCAGGCTCATTTGTGACAACAGAGAAGATATAGCAGACTAGGTAGGAGAATAAGAGTGCTCCCCAGATGTTTTCTAAAAGGATGGCCCCAGGCATTGATGTGGTCAAGCAACTCACTAGAAAAACTACTGTGGGCATGGGGAGGCTGTTGCTCTACCATCAGGTACCCAGATGTACATCTGGTTTCTCCTGAAAACACCTTTTCCTAAGGTCTTCTCTGGTCCTCTCTCTGTAGTCGACTAGAGGACAGGGCTGGTGATGATGGAAAAAAGTTCAATAGAAGGAGCACTTTGGGCTGAGTGTAGATCAGCCAACTACTGTGCCCCTAATACAATTTCTCCATTGCCCTTGCAGCCTACTGGTTCTTGAACACAAAAAAAAAGAAGGTTCTTTCTTCTAAGAATCTACTTTTCTAGTTACTCTCTGCTTCAATGTCCTCACACTCACATGCCTCTAGAAGCTTCCAGAGTCTCCTGTCACTTCTGTTTTGAATACTGCACCCTCTGGGATGCTTGGTGACTTTTTAGTGTTTTCTTTGTGGTTTTTCTGTCACTTTCTGGTCATGTGACGAAGGACTCCTATCACTCGAAGATTTAGTGATATGTTTTTGTCTTGTTTTTATTTTTGAAATATTCTGATCCTTTCAAGGATAAGGGACTTTTGATTCTTGCACCTTCCAGCATCTAGGGAGAGTTATATTGAATGGAAGACTCAGCATTCCCAGGCCCCTACATGCACTGGCTTGTCTGTAAGTTTCTGAGCAGTGCTTTATCCTAGTTTCCCATGTCTTATCTAAATTTCTCCCCAATACCCCTATTTTCACTCCCAAATGCAGGAGTGTGACTATATGACTGAACAACACACTCTTTTACCCCTGCCTCATTCTTATCATGGTGTGGTACATCAGAGATGCCATATAAGTGTGTGTGGGCGATTTCTACAGTTCTTTCCTTATAATGATTTTAAATGATCATTATGAGGTCAGTGAGTGTTAAAGACTAGACCAGTTTCCTGCTCTTCTTCCTAGAATAGAATGCAATAAGAACAATAGCATTCAAGGGCATGGTGAGGGTCCCCATATCTTTCAGTCATTTAGAAAAGATGGTCTTTCCCACCCTGGGTTCTGACTTCTTCTACCCTAGCTACAATGCTATTGGTACCTGGGCAAATCACTGAGTTAAAATCAGAATTTCTTGGCAGATATGCAATGTCGTCTATTGTTCTGATGAGATCACAAATGGGCTGGGCTATATATAGACTCCTTGTTTTTACAGAGTGGGGCTTGGGACTAACATGATCCCCCACGATGAGCATGGTAGGCAGAAGGTAGTAGGAATAATGATCTATCCCGGCATGCCTTGGTAAACAAGCAATGGCATCACAGTCTAGGAATGTATGGCATGAAGTAGGATGGGAAAGGCGATACTTCAGACCTTAATCTATACCAAGTCTGTATGTCTGCAAACACACACAGACACACAGACACACACACACACACACACACACACACACACACAGACAAATGCATGCATGTGCCCACATACACCACCAATTCCTCCAAACAACTCCAGCCTTCAGAACAACACTGCTACAGAAACCATATCAATTTTTCTGTTGTTGTTGTTTTTTTTTTTTTTTCAAGGCCTTGGCTGTGAGATACCCTCTCTAGATTTCTTAGCAAAATCTACCTCCCTATCTATTCCCTGTTCATCAGAGTCACTGGATGGGGCACCTTCTCCCAACTAAGACACATACCACACAGGGATACAGAACCTAAGAACCTCTAGTATGAGACCATTAAAGGTTCAAATTCCAGCTTTTTACCTCTTAGGGCTCACTTATCTAGTGTCAACTAATCATCATCCTTTTTCTTAAAATGAAAATTGAACAAAAGCTTTATGGTGTCCATGTGAAGCATAACTCTTTCTTTAAAAAGATTAAGAAATCATTTATTCTGAGCTAAATACAAATGACGGTGGCCTGGATATACAGATTAAGGCTTCCCTACCATGTTTCATGATGGGTTGGTTACACAAACTTTTTATACTTAGAGAACAAAAGAAAATGATAAATCATTACATTAATCAAATATCTTAGTGGGGACATTAGGTTACAGGAAAGTGAAGAAAACTCTGCTATAGGCTTCAGATGCTATTTGATACCATTCATAGCTTCTGGATTGGTGATCCTAGTGGTTTGCTGTGCTAATAAATTTCACAGCTTTTACCCAATAATAGAGAGGATGTTAAGTCAGACACAGAGGTAGGTGACAACTTGCTATAAGGACCACCCAAGATAATTGGGACTCTCGATCTGTACCTTTCCAAGTCTCCATAATCATTAAGTTCAGATCAGTTAATCAACTTGCAGAGTCTTCATCAAAGCTGTGGCATTTTGAAGGAATTTTATTTCATAACGGGAAACATTTAGCAAATTGCTGAGGACAGATTGATCATTTGATACACAGTCAACATAATTATTATGTTCATCCTTATGATCTATGTCCAGAATTTGCCATCACTTTATCTTCCACTCATTTAGAAAACACATCTGAACTCCTCCTTGACAAAATGGGATAATACAGTGCATCAGAGACATGCTGACCTTTATGAAACAGTACAGCCAACCAGCGAGCCACCATCTCCTCCACCTGGGGATCTTGGTGGCCGTGAAGATAAATATTCTACCTAGCTAAATCTACAGTCAGGAAGACTCTAAAGACACAAAATACATGACACACTAAAGCAAAAATATCAATGTGTAAGCCTTGTATGGACCCAACTTTAAACATGTCAGCCTAAGAATTTCCCCAGATTATTTCTTTTTCTTTTTATGGTACAGTCAAGATATTAAAATATAAATCAAACATTAGTTGAGTTGTTACAAATATTGCTAGCTATAATTTTAAGATTAAAGTTATTGGCTAAAAATATTTGTCTATTAAAGAATTAAGAGATGGCGTATGTCCTGCATGATCCATGAGAGGAGCTATAATGCATTATCCACATGTATAAAGCTGTCAAAGAAAACATGTAATACAGTTACATAAAATATTTAGTGGGCTACTTTCTTATAACATTAAAATACTTGAGATTTAAAATATACGGGGAGAAAGATGAAGGTTGGTGGCTGAAACAAGACGTGTGAGTAGATAATTTGAACTTTGGAGATGCATATATAATAGTTCAATGGTCATCACTAGTTTCTCTACATTCATGTATGCGTGGACTTTTTATTTTTTCAGATGAAACAAGTGTAAAGGCAAACAAACGCTCCCATCTGCACAGATTTATCTGTATTCTCGGCTGTACTTCAACTGCTCACGGTCTGGTAGGAACCTTTCTCCAGAGCCAGAAGTCAGAGGTACCTCATCTCCGCAATTTTCTAATCCCACAGCTTGTCTGCCACCTTTGCACTAGGCTTCAGCCTTTCTTCCCTCTCAGCCATTAACAATCTCAGTCATGGTCTAGCCACTCAGGTTGTACAGGTGATGTGACCTCTCTACGCTTCAGAACCTTATCTTAAGATGAAAGCATCAGCTCTAGCTTAAGCCTGGTATAGAGAAGTCAGTCCTTGCCCCTCCCTTCCAACTCTTGGGCCTCTCCTGGCTTAGGTACCCTTTCCTGGCTACCAGAGCACTGTGTGAGCTGTCAGCATCGCTGTTTATCTGAATCAAGCCTCACTTTCTATGTAACACACAGCTCAGGGTCACATGCTTCCTCCTTCCTGTGCATTTTTGATATTCAAGGCTTCCAGATATCAACACAGAGTACATCCCTCACTGTTAAGAAGAGTTCTTGGCTATACAAGTGTGATGTCTTGGCCCTAGAAGTGTGAAGTCTGAGCCAACTTAATATCTTTCTTTAAGAATCTGTTAATTCTGATGCCAAGACTGTTTTACCAGCTGTCTCCAGCTCCAGGGAGAAATCAACTAAAGGAGCCCAGGGAAGACGCAGTTAGCACAGCAGATTCACATCTAACCACCCATGGAATCAGAAAAGCAGAAAAAACAGGCATGAGAATAGGCATTAGTCAGTAGAGACTGGTTGCATACCGAAGACAAAGAACTGAAGAGGGTCAGGATAGGTGACCCTGGACATTGTAGACCATGGTTAAGGTGATAGTCTGCTGTTTGATGCCAATCACAGAATACCACAGATTGAGTGAGCTATAATGAATAGAAGTTTACTGGGTCATGATTCTAGTATAAAATTAAGGACTGCTTCTGGTGATGGCCGTCTTGCTGGCAGTATCCCCCAATGGTGCAGAGAATCTTATGACAAGCCTAGATGAGGGTTGTGCTTGTCTGTGTTCTTCTTTTTATGGAAGGCACAGGATCAGATAGAAGGCTCTACCCTAACCACTTGTTAAATACTATAGAGTAAATATATATGACATTCATACTCTCTTAATACCCTATAAAGGAATTAAATTTCAATATGTGCACCCTTAGAGTGCATGCTAACCCACATTTAAGCCATAGCAATGAGTCGAGTAGTTTTTAGTATATCCTAGAGACACAGGACTTGCACTGATCTATATATATATTCCCCTCTACAAAACTGCCAAATTATCACTCTGCCATAATAATCCTTAATAACTCTTTATTAATAACTCTGTTAGTGGTCAAACACACTCTTGAATATAGTGTGGCACTAGAGGCAGAGGCAGTCCAGCCTGGATTAGTTTTAGACACATGTACAGTAAAGCAAACTGTTACCTAGATGAACTCTTAGACAAAGAATCCCATGAACCATCTGTGGTGGCTAATCTTGGTTGAGAACTCGACACACCTGGATTAGAGATCTCCAGTTAAGAATTGCTTCCATCGGATTGCCCTGTGGACATGTCTGGGGTTGGGGGTCTTTATTAGTAACTGACGTAGGAGAGCCCAGCCCTCTCTGGGCAGTACTATCTTTAGGCAGGTGGGCCTGGGATGAACAAAAAAAGTAGCTAAATTTGAGCCTGGGAGACAGCCAGAAAGCATTCTTCTGTTGTTTTTGCTTCAGGTCCTGCTGGGGCTCTGCCCTGACTTCCCTCCGTGAAGGATCATGACCTGGAAAGCGTAAACCAAATAAACCCCCACCAAATTGGTATTGGCCAGAGTCTTTTTTCACAGCAACTGGTAAGTGTGGAATATCAATTTATGCCTGCTTGTGGTTGATCATGTGTATGACTGAAATCAAATGCATTTTGGGAAAGGACATGTACAAGAAACAAAGGCTTACACAACTCAACGCTATCAATCTAAACAGAAACTCACATCCGGTGCTCAGAACTCAACTCTTCCTCCCGCACTGGGAATAGGAAACAATGAGCAGTAACCTGGGTTCTGGAGCACTTTACTCAAGCCTGCTGCTCCCATGCAGCACATCTACACTGTACTTAAATTTTGAGTAAAATCCTTTGCTCCTTTGCTATCTGTGTCTATCCATTCAATCCTTTAAACAAGAACATGGAAGCATCTGGTAGAGAGAACCCACCAGTCAGGATTTGGGAGGGTTAATATTAAAAAGAATAGGAAGTCTTTGATTAGAGTATGACTTTCTTCAATCAAATGGCCAGAACTTAATCTGTTTTTAATTAGTTATGATTTAGATCATCATGAAAGTAGCAAAATATTTGCCCTTCTAGCTGTGTTAGTTAAGACATCAGGCAAGAGAGACATATTGGGCATCTTCACATAGCATCCCACTAGGTTGAGAGGTGAGTCCACTCAGAGATCCCAACTGGAAGATTCAGGCTTCCCTACCTTGCTCAGCAGGTTATGACCTAGTGGATTTAGACACTGCTCAGAGATCTCACCTCACGGAGCTGAGGAGATGGTTTAGTCAGTAAAGTGTGTGTTGTGTAAGCATGAGGAACTGAGTTCAGATCCTCTAGCACACACATAAAAATAAACTAGGCGAAGTAGAGTGCACCTGTATTCCTGGGGAGTAGAGAAAGCAGGATACCTGGAGTGCAACGGCTTGCTCTTCTCTCCTAATCTCTGAGCAACAGATATGGCAGGATCCTGTTTCAAAAACTGAGATAAAGCATAATAGAAGAAGACACCTGGTATTGTCCTTGGGCCTCTATATACACTTTGTACATGTGCATATCACACACACAGACACCTACACACACACACACACACACACACACACACACACACACACACACACACACAATTGACCTTCTCTCTGGCCCAGGGTCTATGACATGTTGCTTTGTTTATTTACTCTATGTCTAGTTGTTCCTAATAGTTACCATGCAAGCATCTGAAGCAGGGCTGTAGGGGTGATCCCTCCTTGCTCATGTCCTTTACCAAACCAACACCAGACCAGCAGCTCCTCAGGCTTGCAGGCTCTTGCTCCTCATTTGCTAGCAGTAAGAACACCTTCTGATAATGCAAAGCCTGTACTGAGTCCTCCATGAGCTTAGGGAATAACTCTGCCTCCCAAGATCAGATTACCCCTACTGATCTCCGTACTCAGTCAGCACCTAGTGTGCATCCTTGGACCACACCCTGCTCACCATCTCAGTCTTGGAGGCACCTTCCTTAGTTAAACTCCCTGAAGCCAGTGAGAGAGAGAGAGAGAGAGAGAGAGAGAGAGAGAGAGATTGGATGTGTGTACTCACGATGCCTAACATGGGCCCAACCCACAGTGATTTCATCACCAATTAAGAAAATCTTCTTGGCATCCTCAGAGGAAATCTTTTATTGTAAGTTCTTAAAAACGTATTTAGAAACATCAGCATAATTATTACAATGCTTTATTCAGTTAGTTAAATGTGCTTTAGAAAACACCATGAAGCATAGCATCATTTAAAGGCATCTGTTGTTTCTTGGAAGTGATTAGCTGTCAGCGAATCATCAATTTCATTTTGCTGTGTGGCTAAGACTATTTGTTCTAATTAAAGACCATGCATGAGTCTGAACAAATTTGCCTTATCTGTAGAAATGGGACTTTTATTCTTTCTAAGTGTAATGATCCTAAATGTATTGGACAAACAATTTCTCCCAGGTGTTCTAGGCCACATCTGGAGGTGGAGGATGGAGACAGGAGGCTCTTGAATCAGCATCACCTTGCTGAGACAATCGAGGCCATTCTGACTCACTCCTATCTCCCATGCTTGAGTCTAGATCCCAACGTCTCTTCTGCCTGGTACAATGGCTCTGTATCACCCAGTGGAGTCTTCACAGAATAGTCTCCTTATCCTGCTGCAGAGGCTCGATAGCCTTGGGCTCAGCTAAAGGCTTTTTGTAGATTCCCTATCTCCTGGGCTAAGGAAGCTGCAAGTGCAGAGAATACAGGCCAGAAAGAGCAACATTGGTGGAGTCTAATTCTCACCAGTGGCCTCAGCTTTCAGGCTACAGCTAGGAAGGGAGAGTTGAGGGCTAGGAGAGAGGGAGGGGGAAAGAGGGAGGAGTGTGGTTTATTGAGAGTGCCTTATTAAGAGATAAGTGGTATTTATGGAGAGCAAAGAAACAACAACTAAGTGTGAAGATAATGGGCTGAGACAAGAGGTTTTATGGTTTTCCCTCTGGCTACATCAAACCTATCAAGCACAAAAACTGGTAAATAAAAACAGAAATAGGGTTGGTTTTTCTAAACTGAAAAGTCACACTTCTTTCCCCTAACTTCCTCCCCTTTACTCCACACTAAGTCTTTTCTCTGAGACTTCCATTCTTCCTCCAGTATGTCCAGTCTTCATGGTTTCTCCCAAGATGCTACCTTGTTGTTTGTCTCTGGATGCCTTTTATTCCACTATGGGATTTTACTCTTTGCAGACAAGACAGAATATTCTCTGGCTAAGCCTCAGAAACTAAATAACTTGCATAACTAAATAACTTGAATACAGGTCCTAAGAAGTAATTATGCATAATTGCATGAAGATTCATCTACACTCTTGTACAGATAATTTGCAGCCTTTTCTTTTGATGGAGGAGTGCCCTGTAGCCCAGGCTGACTTTGAACTCTTGATCCTCTGCTTCCAGTATATGCCCATATGCTGATTCTTCCCACACTGTGTTTGAGATGATACCTGGGGCCTTGTTTTTTTTTAATTATTTATTTTATTTCCATTGGTATTTAGCCTACATGTATGTCTATGTAAGAGTGTAAAATCTTGGAGTTACAGACAGTTGTGAGCTGCCAAGTAGTTGCTAGGAATTGAACCTAGGTCTTCTGGAAGAACAGTCAGTGCTCTTGCCCACTGGGTCATCTCTCCAGCCCTACCCAGGACCCCTTTCTTACAAAGGTTGCACCACTGTGTCACAGCCCAGCCTGTTCTTTTAAATCTGTAAGTATGTTCTTGTTGTATAAATGTGCCTCAGTTTATTTAATAATTAAGTTGTTAAAAAATTAAGCTGATTTAAATTAATTTTTTTATAAATTTGTAATTTTATATTTACTTATTATTAACATTTTATTTATTATTTATTTAACATTTTATAAATTCTATGTAAACATTACTTCCTAGTACTCTGTTAAAACACAAAGTGCCCAAGCATGTGATTTCTGGGCTACATGGGAGATGCATAGTCAGTTTACTGAGCTCTTTCCAAGCTCTTTTGCAAAGAGTGCAGTTGTGCTGCTTTACATTCCAACATCTGAGTGGTTCTCTTTCTCCAGATCTCACACCATCTCCTGCTGTCAGTATTTCCCATTTTAGACATTCTGATGGGTGTATTCTGATGTCTCAGTGGGGCTTTGGTTTTTACTAGAGCCAAGTGTTGTGAAAGGTGTTTTCACGTGTTTCTTCACTATCTGTATGAGTGTGTGTGTGTGTTGGTGTACGGTGTGTTTGTATGTTGGTGTGTGTGTGTGTGAGTGCATGCACTTGTGTGTGTAAGTATGGAAGTCAGAGGTTGACATCAAGTATCTGTTTTAGCTGCTTTCCATGTTATTTCTTGAGAATGTCTTTCACGGAGTCTGAAGGTCACCAATTCAACCAGGGAGCTCTGGAAATTGGAATCCCCTTGTCTCTGCCTCTCTACTCTGGGGTTATAGGAGTGTGCTGGAACTTCTAATCTTTCCTTATGGGTGCTGGGGACCCGAACTCAGGTCCTCATGCTTATGAGGCAAATGCTTTACAACTGAGCCAACCCCTCATCCCCCACCATCTGTATAACTTTTATATACATCTTTTAACTGCCTCTTCAAATCTTTGCCGATTTGAATTCCTTCTGCTGGGGGAAGATTACAACAGGGTTGCATCTCCTGGTGTAGCCCAGGCTGCTTTGCAACTCAGGCTTCTCCAGACTCAAAGCTCTAGAGTGTTGAGAACACAGATATGCCTCACCATGCTCAGATTCCACATTCTTCCTGGAGATCACCATAAATTCCGTGTACTCATTCTTTACCAAGCCCAGCACGGAATACCCATTTTTAAAAAGTAAAACCAACAGACAAAATTAGAGGAGGGGGACAATAAAATTGTTTATCAGGTAAAGGAGCTCCCCAAACCTGGGTTCCCTCTCTCAAACCCATGTGATGGTAGGAAAGAACTGACTCCAAGAATTGTTCTTGTCATCCATACACATGCTGCAGCAGGGTCCAGCTCTCCACCACGCACACACAAAATAGATGTGAAAAGAAACCAGCCCCAAACCTTAAAAAAAAAATTGTATTTCTGTGACACCCAAGATCTATGTAGCTTTCAGATCTCTAATGCTGGTTTGCATTGGCACAGACATTTTTGAAGTTCAAGTTTTTTGGACTCACCTTGTCTTTTCACATGTGCATGTCTAATGCTTACTGGCAGTTTGGGAAAAATTTCAGCTATTGTTTCTCAGAATGCCTTTTCAGCATTTTCTCTTGTGACACAGAAGCAGATATTTTATGGAGTCCCACAATTCCCTGAATCTTTTTCATGCTTTTATTATTTTTTCTTATTGTTGAGGTTGAATAGTTTCTATTGTTACATGTCCAATTCTTTTTCTTCTCTTTAATCTCCATCATCAGGTTGGTTATAAACATGGAGTTTTACATCTTGCTTTAATGGGTTTTGTATTTTCTAGTTCCCATTCTTCTTTTCTATTTCTTTTTTGAGATTTTCTTTCTTCTCTGCTTACTATTCCCATAGTTTCCTTTGTTCCAAGCATGCTCATCATTGAATCAATTTTGACAATGGGTGTTTTAAAATCTCCATGGATAATTCCAGTAATTCTGGTATTTCAGCGTTGGCATTGTATTGATGTCTTTCTTCATTTAAGCTACATAAAAAAAAAAGTTTGAATTGGGATCTGGATATACTGGAGGTTGTAGTATGAGCCTCTGGATCTTGTTTAATCTCTATATTCACCCACCCACTGCCATCAGATAGAATAAGAAACAGATTGCACCAGGTCTTGCTGACAAATGATGGTAAGAAGGAACTCACTGTTTTTGAGGAGTGCCTGACAGTTGATTTCTTACACAGCCTCTACCAACATCAAAGGGATAGCTTGCCTTGTGAGAAGGGTGGTTACAAGCTTGGCTTTCCATTAACCTCCTCCGGTGTTCCCAGTCTTCGGAGGAAGAGGTTCTTCACTGCTGAGAAGTGGAAATGCTGACTTTCCAAATGTTCTCTGTCAATACTGCAGCCCAACAGGGACAAAAGTCTCAGCTTTCTACTCGAGGTCACTGACACAGATTCTAGTGGATGTGGATAGTGCTGCTCGTCATATTATCGTAGGGTAGAAATTGCAGTGCTCTTCCCATTTGGTGGCACTTGTGAGCCTTGAGGACTGCCTGCTCTATCGATTTGCCTAGAGTGGACTAGCTACTGTCTAACTGTTCCCATCTTCCCACCCTGCCTTGTGCTGGTCACTAGGCTTCTGTAGAGTCCCCTACACATCTTGGTGAGTGCTCATCGGTGTTTCTGTATTTCGGTCTTCTTTGTATCCAGATCTGGGACAGATGGGGGTAAAAATAAACCCAGAGCACTGGCATTGCTCTTCAGGTCTTAGCCTTCCTAATTGGTCTGCCCTCTTCTCTCTGCCTTCCAGAGCTTTTCATGGTTTAAAAATATAACATACATAGGTTTTTGGTTGTATTTAATACCAATAAAAGGGGAAAGTACTTCTCTTCTCCATTTTCACAGAAGTCAGGGTCTGCAGTAGCACAGAATTTACTGCCACTCATCTAAAGTACTTCAACTTCACTGTTTCCCACAGACCCCCTAAAATCAATTTCTCAGAATGAGATGTTCAGGTTAGGTAACCACTGATCTAAAAACAGTAAAACCACACTTGGTTAGTGATGGAGTTATGATAATCCCTGGTAGATATTGGCATTAAAATCAGTGGTAGGTAATTCATAGGGCTGCTAATACGAACACAGTGACATAAAACAATACAACTTTTGTGCTGAGATGAAATAAAGTTAGAAGTGAATGCTTTGGGATATGAATAGCACACTACTTGATTTACAAAGAAACCTTTTTTAAAACATGGTATTGTATGGTATTGCCTGACATTTATTACGATACTGGAAGACTTGACCAAAAAAAAAAAAAAAAAAAAGGCACATAGAATCTAAGTGCTTGTCAAAATGAAAGTATATCTTTTCCATATTTATCTCTTAAGTGGGGAACCAAGGTTTGCCAAGTGAGCTGTAGCATCTGGCTGCTGTTGAGAATCCTTGCAGTGTTTTAGAGATGGCCTCCAATCATTGAAAACTGGATGCTTCCATAGGTACAGGTTGGGTGCTACAGTGGCATGCATGTTGAGTGCTGGAATACAGTCTCTGAACACAAGCAAATTCTCACTTCCCTAACACAAATGCATTTTGAAAAACTTATGGAGACTTGATCGTACCAGAATAACCCAGAACTCACACAGCAAATGAAGAAGGGCTAGTTGGGTTTGTATGATTTATATGACTTGTAAATGTACCAGTATCACACCCTCTACATACTGCCTTCCCACAGGATGTGCTGTAATTAGATCTTTGGAAGCTGTGTGTGCACCCTTATGTTGGGTTGGTACGGTCAATGAATACACTGGATCAGTTCCCTCAGTTCAGGCTTCATGCATCCCCAGCAACCCTTGGCCTGCATGGAGTCAGAAGGAAAGGCAGTTTCTCAGGGCCTCTCCCACATGGTTCTGAACATGGCTGCTAGGATGCATGGCGACTTTTCAGCCAAGGAGTTGAGCCCTTCTTCACAGGACTCTGCAAAGACAAGGGTTTTCCTGGTCTAGGAGAGAAGTCATCAGCCTTTGCTCTATTCAAGGGCTAGAAAAGCAGTAAGGACTGTGTGGTTAATTCCCATAAAGACCCTTCTGGTTTTCTGAAAATTGGGAGACTGAAAAAATGGGGAAGAAGAGAGAAAGACAAAGACAAAAAAGACAGAGGAGGGAATGCAGACCAAGAAGGGAAGAAGGAAGAAAAGGAGGGACAGAGGACAGGAGGAGGAGAAAGAAGAAAGGTGGTATGCACTGTGCCTCTGGTTTCCCTTCACACCTCCGCATAGTGGTTTTGGGGAGCTTCTCTGGACTTTGCTGTCAGGTGGTCAGCTTTTCCTGCAAGGAAAGAAGAGAGGCATGAGTGGCTTAGTGGCTCAGACAGCTGAACAGGGGTCTGTATTTATCATGAAGTTCCAGTACTGCTAGAGGACCTTTGGTCTGCACTATCCCTACAATCTATGCATTGTCACTAGAACTGGCTGAATAGGACAGAGAACATTCTGGTTGATTCAGTTGCCTCCCTATATCTTCCCTGCATCCTTGCAGAAATGTCAGCTTGGCAGAGTGGTGGGCATGTTCACTGATTTTCTGTCCTGTAGAAGGATCTATGTAGGGCTCACAGTTGGGCAACCACTTGTGGTGCAGGGCACAGAAGAGGAAGATGCTTGCAGATGGCATCCAGCTGTGTATTGTCACAGAAGGTGTACACAGGTCTGAATCTGGCAAGGACACAGGACCTCTTTGGGAGGAGGCGAGCTTTATGTTGGGCCCTCTTACAAGGCAGCAATGACCACAATGAGGGATGTTTTGAAGCTGGGAAGGTAGAGGTGGAGGCCAGAAGACATGAGATTGACCACTGAAACAGGAACAAAAGCCCAGATGTGCTCAGAGGACAGTATTATGCCCACACTAATGAAATCGCCTGGGTCAAAGGAGGGCCCTGTTCCCTGTGGAAAGGTCCTGCCTAAGTCTCACAGCTATGCAGGTATCAATGTGAATCAATGGCAGTTGAGATAAGTGGGGCAGCAGAGTTCAGGGACCAAGGACTTTCTTCCCAAAATACACACCTGGGTTTTAGTTCATTGCATTTTCCTTGGGTTCTTTTACTTGTCTGAGTTATCCAGGGCTCAGGAAAGCCTGAATCTTTTCATCCTGTGAAAAGAAACAGCAACCCACCCATCTTAGTTAGGGTTTCTATTCCTGCAACAAAACACTATGACAAAAAGCAAGTTGGGGAGGAAAGAATTTATCTGGCTTATGCTTCCACAGCACTGTTCATCACTGAAGGACAAGAACTAGGACAAGAACTCTTGTCCTAGGCAGGATCCTAGAGGCAGGAGCTGATGCAGAAGTCATGGATGGGTGCTGCTTACTGGCTTGTGGAGCTTCACTGGATTAGGTTAAAGTCTGACATCTCCGGACAGCTATTTGCTTGTGCTTGGTCTATGATGGTGGACTCCTTTTTCTCAGTGTGGTTATAAAAGTGTCTCCCTTGATCCCAGCTTTTGTAAGGAGTATCACATAGCCCTCAGGGCAGATTACAGGCCACTCTTTCCTGATAAGAAAACTGGTCCAGCAAGCATCTGGGAATTCCTAGAAATGCCCCTGATAAGGATCTTAGTCTTAAGCAGTGACCTTCAGCTATTCTTGGAGATTCTCCTACCCATTAGGGTAATTAAGTACTACGTTCTCTTTCTTGTGATAGAACCACCACGATATTGTAAGGACAATGAGGTATTGTACTAGTACATAAAATATAATATAAACAAAATATCCCTGATCCCCTGACCCTAGAGAATCAAACACACTCACGCTTGAAAATCCTCCCACTGCCCAAAGGTTTATAAATCCCTGAATAAATGGCTTACTGTGTGCTACGTGATACCATCAGCCTTCCACCATGACCACCTGAGACTCCTCATTTATCCCCTGCCAGACCTTATCTCACTTGGGCCTGCCCTCTGGCTGGCTGGACCTGGGTCTCACCAGGCCTGTGTCTAGGTTGTGAGCCGACTAGGTATGGGCTGTCACCTTCACCTCTGCCGTTCTCAGCACAACAGCTTAACCAAGAACTGTAACACTTTGGTACCGCCATAGGCTTTGGAATGCCAATGGGAGATCTCATTCTAAAAGAGCTAAACTGTAACACTCTGTGGAAAAGCTTTTCTACAGCCAGCCTAGCACCTGGGCCTCACCCTAAAGTACTCCAGCCATTCCTGAGATCAGGGACCTTTGGTTCCATTCTCCATCTGGAAACTGAGATTCAGGCCCCTGCCAAATGGAACACGACACTGGCTTGCTTCTCCTGGTGTGTTCAGTCTGCTTTCTTATAGAACCCAGGTCACAAGCTCAGGGATGACACCACCTACAAAGGGATGGGACCTCCCTCATTGATCCAATTGAGAAAATTCTATAGCTGGACTCACTGAGACATTTCCTTAACTGAGGTTCCTTTCTCTCTGATGACCCCAGCTAGCATCAAGTTGAAATAAAAACAGCCAGTATACCACTCTTTTGTACCATAGAGGACACCACTCCAAGTCTGGGGAAGAAAGCCCCATAGCAAGAACCCTGAACTGCAGAAGTACAGCTTAGGGATTATACACCCCAGGACCTGCAAGATGCCCCAGGGCAGAGAATGGTCACCATATGTGGGAACATGCATGTGTTTGTGTTCATGAGTCCAGTTTTCATCTCTCTTCATAACTTCCCGCTATCCCAAGACTGTCTCTCAAGGAAGTGCCCATAGCACAGGGAGACAAGTCCATGGTCATCAATGAGGGACCCATCCACTCTTCTGATCTCAGAGTATTCTGGGATTGGTCCTGATTCTCCAATGCCTGGAAAGTCAGAATCAGAGAGGGGTTGGGCACGTCCTTACTCTATGTGGCAGCTGAGAATCCCTGGAAACAGCTGTCTTTGGAAGTTCTGAAAGGGTCACGTGAGGCTCCAGCACAGACACAGAGCCTTTCTGAATCAGCCCATGAGCCTGAAAGTGCTAAGAGCAGTGTGGATGGCCTTGCTCACACAGCTTTTGCTAACTCTTCAAGGCAAGAACAGGCTAGTCCACCTCTTCTATCCCTGGGACAGCTGACACCCATAAAGTGGGTGCTGACACTTTAGTGCCCTCAGGCTATGGACAATCAAAGCTGGAATGTGTAAGTGTGCGCACATGTGAGCCTATATCTATGTACTTATCATACCCAAGGCTAATTTCTCCCCAAAATACATTTTTTTGGGGGGTCTGGAATTTGGTACTTTCTTTTTTTCTCTCATGCATTACATTCTGACCTCCATACTCTCTGCCAAGCTCCTTCCCTCCCACTCCCCTCTTTACTTTCAAAGAAAGAGAGAAAGAACAATACTCAACTTGAATTTCTTTTTCTCATTCTGTATCAGCCTGTCGAAGTTGCCTCACCATTGTACTGACACTTCTAATCTGCTCAACATTCTGCTTGGTCTTGGGGCAATATGTTATTTTGCCTAACCACATGAAGGGAAATGGGAGAACAAATAAGACTGAAAATGGTGGCACTAATCTGATTGCCAAAGAGTGCTGTGGTATGGGTGAGCACTGGGAAAGTGGGCTTTTTGAGGGAGAATTTTGATCACTGCAGCAGCTCTTATTAAGTAAACACTGCTGAGTATTCATTGCCTGGGGGCTGAGCAACAAGATAAACCAAACATGAAGAACTCCAGTCTTGGGAGAGCACATGTTTCTGTAAGAGTGGCTAACAATAGGTAGGTGTTGGTGGGGTCAACAGAGATTGCATTCTAAAGGGAAGTGGGGCAGGCCGGAGCTGCAAAGTCACCAAGGCTCATGCAGGGAAGTGTCACTGCAAAAGCCAAATGAGTCAAGCCTGCACAAGAGTGGAAGAAAGGCCCTGGATGCCTGGGAAAGGGGTTTCCAGGCAAATGCAAAGGACCCAGGTAGAACACATCCTTTTGTTTCCAGGGACCTGGAGGCCAGTGGCACATGGGGCTAGAAGAGGTACTCAGAGGTCACTCTGCTAAAAAGTACAGACTGCTCATTTGTGCCTACTGGGTAATGGAAGCAGAGAGGGTCCTGGCACCTCTGCCTTTGTTTTGTGTCGGGTCACTTTATACTGGGTCAATCTACTGTTTCCTCTGCAGCTAAGCATGCTACTCACTCAGAGTCTGTCTAAAAAAATAGTAATATTGAACAGAATGTAAGACATCTCGTCTCCCACCAAGGCTGAAGGCACAAAGAGTGACTGACGCATCTTTTGGCTCTTAGAACATCCTACCTCCATACCTCAAATGTTCCGGAAAGTCTCCAGTCCTTACCTAAACCTACAGTCACTTTGTATTGTTAATATTCCTTCCTGGATGAGGGGAGGTATAAGCAACATCTACCCTCTGTCCTAAAGTCCTAATGACAGACTGAAGCATGAGTCCACTCAAATTCACTTTCTGGAACCAATGAACCCATTGTTTTTTCTCACAGAGCATAAGTGAGAGTTACTTGCAGGGGTTGGACCTTCCTTCTTTAACCCTCCAACTTACTGTATTTGAAAGCCTTACTCAGGGGTAACAGCTGCCACATTTAGGGGGAGCCTGTGCTAGCTTCCCCAGGGCTTTATATAGTCTAGCTTTTCCCCAGGCCACACAGAGTTTCTTACTTGTAGGGAACTGTTAGAGACTCAGGGGAGAATCTTGTATCCTATCCTACCCCTCTCTGCAGGGACTCAAACAGTCAACAAGCTCCACTTGGATGACCTTTTGCAATGAGGTCATAGCTGAATTTTCCAAGCTGGTGAATGCTTGGTTCAGAGTATAGTCACTCACAACCCCATTCATTCTAACACTATCTGAGCCTCATACACAGATGCGATGATCGTATCATAATTCTCTCACCCCAAATAGGAGAAATAGTCTCATGGGAGCTATATTGTCCCTCTAAGTAGTCAGAACTTCTTTGGACCAACTTACAGAACCAGAATTGAGATAATTGCTTAGCTTTGTATACCTCTTGGCTCCCACGCTAGTTTTTTTCCTTGCTTTAACCTCATGTTGGTATCCTAAAGTAAAGATATACTTGGGATCACTGGGCCATTTTGTTTTCTTCACAATGTAGTCACATTGCTTTAATTTTCTTCTCTGTCCTATAGTACTTCTCTTATGTTTAATTTTGTATTGGGGTGGGTGAACAAGCCCATCTTGGGCTCAAGTCTAAATATCTAGCATTATGCTATTGGGTAGTGATTCTTAACCTTCATATTGATGCCACATTTTAATAAGTTCCTCATGTTGTGATGACACCAAACCATAAAATTATCTGTTGCCACTTCATAACTTTGATTTTGCTGTTGTTATGAATCATAGTGTAAACGTCTGTGTTTTTCGATGGTTTTAGAGGACTCCTGTGCCATTCAACCCCACAAAGGGGCACAACCCACAAGTTGAGAACCACAGTTATAGGGGAACCCTCCCTGCTCTTCTAAGTTCGAGATCCACAGAGGCTACCCTGCTTTGTGAAAGTAAGAGCACAGGGGACACAGTTCCTCTTCCTTTGCCTTCTCCAAATCACCAGTTCTGACTCCAGGCTAAGATAAAAGAGTTGAGTCTCATCCTGGTGTTCCATAGGTACACCTAAGGGGTGGGGGTGACAGGATTTTGCCTATCTTGGCATGTAGGCTATGCTTGTAGTGTGTTCCAGATTTGGAACCAGTATAGCCAGCCAAACTACTCAAAATCAAGATAGAAATTACTGGAAGAAAATAAACTAATTCAGGACCAGGGAGAAAGGAGACTCTTCTTGGTGATGTACAGAATTTAGAACCTCTCATGAGTCTAAAGATTTCCTGGGAGACAATGGACAGACAGTTCCCTGAGGGGTAGGCTTTTCTCTCCAGAGCCATGTGGTTCCTTCTCTTCTGGAAGATCTGAAACAGACACAATACTTTTTCACAATTCAATTTATTTGACATACCCAGCTGTGGCATTGTAGTGGCCTCTCTTTAAAAGGCAGATGAAAGAGATGTGTCCTTAATGATTTAGGAAGGTGTTGACAAGATGGCTCAGGGGGCAAAGATGCTTGGTATAAAAGCCTGGCAACCTGAGTTTGATCCCTGGGACCTGTGAAAAGATAAAAGGATAAAAATGAATCCTCATAGATGTCCTCTTACCCCTACATATGAGTTGTGGCATAGACACACGCACACACACACACACACACACACACACACACACACACCCCTAATAAATGTTTTTAAAAAGATTTAGGAAGAGCACCAGGGACAAAGGTTGTCTGCTTTTTAACACAGTGGCAGACCCAGGAATTTGAATGGAAGGGGATGGCAGCAGGGAGGAGGCATTCTCACAGCCAGCTCTTGGCCTGCTACCTCAGCTCCATTACTCACAAGCTATGCAACCCTGATCAAGCGGCTTAACCTCTCTAAGCCCCAGATTTCTCCAAGATAAAATGTGAATCCTATCGAGGTGTGCCAACTTGCACTTGTAATTCCAGATTCAGGAAGCTGAGGCAGGAGAATTAGTCTGCTTTTGAGCCCAGTCTGAACTGGGCTAAAAGTGAATTCTAGGATAGTCTAGCTGCAGTGATATACTGGCATAAAAATTAGACTATCAACGTCTGACTCCCTGACTTCTAAAGACTGTATGGTGATCTTAGGGATGGAAAGATGACTTAACAGTTAAAAGCATTTGCTGCTCTTGTAGAGGGCAGGGCATTGGTTCACAGCACCCATATCTGGCCACTCACAACTGTCTGTAACTCCAGCTCCGGGAGATCTGATGCTCTCTTCTGGCCTCTGTGGATACTGGTATACATATGTGCAAATGCTTATATGCATACTTATATATACACATAAATGGAGACATAAATTGTTTTAAACATATTTCTTAGTGATCAAATTGTGAATTAGATAATTGCCTCAGACATGCTGAGAGCTGGCTGGTTTTACTGCTAATGTTAATCTTAATTCTTTTTACTTTAGTTATAGCTCTTTCAAATTTCCAGATTGGTTCTGACTGGAAATTTCTTCTTAGCTACTCCAGTAAGATAGGAATGTGTCTCCACACTTAATGTGACTTTACAGGATTTGGAAGAATATTTTTTACAGAAAAATTACTATGATAGTGTTTTCAATATATTTGCCTGACTTCCTCTCAAGTTACTCTCCTGTTAATGTTGGTGCAGTATCTTTGTCAAAGCCAACAGCAACTATGCCACATTATAAGGAACTAAGCCCTAGACTATATTTAAATTTTATCAGTTTTCATGTATATCCTTTTTGAGTTTAAGGGGCTAAGCCAGGATCATACCCCTAACTGAAATTTAAGGACAAAAGCCTTGCTTAAGCCCATAGGCTAGGCTCAGCCACCTGTCCAAGTATGCCAAGCAAAGTAATGAGAAACAGTAAAAAATCAAGAGAGGTGACTGGATCAATGCATTGATTGGCACAGATAAGAATTCCAGTCACACTAAGTTCATCTTTGGAGTACTGTCACAAGCTTTCGTGTTATACAGAGAAGGCACTAAGACAAAAGACAAGAGTCTGGATAATGATGCAGTCATACTTAGGTTTGGACAGGCTGACCGTTACCTCAGTGATGACTCTGCTTGGTCCTGGATTGGTGGTCTTAAGAGGTCCTGGATTCCTGAAGGACAAGCTGGTTCTCAGGAGACATTACGCCTGCTCTGGGGTACAGCCTGGACATTGTGGGTAACTGTTTTCATTTGCAGGGAATCAGCCTGCATTTTGAGAGTCTACTTCTCCTGCTGTTCAAGATAAAGTCAGGTTTAGAACAGTGCCAAGAGAACTTCAAACACTGTTTAGGGTCCAGAACAGGATAGTGTAAAAAGCTGACAGATGCCTCAGTTATGTTTCTCTCTCTACTTAGCCAGGAAGGAGAACACGATAAGCTAGGTATCTTCTAAACATTTCTAAAGAAATTAATGTGCCTCTATGCAGCGGTGAGCAGGTAACCCCAAATTAAAGAAACAGATCCCAAATAAAGACAGAGATGCCACGGCTTCATCCTGCCTTTAGTGACCTTGTGGGCTTGCCCAAGTGAGGAGTTAATTCCCTTAGCCAAGGATCTGTTTATAGAGGCTGTTCTTTTAAAGTGACAGTAGAGTTTGAGAAGTCCTGGCTGAGGGTAGGCATGTTGAAAATGTTCACAAGGGGTCAAAGTAGAAGCAAATGTTCATCCCTTGCTTTTAGATCTAAGTAGAGATAAAACTTGAGAGGAAGAAAGTTTTTATTTGTTTTGGTTGGGTAATAAAAAGATCCATCTTTTGTAAGAGCCATCAAGGCAATGTGGAAGATGGATGATTAGCGGCAGCTGGTAAAGCTTCTTCCCTTGGAGAACATCTGCATGAGTCAGAAGGTAATGTCTCAAGGGGTAAGAGAAGGGGGGTAAGAGAAGGGCTAATCAACTGCCCAAATTACACCTGGGCTTCAGACTTCACAAACAATTCAAGCAGGCCAGCAGGCATTCAGAATGAGTTGGCATAGGGATGAGAGAGGAGTTCACTATGTAGCCTGGGCTGGTCTTGAACTTTTCTTCTTTTATTCCCATTTTTGAGTACTGGAATTACAGGGAAAGAACACCATACCTACCTTACAAGTCATTTAATGTATAGAAAACCAGGACTATTCAGAAGCCCACTTTCTAAAAAGAGAACTTGGGGCTCCACTCACAGAGAAAAATATGCGGGTGAAAACTGTACATCTTACAAATAGATCTTTGTCCTGTGATTCCTCATGAGGTTGAGAAGTGGGGCTGGCCTGGGGAACCTTGTCTTAACAGGTTTGCTTCAGTCCTGCAGGGGTTAGGGGCTCTGACTTGTGTCATTCTACTCCCTCTTACCAATTCAACTTTTCTTGGCAGCTAAGCTGTAGGGAGCTTAGGTCTCATGGTCAACTTTTCCAAGTATTTTTTTTTTTTTTTTTTTTTTATGAAAACCACACACTCCCATACAATTCTCTGAATCTTTGGGAATCAGGGACCCTCATTATGCTTCCACGTCTCCATCTCAGAGGCCCAAGCGGTTCTGGAGGTGGCTCCTCGTCTGTCAGCTGGGCAGGTTTCTCTCACCTTTCTGTTGAATCACATTAGGAAAGCAATAGGTGACACCACTCAAGCAAAGTAAGAGAGCTGAAGTTTAGTTCACCCTAACAGTGGGCTGGCAGCAACAACTCAATTGGTGACACCATGGAGGCTGGAAGGTAGAAAAAAAGACCCAGGTGCGGCAGATTCCAGTGCATGTGGAAAGGACAGAGGCTAGAGTTTCTTCTGTGGAGTCTGGATATATATATTTGTTTTTACAGCCGAGGCACAATTTCAGATGATCAAATAGTTCATTTCAGTGATTCCAGCAAAGAGTGGAAGATGAATTGAAGGAAATATTGGAGATGACATTCATGAATTGAATGGAGAAAAGTTCCCATTCTCTGAGATTCTATAACTGCATGATTTTTGTTCGAATGACAGGAGCTGAAGTAGGTAATTCATACTTTGGGTGTGTCAGGTTCAACCTTGCTTCATATAACTGTATGAACTAGGAAAAATCTGTGCTATTGAACAGCACCAGGTGCACACAGTCCATTCCCCTGCCCCGGGAAATAGCAGAAATGAGGCTCATTGACTCTCATTGTTAGCAGCAGTTAACTGTTCCCATGATCTCATCTGCTGTGCAAAAAAAAAAAAAAAAATTCAATAAACTTTTGGTTGAATATGGACACTGTTTCTTAACCCTAAAGATATTGACAAATAGGTTGGGGTCAATTGATACAACTACATAAATCTCTGTAAAAAGATCCAAAGCTTGAAGACTGGCAGCTATAAAGTCCTCCTGCTGCAGTGTCGTAAGGTATCACCAAAGCTTCAGCCAGACCTTCGGGGGGTAATCATGTACCTCTCACTTCTTACCACACTGAAGCTTCCCAATGGCAGAGGCCTGATCTGAAAGGAACTTAGGGAGTGAGAGATTGTTGTGCTCTGTGTGCTGTAGACAAAGAAAGCTCCCGGAGCTCCAGTATTGAGAAAAGCAATAAGGGGCTCAGCTGTGCCCTAGTCTTGACATTGTTTAAGAGAGATCTGAGAAAACACACTGATTTAAAGTGGGTCTGCATTTCCAAGGTCAAGACAATCTGGTTTGCCTAACGCGTGTTGTATTTTAAAGATGATGGACAAGATTGGACTGTGTGTTATTGTCCCTGACTTAAGTCTGTCTTCCAAAAGACCTGATCATTCTGCCTGTGTAATCTGGGCATGACTAGCTGCAAATGTTATAATTTTTGTTTAAGGAAGCCTCTTTTCAGTCATGTAAATTAAAATGTAGAGAGCTACAAGAACTAATTTGAGAGACTTGGAGAAAGAAAAAAAAAACTGCCTGATATATCAATTCTGGCGAGTTGTAAGCCCAAAGTTAAAGATCTTGGAAAAAAAAAACCAGAAAACCCACTTAAGACAGTTCTTTAGGTGTCAAGTTATTTAAATATGTGTTCCCGATATGGTTCCAGAAGCTTCGCTCCACGAAGGGATGCATGCAGATTTAATACTTAGCTTTAATCATTTGGGAAAGAATTCTTTGGTTTTAACAGTCCATAAGATTAGCAATCACCTCGCAGAAACTAAGATTATGCATTTCTTCCACGTGTTTATCTTTCAGATGTTATTCTGTATTTTATTAATATTCATTGTGGCAGAGGGATGCACTGTCACCCAAGGCTCTGTGAATTGCCTTCACAGAGCACATTCTGGAACTGCTCTGTTCCCTTGTGACCCACTGTAGTGTTACTTCCTGCAGCTCCAGCTCTGCAGACCCAGGTGTCATGAACAGAGGTGTCAGAGGTTTAGAGTTTCCGAACTAATCTCAGGTGGGCTTTTCTCACCACGCTGAGAACACAGCTCACAGTGCTATGCAGCATGGTGTCCAGAAAGCTTGGTATTTGTCACTTATTGATTGACCTGAAATCCAGGCTCTGGACCTTCCCCAGACTCTCTCTACCACATCGGGGTCTTCTTATGGGCCATTGCGAGATGAGTTCTCTTCATTTTTTCCTCTTCCCAGCCTAGGACTATGTATTTTAGGGTGAGTGGAGAGCTCCAACCATCCTTCATTTCTTTATGTT
This sequence comes from Psammomys obesus, assembly GCF_907164565.1. Classification (NCBI taxonomy): domain Eukaryota; kingdom Metazoa; phylum Chordata; class Mammalia; order Rodentia; family Muridae; genus Psammomys; species Psammomys obesus. Next base: position 9,179,654 of record NW_026586173.1, read on the forward strand.
CCCTCCTGACCTGTGGTTCAACCCCAACAATTGCTCCTCCTGGGATGGGGATCAAAAATGTTTCAAGGTGTCAGAAGGTAGGGTGTGGTGTCTTCCACGTATTGCCACCATATGCCATTTGCAGATGGTGGAGACACGGTATTGCCTGTGAATCTGAGGGTTTGAGCGACAGGCCTGCCCGTGTGTGCTTGCTAGGTATCATCAGTGACCTGGTATTGCCTACAGCAGCCATTCACTCAATAAACACATTATTGAGCCAGCGTCCCAGGTGTGGAGAAACCACTGTAAAAGGAGAGGTTCTTTTTGTTTTTGTTTTTTATTTCATGCTTCACACTCCCACATTACAATGTCACTCACTGGTCTAGTCACTCATCTAATGATTCACACAAACTACACACACAACACTCATCCAGTCACACATACATGTGCGCGTGTGTGCATGCATGCAAACACACACACAGTTACACATGTTTATTCCTACCTAGTGACTCATTACATACTTTATACATATGCTTACAAGTACACTCATCATGAAGTCTCATTAATGTGGTCAACGCTCAAACAGCCACATATTCACCATCCATATTTAGTAATGTTCCACTTCACTCACCCACATCCCTTACTGATTTGTTCACATCCTTACCCACATCGCACACCCATCTTTAATCAGAGACCCATAAGTATACTCTGCTCACTCTTTTTTCCTCCTTGTTCCCAGAGTCTCTGGGGAAGCTGTGGTAAGGACAACAGATAAACACACACATAAATATTTCATGGCCTCAGGAGAATTAGGGCCTACTCCTAGAGGTGGTACAACATCTGGAGGGCTTCCCAGGCTGCACCAGAGGTTCCGTGTAAAGATAGGCTCCTGGATTTTCCTTTGGGATTTATTTTCCAGTTGCATACAAGTTTAGAGGTGGGTGTACATCTCCAGATCATGAAGGCGTCTTTGAAAGGAAGACTGGCTTTCCCCTCATTGCTGACTTGTTTCTACTTGATGGTGAAGGAGTGAAGAATATCTTTTGAAAGAGGCTGGGAGAGTTGCAGAAAATGGAGACAACAAGGGTGTTTTACTGGAGCTGATAGTTTTCTTTGTGTCTTTGGGCCTCTGAGCATGTGGGGCCCCACTGTTTCTTCCATCCAGGGAGTAAGTATGCAGAGGAAGGCCTTAGGCTAGGGTTTTCTGTTCAGAGCTGATTTGGACAGGGCTAGAGATGTGGGATATTTTGATAGCTTGAACTTTTGAGAGGGGGGAAAATGTCTTCTTCCTTCAGTGTAGGGGAGATGGGGATAGGACAGGGCACTGTATGATGTTGTCTAGAGACCATTTCATTTGAAAGGTGAGAAGCGGATTTAGGCACCAGGGTGATGGTGAACAGGACACCTGACTCTTGAAAATCAACTGGTCTCTGAAAAGGAAGCAGGGAGCCAGACTGCAGGGTAGCTATTGTCTTGTGCAGGATCTCAAGGCTGGGAATGGCCAAGATGGCTAAACAGTATCAAACCTCTATATATTTAGAGCTGTTGGGTCCCATGTCCCTGAGTAGGTATGAGAAAGGTGTGAGTAGGCTGTAGAAAGCTCAAAATTACTGCCTCTTCCTCTCTTCCACTGCGCACCTCCTGCCTCATCCAAAGGAGAAGAAAAGTGTTACCTAATGCCTCCTATGCAACAGGCTTCAAATAAATAAATCAGTAAGTGACATTTATGGTCACTCCACAGAAGACAAGACTGAGGCCTGGTGTCTTCTTGGATTCACACAGCTAAGCAAAGCAGCTGGAACTCAAGTGCAGTCTTTGCTTTCTTGATGAACTCTGCTCTGCCTGCTCTGTGACCAGTGATGATCAACAGAGACAGGAGAAGAACTTCTCAGCCAGCTATCCATGCCTTGTGCTGTGACTCCCTCTCAGCTGTCTCAGCTACACTTGGCACAGGAACATCCTGTTTCCCTGCTGTGAGGAAGAGGAGAGCTTAAGACCATCTTGAATCTCTGTTACACACCATGGCCTCGCTGAGCTTCTCTGAGGAATACTCATCTTATTTTGGCATCCCAGAGATTCTTTGGCTTCAGAAAACTGAGGTGAATTGGGCCTTGGGAAACTTGTTCTGTCTGGATCAAGCATTGGTAAGGGGGAAAGACTAGGTCTCCTAAAAGCTTGTGCTCGTTCCACACTGCTCATGTTTCTGCTGTGACACCAGAGACTTCTTCCTTGGCTCTCTGAAGCTTCTTTATCTACCCTTGAGACGTTTATTTACCCACAGCATTTATTTCAGGACTTCTAGAGTGGAGCCTGACCTGGGAGGAGAGGCTGTGTTGAGGGTAAAAAATTCAGTAATTCTTAAGTCAAAGTGACCTTGGTCTGGATACACTTAGAGGAGTGTCTGTAGAGCACACAATAGCCTGTCCCTAGGCAGTAGGCTATAACTTCATGTCCTTATCTTTGTCAGCTGTCCAGCTGTTAGTGGCAAGTCAAGACAGGAGCCATCAGCTATGAGCATCCCAAACTAGATATTCAGCTGCTTGGGGACCTCATTAGCCAGTGTTTTCAGAACATGCTGGATTCTGTGAGCTTCAGGAACTCCCAGCAAGCCATGGCTTGGGGAGAAGGCAGGGTCTCTGTTTGAAGTACTGGTCTTTTATCTCCTGCACAAGGGCATTTGGCTTCTCTTAATGCCAAAGAAGCAGCAGCAAAGATTAATCATCCACCTACTCACTGGATAACAAAAGGCATCCAGGGATCCCTGAGCATATTTTAAGGGGGCATTCAAGGGCTTGTAAGCCTGCATTAGGGGAATTATAAACAGAGATTGAAGGAAGACCCTAGCTAGGCTCCCAAAGCCCACTTGGACTGGTATTCTGGAGGTAAGGGCACAGGGGACTTGAGTAGGAAAAAAGAGAGGTGAAACAGTTAACTGTTAGGCAGTAGAACCTCAAGTTCCAGGACTACAGGCTCACCATCTAAAGCTTTCATCCTGACAACATGAGTCACTCTCTTCTTTGTTATATAAATGCAACAGGCCAAGTGCTTCTTGTCCCCAAAGTCATATCCTAAGACACTAGCCTACATTGCCATGGTAGGGTAGGAGGAGATCTTGTCAGGTCACTGTGGTTTAGATAAGCCCCTTTGTCACCCAGCATAGGATTGGCTCCTTTACAACAACAACTACACTGGAGAGCAGAGTTTCCTCTCCAGGCTGAGGTAGGGCACCTTGAGAGGGGGCAGAACTGAGCCGCGTGGTACGCTGTTCCTAGACATCTGAGCTCCCAGAACTGTGAGGAATAAGTTTGTTGTTTGGGTCACCCAGTAGATGACATTTTGTTAGAACAGTTGGAGCAGATCAGGCCAATTTATATAGACAGTGACCCCTGAGAACCCAAGATCACAAAGTACAGAGTCACAAAGCGGGCTACAAGTGAGTGCTTGGTCTCAGAGTCCTTATGGCCTGGATGACCTGGCTCAGGGCTTGCCTGGCATTTGCTTTTTTTTTTTTTTCCTTCTTTATCCTTAATTTAGAAAAAAAAAAAAAAGAAAGAAAGAAAGAAAAAAGAAAAGAAAAGAAAAAAATCAGTGTAAAAATATGCTGGGACACGCATCCAGTTTCCAAGAAGAATGAAGACTCAATTGACAGAGAGACATGGAGTTAAAATTTGAGAGTGGGGAATGGGAAGCAGAGTGGCTTCTCTGAACGGGTGAGCTTGCTTTGGTGATAGTTTTTCAATAGAGCTGCAGTGCCTGGTCAGGAGCCTAGGCTGTCCACTGGCACAGTGGCACCAGCCTTCTTGTGCCACTGACCTTTTTTAGTTACATGTGTGTCCACCTTGGTATCTGCTCTCTCCCACTGTGCTTTTTAAAAAATTAATTAATTACTGTCTATAAATACATTTGTTTTCCTTCCCTCCCTTCCTTCCTTCCTTCCTTCCTTCCTTCCTTCCTTCCTTCCTTCCTCCCTCCCTCCCTCCCTCCCTCCCTCC
>NW_026586173.1:9183724-9192106 GCF_907164565.1 Psammomys obesus
ACATTGCCCCTCTGCCCCACCCCATTCACTCCTCTGTTTCTCTTCAGCAAAGGGCAGACCTCCCATGGATATCAACCAACCTTTGCATATTAAGTTGCAGTTAAACTAAGCACCTCCCCTTGAATTGATGCTGGACAAGGCAACCCAGTAAGAGGAAAGATCCCTAAAGCAGGGAAAAGAACCAGAGCAGTCCCTGCTCCCATTGTTAGGAGACCCACAAGAAGACAAAGCTACATAAGGATCCAAAGGCTGGACAGCCCACAGACCTAGGATAAAAAATGATTCCTAATGATATTTTTTCATACTCATAGGTTGATTCCTAGCTCAATTGTCATCAGAGAAGTTTCACCCAGCAACTGATAGAAACAGATTCAGATATCAAGTCAAACATTAGGCAGAGGTTAGGGAATCCTGAGAAACAGAGAAGAAAGGATTGTAGGAGCTAGAGGGGTCAAGGGCATCCCAAGAAAATTTATAGAACAAACCAACCTGGGCCCATAGCAACCAGGGACCCAGTGTGCCTTTTTACTTCCTACTTTTCTCAGATATTGGTTCTGGTTTTTGGGAACTAGAAGAAGGATCCCTAATGGAGTGGGGTTGGGAAAGAAATTCTGGCTAGTGAAAAGTCCCCCCTACCCCCATGTTTCTCGACCTTTCTCTGCTTGTTTTCTAGCATACAGAGTTGTCTTGGTGATGGGTTCCAGGACTCCTTATGAACACCAGCATTCACATCCTATATATAAAAGAGGGCAATATTTGTATATAAGCCATTCATGATCTCCCACTCTTTAAATCAGGTCTAGATGACATATGATGCCTACCATAAGGTAAGTGCTGTGCAGTCAAGGCTGTACCGCATTGTTTAGAGTGGTGGTCCTCAACCTTCCAAATGCTGCAGCCCTTTGATACATTTCCTCATGTTGTGGTGACCCCTACCATAGAACTACTTCATTGCTACTTCATAACTGTAATTTTGCTATTGTTATAAATCATAATGTAAATATATGATTTTCAGGATCAGCTCACCAGAAAGGTTGTGACCCAAGGGTTGAGTACCACTGGTTTAAAGATTTGTTAGTATAAAAACACCTGCATGTGTTTAGTTAAGATGTAATTTTTAAAAACATTTTCTTTTTAGTTATTTTTTAGACAGTCTCCTATATGTAACCCAGGTTACCCTTAAACTCTAGGTCCTCCTGCTTCAGCTTTTTAAGTACTAGGATTGTCAATGTGTGCCACCACTCCTGATCTTTAGAATATTTCCAGTCCAGGATTGTTTGAATCCACACAAGTGGAACCTGCAGAGATCGAGGACCAACTGTGCTTTTCTACATTAATCATGAAAGTGTTGAGGCATCAGAGGCTCAGAGAGCCTACAGAGACTTTCTCAGAGGCTACAGAGAGGCTACAGAGAGTTTCTTCTCAACCTGAAGAATACAAAGCTGTTTCTCCATGGATGGAGTGAGCAGGTGAAGGTCACAGCTTAGATATGAGTCAAGAGACAAGGATGGTTGGCAGACCAACCGCTGCAGACCCTATGCTCTGAGAGCTTTCTGGTACCTATCCTCCCAAAGGCTATTGCCTTCAGTGAACCAGTGGAGACTGTCCTGTGGCTATAGTGGGGAGACCTGTCTTTAGGGAGTCATTGAATCATGGTAGGATCAAGCTGAAGTTGAGCCTGAGTCCAGCTGCATCCTCCCACAGCTGGCTTTCTCTTTGATAAAATAAACATTGTAATCTCTGCATTTCAAGTTCCCAGAGCTCCATAGTGTTATAGCCTACAGTAACACCTCACCATCATTATCTCTGCTCCTCTCAAACCTTCCAAGAGTGGAGCAGGGTGGAGAGCCATGGTTTGAGATGGTGAAGATTTCCAGGCCACAGTGCTTAGGAATAGCTATATCCCTGCATGACATAATTGTTAGAGAGGGCCAAAGTGGCTCAGGGAGATGATGGATTCAGGTCCTCATGGCTCAGGGAAAGTATAAAACAACCTTATACCTTTCCACATCTTGATCACATCACAAGGTGTGAAAAAGTGAAACAACAGAGTAAGGGTTGGCTAGTCTCCAGCCTGGGGACTCTCCTCCACACACTTTCCTAGGACAGGGAGTGGGGTGGGGTGAAAAAGTGACCACTCAGAGCCTGGATGTCCCAGAATGAGATTATACATTACATGCCATTGAAGCACTGTGCTTTACTGTACTGGCTGCTCTTCTCCTAGAGCTCACAGCTCTCTTGGAGTGATGGTGCGGCATTCATTATGCCCAAAGAACCCCAGAGGGTTTGTTACACTGGAGAGCTGGAATGGAATGGACACAATGGAAGTGTGCTCCAGTCATTTCTACTCTTCTTACCCATTGGAAAATATTCTGGCTCTACTAGGTCAGGAAGAGACGCATGGCGTGAAAGGACAGGTCGGGGGAATCTCTGTGTACCTGCAGCTCCCTATGAATCAGCAATATGGAGAGTCCATGCCAGTCAGGTATATCTCTCTTTAGTAGACTTAATTTTTTTTTCTTTTACCCTCAGGGGTGTTCGCTTTAAGAGTGGTCCTCAGTCAATGTGAGAAGAGGTGGACCCCAAAGAGGTAGAAGATGCCATTTATTCTCAGCTCCAGGAACCAGGGGCAGAGTCTTTTGAAGACAGAAAGCACCACTTAAGACGTACAGTTAACATTCTTTTGGATCAGAAATGATGAATGGCCTTCATAGGGCCTGAAGTGGGAGCAGACCCACACAGAAGCGGGGCAGAGAACCAGCTCATATGTGACATTTCTCTATCCATGAGGCAGGCGGCTAGGTGAGAAGCTTGGGAGATGGGCTGGTGCCTCCTCCCTCAGCCCTGTTCCTATCACTGGTCTATTAGTATGTTCTGTGAGGATGGGCATGGTCTATGTGTTGTATGCCCTATGTGCATCATAATTAGCTGCGTGTGGAAATGGGATGCTCAACACACGACTTAGTGACTGAGAATCTTAATTGAACTAATTTTAATAAATTTAAATAGCCCAACGGGTAGTTTCAACCATATTGGCCAGTAAATATCTAGTCGCTTTCTTTAGAGTAAACTATGGAGGAAACAGCCAGAATAGTTGGCTGTTTGGCATTTTACCCAGTTAAGACAGTTTTAATAAGAATGTCCCGCACAGGCTCGTGTATTTGGACACGGTCTCCAGCTGTTAGTGCTGTTTAGGAAGGTATAGGAGGTGTAGCGTTTCAGGAGAGGTAAGTCACTGGGATCAGGTTTGAGAGTGCATAGCCTGGCTCTGTGTCTAGTATGATTTCTCTGCTTAATGTTTGCTTTTGAGATAAGATCTTTCAGTTTCTGTTTCTGACACATTTCCTGCCCCTTGCTGCCATGCCTCTCCACCACAGTAGACTGTTATTCCTCTGGAACCAAAAACTCAAATAAATTATTTCTTTTGTAAATTGCCTCCGTTATGGCATTTTATCACAGCAACAGAAGAGTAATTGATACACTTAGTTTGGGCCAGCCAGGTCTACTTCAGCCTGGGCACAGACACTCTCTGGATTTCAGAAAGTGGCTCAACCAATACTGCCTCAGTTTTTCTCCATATGCATGAAGAGATGCTTAATTCTGACAAATACAGAAATGTAAACACCTGAATAAACAACACTTAGAGATCAAAACACAGGCATGACCAGAATCTCATCAGCTCCCCCACACTCTGCATTTCAGCCTCTACCTTCTTTGACTTTTGTAATGAATGATGATCAGTTTGGGGCTCGGCTGAGGTTCAGTTTGGGGGTGCTTTCCTAGAGGTACTAGGTTGTACTATGAACCCCACCACACACCCAAAATAGCCCAAAACAAACAAACAAGGGAACAACAACAACAACCCATCAGTTTTGCTCCTGTTTGGACTTAAATAAATCATGTATTGGGGGAGCATCCCACCTTGGTTATTTGGTTCAGTATTCTGCTTATTAGGTTTACCTATACTCTTATCTGTAGGTACAGCTTGTTCATTCTTGTTTCTGTGCCTGTTCTTGTTTGTGAATACATCATACCTTATTGACTAGCTTTTCGGTTGATGTGTATCTGGGAAGTTTCTGCTCAGAGGTATATAGATAATGTTTCTATAAGCCTTTGCTTACCTGTCTCTGGAGAAGAGCCATGATGGCTGCAGACACTGCAGAGAAGTTACTCCAAGGGCAAAGAGATGCTCTCAAGAAGGGAGGGTTAGGAGAAACAAGGTGACAGCAAGAAATCTGTCCTTATGCTTTAGAACTCGCTTTAGGCCTATGAATATGCATGCAGAAGGTATGCAAATGCATGCTTTGGTAAATGCTGCCAAATAATTTTGCAAAATGGCTTTGCTAATTTACACATTCATCAGTAGTGTGTGAAGGATCTGGATGTTCCATTAAACAGTAGTGTGTATTTTTGATAATTTTAATTTTAGCAATTCTGAAGAATATATAGATTTAGCATATTTTGGGTACAATTCTGTATGCTCACACATTCATGGTGATGGTATTGGTCAGGGGTTTTCAGAGAACTAATAGGATATGTGAACTAATGTGTATCTGTATCTATATCTGTATCATTTTTATCTGTTTCTGTATCTGTGATGGAGAGAGAGAGTAAGAGAGAGAATGTAATTTACATGTATTTGTTGGAACTTCAGATTTTTTTTCTTTTAGAGTGTTCAACTGGTTGGGTGAGGCCCATCCACAATTGGAAGCTGTTACACTTTAACCTTTATGATTTGAACATTAATATCACCTAAAAATCCCTTTGGCTATTGAGATTGGTAAAAAACAAATATCTGGGTGGCATACTATTACAATAGGAGTGGACTGTCCTATCATAGAGTAGTAGTCATTTGGCGTCATTTATTTCCTTTTTGTATGGCTGATAGTTTTCAGCTTCATTTGGCATTTTCATGTTTTTCTTCTGAGTCTTTGGAGATTATGTATTCTCAATAGAGTGTCTTTGTATGAGACATGCATTCTAGACTTCATTCTGCTGGGTATATTTTCAATAGAATTTTGAAAATAATAAAATAATAGATGCTTTTCCTAATTGTGGATTTTTGTGTTATCTCCTAATACTTACCCACGACAAACTCACAAATATACTAGATTATATCTCAATGTCTGTGTTCTTCACTTTGACATTTATATTTGAAACTCAGGAAAAAATCCATCTCTTTAACCCCTCCCGGTGGATCTGTGGTATAGGCTATTGCTGTTGCCTTTGGTTGCCTCTGAGAACTCGCAGTTGAGACCCTATTGCTGGTGACACCATACACTTCACACACAGGGGTGGGGAGATTCGAGTGGGGCTGATATGGAAGCCTCCTCCTCATCTCATGCGCTCTGAAGTTACTGTGCAAGGTGCTAAGGTAGAAAAAAATTAAAAGTCTTATCTATGTAAAAAGTCTATGAACAACCACAAAAATGACTGGTACAGATGTACCCAAAAATGCAATAATGGCACTACTGTCTTAGGGGTAACCAATAGCCATCTGTTTATAGTTAAGACCTGATCAATAGGAGGGAGTTCATGTCTAGTACTGTTAACCTAGCCAAATACCAGTGGCTTGTGAGATCATGGATCCTAAAGGAAAACCTGATAATGTCATATCCTAAATTAATATAATTCCCAACTGTATTATACATATCATTATATCCACTGATAAGTGTGATCTGACCCATAAAAGAATCTTCTTTCTTTAGCAGAAGGAGACCATCACAGAAATTAACAACAGGTAGAAATTCAGTAAACAACTGTCTGTGGGGTACCTACCCCCACTGAATGCATCAACAACCTTTCACCAGTGAACTATGGAGCAAGACTCAGGGAACATTGTGGAAGTGAGGACAGAAAGATTAAAAGATCCAGAGGACTAGGATATTTGCTGCAAGATAATGTCTTCTATATATGACAGGAAAGGAGCACTCATGAAATCTCAACAATATAGTTGCCTAAATAACACCTGCACAATGATAACACCTGATGACATGCCAGTGTGGATGGGGAAAACTCACAAGGCCCCATCCCTAGATGAAGAGCTACAAGCAATTAATGACTGCTAAGAGAGCCATTAGTTCTTCAAGAATGGGCCTCCTGATAGGTTATCCAGTTGCAAGAAATTATATGTAATATATGCACATTAAGAGCAACACTAAACAGACTTTCACATATATATATGTATTTAATTATTATTTGTATATATATAATTTAATTATGCATATAATACATTATACATATTATATGTATATAATACATATAAATAAACATTATTTATTTATATAATTACCTATTATTGTTCCATATCTATAGCTCTCTCTTCATATATATCTATGGAAATAACCATAAAGTTGAGGTAGGGAGGGACATGGGAGGAGTCAGAGTTGGTAAATGTGAAGTGGAAGTGATGTAAACACAGTGTTCATGCAAGAAATTCTCAAAAAAGTAGTAAAACAAGCAATAAAATAATTGGAAAATGACGTCTTTGTATTTTATGAGCAAGCCTGTCTTTGAAGAAAATGACTTGTCTTCATGAGTGAAGGATGAGAAGAGGATTTTGTGATTATAGATTTAATTACTTTTTAGAGAGAGTTTAGTCTCTCTCTGTACCTTTGTGTGTGTGTCTCTCTGTGTCTCTGTCTGTCTCTGTTTCTCTGTGTGTGTGTGTATCTATGTGTGCACATGTATTTGAGATACCTACAGAGGCCAGAGGAGAGTACTAGATCACCAAGATAGAGACACACACAGTTGTGAACTACTCATCATGGGTGCTGGGAGCGAAACTCTGTAGGAGCAGAATGTACTTTTAATGTTCAGCCATCTCCCAGCTCCCATTAAGTTACTTTTATTTATTTACATTATTCCACTTAGCTTTTAAGTTTTGTTATGTTTTCCATTTCATTCTTTAGAAGAATTAGTGTTTAAAGAAACTTTTAATAATTTCATGAGGATTTTATGTAATGGAATAAATTCACTCATAGTTACCCTCTTTATTGGATAATAGCTGCGATATCTATGTAGTTTCTTTTGCATTTGTGATATTGGAAATTTATTTGTACGCTATATTTTCTTAATGTGTCCAGTGTTCAAACTTATCTTGATCATCTCATGTTTATTTTCTTAGTCTTGACTCATGATTTTCATTGTCTTTTAGAAACAAGGCTTTAAAATTTGATTCCCATGCTTTATTTAAATACAATTTTATGGAGATAAAATTTTTCTCTCAGTGTTTATACACACACACACACACATACTCTCTCTCTCTCTCTCTCTCTCACACACACACACACACACACATATATCTCATAACTTTGATATGTAATAGCTTCATTTCTATCCAGGCCACAATTTCTGTTTTGAGTCTTTTCCTGTTCTATGTGTCATTTAGAACTCTATTTACATTTTTTCCTGCCATTAGAGATATTTGTTTATCTTTTGTTCTTCAATTCTTTCTTCAGGCTCTTTCTTTCTCAACTATCAAACATTCAGCTTCTAGAGGTAGGGGTATAATTTGGGGAGTAGCTTGTCACCCCCTCTTCCTTTGTCCCCAAAGTTCTAATATGGTGGTTTTGCCTGTGAGGAGAATAAGCTGTAAAACATAGCATGAATCTGTCTTCCCAAGGGAACTGAGCTCACATCAACAGTAAAGAGACATAAAGCCCCAAGGCCTCCAGGGGAACACTGGAGGTTATGGTGAAAGGCAGCTGTAAGAGTTATCATCATTTACTAGGACACAGCCTGACTGTAGGCCAGCCAGCATGAAGGAGAGCAGTGGAGCAAGCATGCTCCTGGGGAGCAGAACCAGCAGCAAAGAGATTATGAGATGATTAGTTTACAAAGCGGTGGGTATGTCAGCTGGTGGAGGAGGACAACAGGGCCATCAACCAACTAGTGAAGCTTAACAGCCGGGTGTGTTTGGGGTTGGGTAAGAGACAAAGAGAGGAAGAAGAAGGGGAAGGCAGAGGTGGGCAAAAGTCAGCTTCTTTCTGTTAAAGTCACTGTAGTGTCAGGGTGAGTTCTGACACACCTGACCTGCTGTCTCCTGAAGGACATCAAAAGAGGCTTAAAATCATTCAGGAAAAACATTCAAAGTTCAAAGAAATAAAGAAGGTAAAGGAAACTTCAGACTAGGAGTTGGATTCCCCGTAAAACTATTTTTCAAACCAAATGAAAAAAACATGCTCTAAGAAACAAAACCTAAAAGAATTGGTGCTTAACAAACAGTACAAGAAACACCCACCAAAGAATATTCTTATGGCGGAAAGCATACTATTTGGGATGCTAATTCAAATCTACATTAAAATTCAGAAAACAAATGTAAAGGTAATTATGTACACACACACACACACACACACACACACACACACACACACACACACA
>NW_026586173.1:9192116-9308490 GCF_907164565.1 Psammomys obesus
ACACACACACACACACACACACACACACACACACACACACACACACACCACTGCCCTGAAAGTGGTTTCCTTTGTTCTTTTCATAGATAATTTCAAAATCAATTGTGCAAAAGAATCGGTTTAGTAGAATCAGGAATGAAATTATTCTCTGTGATAAAAGGAATGAATGCTTTGGCAGTTGTGCCACAAAATAAATACCTTTGAAGGTAGAACAGTTCCTAGGATGGAGAAACTATTCATGTCAGTGGCAGAAAAAACAGTCTGAAGAGACCTCTAACCAGGGAGTAAACGGAAATAGAAGTAGTTGTCATTGTTGTTGGCGTTATTGTCATCTTCATCATCATCATCATCATCATCATCATCACCTACTCACAAAAACGCCATACCCAGATGACTGACTACTCCTGAAGTCTACAAATATTAAAATAAGAATTATTACCAATTTTCACAATTTCTTTTAACAAACAGAAGCAAGTGGAATACTTCACAACATTGTTTGAGAGAGTATTATTCTGAAGTTAAAAGCAGGCCAAAGCATCACAAGAAAAATGTATGCCAATGTCATAAAAATCCACAAAACAATATTAAGATGTTGAATGCAGCAATACGTACATAAAAAGTTACACATTGCGGCCGACAGGAATTTGACCCGGGTCTGCAAGGTGCCCCCACATCTTCAAACCTGATAAGGAATAAAAATCCAAATCAGAGGAGCACTTCAATATATTTATAGAAAGTATATAAAAAATGAATGCTTTTCATTGTTAAAAAAAAAAACAATAAGCAAACAAATAAAAACACTAGACTAGAAGTAGGTGGTGATTCCTTTACCCCTTAAGGATGCAAGCCAAGAGCAAATGACACCAAACCTGCACACACAAGTAGAACCCTACAGCAACACTATGAAAAGTAGACCGTACAGACGGCCAAGAGCTAAAGTCATGATGGAGCTGAAAGGCTCTAGAATTGCTTTGATCTGTGAATTCAAATTATTCTGAGTGAAGACACTGAGTGCTTTAAATGGATGATTATGTAGAATAAAAGCTGTTTATATAAAAAGACTATTTTGATAGTACTAGCTCTTCCAGTTTTGTCTGACACTTTGTGTGTGTGTGAGTGTGTGTGTGCAAGAGTGTAATGTGTCCCATTTGATGTGTGTGAGTGTATGTGAATGAGTATGTGGGAGAGCAAGTGTACATGGCTCAGTGTGATGCGTCTCAGTGTGATGTGGGCTTCGTGTGTGAGCGTATTTGTGAGTGTGTGTGTGTGTGTGAATGTGTGATGTGTATGTGAGCACATATGTGTGGGTTTGATCTACATGTCTCTCACAGTCCTCTTACTTTTATGTTCTGTTTGTCCTTCACCGCTCAAGTGTGCATTTTGCAAAATAAGTTGCATCCTGTGTTTTCTTAGACTTCTCTGATGTGCTGTGTCAAGTGATAGGTTATTCCAGTTCCAATTAATGTAATTACTCATGTTTGAGGATTTAATTCTGCCGTCTTAATATTTTCTCACTTATCTCAGTCATTTTCTGTTTTTCTTTTTCCTCCTTCCCTTCCCTTTTTCGGAGATGAAATTGAAATTTGTTTTTATTGTTGAAATTTTATTTCCATTTTATCACTCTTGTAGGTGGTTTCATATATTTCAGTAAAATTGAATTTAGTGCCTTATCATTCTCCTGCAACTCAAGAAGTCACTAGAGCTTCTTTTTATATTTACTGTCAGTTTCCCCATGCTTACTATTTTATCATATTTTTTCTGTTCATGTATCAAGGCCTTGTAAGTCAATATCACAATAGCTGCTTTTAGCAGTTTAACAGTTAAACTGTCATATTTTCATATTTAGGAATGCAGTTTCTCTTACTCTCTCCCACAATTATGTGTATCTATTTGGGACCGTTTTTCTGCCCTTTGAAATATTTTCTAAAATTTCCTTCAAAAGGATCTTACAGTGACAAAGCCCAGTCCTTTTTGTCAGGAATGTCTCCATTTTCCTCTCATTTTTAAGATTGTACTTGTGGAGCACCAGTTTTTATTTGCAGGTCTTTAACTCAGCAGTTCCTTTGTCTCTGGGCTTTTCCACGTTTCTTTCAATATTGCCCTTTATTCTTGAGCTATTATTATTGCTATTCTTCTGAAAGCAATGCACGCCCTGTTGCCTTGGAGATATCATGCATTTTTCTGCTTCCATTTTGCCAACCTTTTTGACTGTGTAGGGATCCTCTGTCAGTGTTTCAGTGTTCCTGATAGTGTTTCAAAACTTTCCTTTTTTTTTTTTTTTTCCAGAAGAAAGAGAATCTCAAAGTTTTGTGGGAAGGGATGGGAGAAGGTAAGTGGGTGAATATGTTCAAAATACATTGTATGAAATTCTCAAAGAATTATTAAAAATGTTATTTTTTTCCTTCGTTTCAAATTTTCTCCCTTGGAATCTCAATTATCCACATATTAAATCCTTTCACTACAAGTTATTGTGTTAACTCTTACTTTAAACTTAGTTTGTAAACAAACTTTCAGTTGAAAAAAAAAATCTGTTGCTAGAGAATCCTTTATCTAATTTGATTATATGCTCAGCTGGAGAGTTCCTTTTTCTTTTCTCTTTGATGTCCTTAGTTCTTCCTTGTCTCCTCTCCTCTCCTCTCCTCTCCTCTCCTCTCCTCTCCTCCCCTCCCCTCCCCTTCCCTTCCCTCCCCTCCCCCTCTTCCCTCCCCTCTCCTCTCCTCTTCTCCTCTCCTCTCCCCTCCCCTCCCCTCCCTCCCCTCCCTCCCCTCCCTCCCCTCCCTCCTCTCCCCTCTCCTCCTCTCTGTTTCTCTCCTCTCTTCCTCTCCTTTTCTCCCTTCCCCTTCCCTCTCCTGTCTTCCTCTTCCTCCTTCTTCTTCTACAGCGGATCTCACTATATAGACCAGGATGGCCTTGAACTCAGAAAGAGCTGCTTATCTTTGCTTCCCCAGTCCTGAGATAAAAGGTAAGTGGCACCAAGCTTGCCCTTTGTTTTGTTTTCTTTGTTTTTATGTTTTTCAAAGACAAATGAATTTATTCTTTTGATCTAGTAACACAGAGGAAAAATACAAATAAATAAAAATAATGGAAAGACTTTCTGTTTAATGTTTATAAACTCTACAATATTGTTAGGCATTGGGAGTTTGTCCTGTTTTGAGACAAGATTTCACTTAATCACACAGGCTGCCCTGGAACTCACTATGTCGTCCATGCTGGCCTTGACTTCATAGCAATCCTGCCTTCTAAGTGCGGGGTATAGACATGAGTCACCATGCCTGGCTTTCAGGGGTCTTTATTGTAGTATATTGTGGACATTTTGTCCACAAATTATAATTAGGTTATGCCTTTATTCCTCTAGATATTTATAAAAATTATTCAATTAAAAAATTAAGGTCAATATTTAGAAAGTCTGGTGAGTACTTCTTATCATTTATCACTTGTTAAAACTTCTTATGAAAACATAAGAATATGATAAACTTATATGAAAGTGGAATCTATAGAATTATAAGCACGTAGGGTTTAGATAAAGTTTGTCTTAGTGGGGGAGTTATAAGGAGATAAAAGTTGGGTAGAAGTTTTTGACAAAACCTCAGCTTTTGTTTTGTTTTGGGTGATTGGCTCTCAGGTACTCATTGCACTATGGTTTGGTTTTGTTTTTAATTTTATTTTTGGTTTGAGGATTTCAGGCATGAATACACTGTATTTGCACAATTGCTGCCACAACCTCTCCAACTTCTCCCGCGTTCTCCCAGCCAAACCTTCTCCGGTTTTACTCCACCTTCCCTTCTCCATTGACAACTTACTGAGTCCAACTAGTGTTGCTGCTCTTTGCACGTGTCCAGGGCTGACCGCTTAGAACTGATGCTCTGTTCTTGAGAAACAAAAGTAAAAATCCAACTAAGAGTAAACACAAAAACCGTTTCTTGCTTCGTTAGCAGCCAGTAGCTGTCTATAGCTCTTCACATTGACCTTGTGAAATTTCCTCTATTCATGCCACCATGTTGATTAGTGTGGTCTTTGCAGGACTGGTATAGGCAGCCGTCTTGCTAAGAGTTCATGGATGTGACATCCCTGACTTGTCCAGAAAAAAAAAAAAAAATCACACAGCAGTCGTCTGGTCCTTGGGCTCTTCCAAGATTTTCTTCCTGCCTTTAATGGTATTCTCTGAGACTTAGGAAAAGGGTTTGTGCTATAATACTTTCTTTTCCATATGTTTGGTTACTCGAATGTCCATGAAAGAGTACGGCAAAAATAATCAGAGATTCTGATCTCTTTGAGATATTCTACTGGAGAGCACACCTTTTTTTTTGTTGGGCGTAAAAGTAAGGAATATATCTTTCCAGTGATTTAGTGAGAAGCTTTGGTTTCCTCTAAGCCACTTGAGATTGCTGAGTATTCTTACAGTTATAGAAATTGCAGTGCTCAGAGAAGGGGACCCATGCAGGGCTGGGCACTTTTGTGGTAAAACCAAGAACGGGTTGGGAAAACTCAAGCATATTTTGATGGAGTGATAGAGAAGGTCCTACATTGTCATTTTGATGTGAGAGTCCCAAGTACCTAGCTGTTTTGTGTATTTTGGCTCCTAACCAAACGTATTGGCTCAGAAGTGAGCAATGGACTCCCAGGTCATTCCAGGATACCCTCAGAGGCCAAGTGCTTCTGGAGTTTCTTGTTTTTCCGTAGTCTAGATTCAGATGTCAGAACTGCCTCCCAAGTTTTCAGGCTCTGATGGACTGCACACTTCCCACTAGCACTGAAGAATTATCCTGGACAGTTTTATGACAACGTGACAAAAGCTGTCAATTGAGGAGAGAATCTCAATTAAGAAAATGCTTCCATGAGGCTGTAAGCAAACCTATAGGGCATTTTCTTAATTAGTGATTGATGGGGTGGGCCCAGGCCATTGTATGTGTGGCCATCTCTGGGCTGAGCAAGCCATGGGGAGCAATGTAATAGACAGCACCATTCCATGGCCTCTGCATCAGCTCCTGCCTCCAGATTCCTGCCCCGTTTGAGTTCCTGTGCTGGCTTCCTTTAATGAACAATGATATTTAAGTGTAAACCAAGTAAAGGGTTTCCTCCCCATCTTGTTTTTTGGGTGTGTTGTTTCATAGCAGCAAGAGAAACCCTAACCAAGACAAACTGGTATCAGAATTGTGGGGTATTTCTGTGTCAGACATGACCATGTTGTTTTGAGGAGAATTTTGGAAGGACTTTGGGATTTTGTGCCAGAGAAGTTATTGGGTCTTCAATGTTTGGTAGCTTGGAAGATGAGACTGTTGAAAGCAATGCAGAAGATGGCTTGTGAAGAGTCAGAGTGAAGTTTAGAGACTCCATGGGGGGTATTTGTTATTTTGAATTAAGATTCTGTGGGTCTGGTTAGCTGGGGCTGAAGAATCATCTGTGAGTAACAAGTTACCAGAACTACTAAAGTGAACCTTTTGCTTTGCTGGGATACTCAGTACTGGTTGGCTTGAGCTGAGAAATTAGAGGTGATTAAGAGACTAGCATCTTTGAGGTGAAATCTTCTGGGGAGTGTTTTCTGAGAGTCAGCACACAGAAGCTGTGTTCTAGAGGTGGCCTAAGTCATACCCCAAGATGGCAGCTAAACTTGGTAGTGTAAGAGTCACCCGGGTAGTACTGTAGTTGGAGGCATGAAGGAGTCATGGAGAGCAGCTGAAGCTTGGCACTCTAAGAGCCTAGGAGAGAGCACTGGTGAAGGTGCAGCCTCAGTGGCAGTTGAAGGCCCAGGACTGAAGGGGTCATGCAGAGAAGTTGAGGGTTGGCACAATGAAGAGAATCAATGAGAGGACCTCGGTGAAAGTACAGCTCAGTTGTAGCATATGACCCCAATATTTTGAAAATGCTAGTACCATGAGATGACCACCAAGAACAGCAGCAACAATAGAGTAGATCCAGCCAGAGCCTAGAAGACTTGTCTGTTGCCAATGGTGGAGCCAGGGAAGTGACCCAGGCTCCTTGGAGGAACACAGAAAATTATGAGTCATTGGAGGGTCTGTAGTTTATACAGTGGGAGTTTGGTTTTGCTATGTTCAGGTTGTGACTGTGTCTTGGTTCTTCCTTTTTGAAGTGAGAAAAATTTAACTTGTTTTTAATTTTACAGGAGCCCACAGTTGAGATGTTGAATGTTTAAATATGATTTTATGTTTTAGGAGAGACTTTGGATTTTTGAAGAGATTGAATTATAAAGTATTTGAATTTCTAAAGGCTGAGACCTTTTAAGTTTGTAAAATATTTTATATTGTGCTGTCAATATTAATGTATAATCTTGGGGATGAATAAAAAAGAAAAGGTTGTGGCTTAGCAGTGATTTGTTTATGTGTCAAGTTGACAGGGGGTCAGTTATGCTGGGTGGTTTTATGTCACCTTGACACAAGCTATAGTCATCTGAGAGGAGGAAACCTCAATTAGGAAAAATGCCTTCCATAAGATCCAGTTGTAAGGGATTTTCTTAAATAGTGATTGATGGGGGAAGGCCCAGTCCATTGTGGATGGCACCATGCCTGGGCTGCTTGTCCTGGGTTCTATAAGAAAAAAGCCATAGGGAGCAAGCCAGTAAGCAGCACCCCTCCATACCTCTGTGTCAGCTTCTGCCTCCAGGTTCCTGCCATCCTTCAATGATGAGCAATAATATGGAAGTGTAAGACAAAT
The DNA here is from genome assembly GCF_907164565.1 of Psammomys obesus. Lineage (NCBI taxonomy): Eukaryota > Metazoa > Chordata > Mammalia > Rodentia > Muridae > Psammomys > Psammomys obesus. The sequence goes on from NW_026586173.1 coordinate 9,198,786, forward strand.
AAATCCTTTCCTACCGAACTTGTCTTTTGGCCATGCTGTTTCATCACAGGAATAGTAACTTGACTGAAACTGGGATTTAGGAAGCAGCAGTCTAGAGCTAAGAATAGAGATGTGCCTGCCAGCAGACTTTTCCATAAAGCCATTCTTACGGGTATTGTGCCTAACTCCTGCCTCAGCTAGCAGCCCTTTAAGGAGAGAGCTCTGTAAAGTGAAAGGCTCCAGGCTTTTCTGGTTCTGCCCTAAGCTAGAGCTCTGGTATAGGAAAGTTGGGCCCAGCCTCTGTTTTTTCTTTGAGTATGTAGTCTGAGGAGGTGTGCACGGGAGGCCACATGGCCTCCCCAGGCCACCACAGCCATCACCCTCCTTGAGACTGGGTCTTTCTATTCCAGAACTCTCTTAAGGCATCAGGATGATCCTAAAACCATAGTTCTTTCACTACTCTGTGCATCAGGTATAAACACAGACTCTGGAAGACAAGGAAAGAAAGATAGCCCCTACCCACCTCCATACCCATGTGCTGTGGCCTGAGTATCGATGGGGACAACAATGGTTTATCTTCCTGCTGCAACAAACAAACAAACATGGTCTGGAGAAACACTTAGGAAACCTGGTTCCTTGATGCATTGGGTCTGTGTTCTTCCCTGATGTACAGCATATGGTGGTATTGGAAATGAGTTTACATGTACTTTGGGTGTATACAGGAGGCAGGAGATTATGCCATCTATTATATATACTAAGTGTCTGTTGGAATTTGCCTTGGACACACTCAGTCTCATGAAAAAGTGTCACAGTTTAGACCTACTTAAAATGGGTCTTAGGCCATGCCAGGCTTTTTTTTTTTTCTCACTGATTTATGAACATATCTATGAAGTATATAAACCTACGTAAGTTTCTGATCTATGGCAGCAATGTGTTGGGCCCATCAGAGCAAGAGGCTTCTCTCTAGTTCTTACAAGTGCCATATTTAGAACTGAAAGAGTAGCACAGAGCAGAGGCTAAGTGAGGCCCTCTGATCTGGTACCTTAGAGCACTTACAGAACCCAGGACAACACTTCACGGGTAGGCATGGAGGGTTGCTCAGAAAGGGATCTGGGTAGCCCTGAAGGACATACAGGCAAGTGGGTAGAAGTTTGTAGAAGAGATTTTAAGGTGATATTAATGTTCAAATCAGAGAGCATAAAGTGTAACAGGTTCCAAACTGTCGATGGGCTTTACCCAACCAGTTGAACACTATAAGGGAAAAAAAAAAAAAAAATTCTCTGGTTCCAACAAATACATGTCAATTACATTAAGGCTCTCTCTCTCTCTCTCTCTTTCTGACACAGATAGAGATAGATATAGAAATAGACACAGATACTGATAAATAGATATAGTTGCACATACAGGTACAGATAGATAAATAGGTAGATGATAGATGATAGATATATTGATAGATATATAGATAGATAAAGATACAGGTACAGATACACATAGATAGATAGGTACAGACACAATACATGTTCACACATCCTATTAATTCTCTGTCTCTGAAAAGCCCTGACCAATATCATCACCATGGGTATATGAGTATATATAACTGTACAATTCAGGGGACAAGAAGGAGAGACAGTGACAGGGAGAGCTCACTTTATTGATGATCTGCAACTACAGGAGATGAGACATGGGTCATCTTATCTAGTCTTTTAAAATGTAAGATGAAAGATCAAGGCACAGTAGGGTCAGGGCCCTGCCTCAGGTCACATGATAAACACAGCTGAACATGGGAGCGGGTATGGAGCATGGAAGTGGGTGGCAGATTCAGGGCAGGCTCAGCTAGCTCCTGCTCACAGTATGCCCACACTCCCTTCAGGGGAGGAAGATAGCTGCTGAGGACAGTCACACACTGAGAGGGTGGGGAGGGAGGCACAGGACAGCTCCCTTAGGAGGGGTCTTCTGATTCAGGTCACTGGCTGTAAAGAAGAAAAGTATGTGGTCTGGACACAGACACAGTGGTGACCCACACTGGATCAGGAGCAACCTGGCTGTCACACAGCCAGGAGCCCAGCCATCACTTGGAGTTGCAACTGAAGCCACTTGTGGAGCCCAGAGTGTGCTGAAGGTGAGAGTCTTGTCTGGTCCCAACTGAGCTGTTAGGAAATGAATGCTCACCAAAGGCAGCACGGCTGTGAGCAGCAGCAAGCATAACAATAGCCCTTGCACTTCCATGCACCCCTGAGGCTTTAGTCCAAGAGCAAAATGACCACAGCTAGATGTCAGGGCAGGAGGCTGGTAGGTGTCCTGAGGTGGCTCCAGGAGCAGTTGGCCATGAGCAGCTTACAAACGCGGATTAAACACTCACTGCAGCTGCTGCCAGAGGGAAGAAGGTGAGCAGGATTCAGGCAGGAAGGTGAGTGCTTCTCCACAGGGCTGGTGATGATTTCAGGGTAAATTTCCTCCCGTGATTGTATTTTATTTTAGAGCCATTAAGATAATATTGCTATTCTTTCCATGTCAGCGATATCGCTACCTTATTTGCATGTTCCGTGAGTTCCTCTGCTCTGCGCTGACACAGTTCTGCGTCCCTAAGTGGTGTTTTGAAAGGGATGGGCACAGAGCCATCTGCCAAGGTCAGGCTGTCAAGTTTATTCCTGCCTCTTGGCTGACCAGCCTCACTCAGGGCGGAGCAGTTTCCTGGGGTCCCAGGACTGACACCACTCACCTTCTCTGAGGAAGGATGTTCTTTTTCCTAACACACCATCACGTGACCCAGGCTCTGAGTGCAGACAGGCCATAACAAGCTTCCTGGTGGTGTTGCCGCAAGAGCAAAGCCAGGAACCAAAGTCTCTGGCATGTGCTGGACAATCTTCTCATACAAATGTGAGGGCGGGTCCAAGGGGTGACATAGGCCACCTGGCGACTAGAAGCCACTGTTTCTGCTTCCTACCTCTACCTTTGTATTGTTCTTTGAAGGCTCTGTGCTCCGAGTTACCAGGGTTTAAGTGAAGTGCTCTTCTCATTATGGTTCATAGCCAATCTCCTGAGGTCTTCTTGATATGTGTGTGTGATGCACCACATCTCTCTAAACCTTTGGCTGTTTTTGAGGAAGCTGGTTAGTCTCTTGCTTAGCATGGGGGGTATCGGTGATTGAGATGAATGGACTCTATCTGCAGAGCTGAACAATTATCTGGGGCCGAGGGACGCTTCCTCCAAGGTGGCATTTATGAGCTCTCTGGGAAGCACATGCTAAAATGTGGGCTTGCTGCCGATTTGTCTTTGGAGTTTCTGGTTTTGCAGAAAGTTAAAAACAAATTATAATCACGCGGGCTGTAGAGAGGCGGTGGGTGCCCTGCCCCTCTTTGTGTTCTGCTCTGAAGGGAGACACTGCACAGACTTGGAACACTGACTTAACTTGGGTCAGGTAAGTGTGACCACGAACCTCATGCTGACCTTTGTAGCTTTGCTTCATCTGGGCTTTGCAGTGCAAATGGAATCATGCAGTGTGGACTTTTGTCTCTGCTTCTCTCATTCAGCCTAATATTTCTAGGTTAAATTTTGTTGTTTTGGTTGAAAAATTTATATTTTTCGCTGATAAGTTGTATTCTTATGGGGGGGGGGGCGTTGCATATATTTTGTACTTTTAAAAGAAGCAATAAGTTTTAAAGTAGCCTCAAGACTTATGTAAAAGTTGCAAACATGCAGATAGTTTCCATATGAGTTTTTTAAGCACTGACACACTGCATCAGTTTCATAACTTCGTCACAACTAGTGGATCAATAATGATATATTATTATTAGTTAAAATTAGTACTTTTTTTCAAATTTTCTTGGTTTTTGTCTTGTGGCTTTTCCAGTTACAGAATCTCATCCCAAATTCTGCATAGCTGTCAGTCATGCCTCCTTAGGCTCACTTACCTGTGATGGCCTGTCACCAGGATAATGTTATGTCAGGTTTCCACAGTGCAGAGTTGCTCGTTCTTCCTTTCTATACTGGGCATTTTGGAAGAGACAGTTTAGGTTGCAGAGAGGCCCCACCGACTACTTAAGGGCTTAGAATATCATATAAATGATTTGGAATCATTATGTGTGGGACATTTGTGTCTTCCCCCTTGGTTGTTTTAAAACCTTCTAGACACTGCTGTATGGTAACGTCCCACAGTTTTGAAAGATGTGTAATGTTATGTATCCACATTTCAACATTGTACAAAATAATGTTGTTGCCTCCAAACTCATGGTGGTTTGGATCCACTGTACTGGCATCAGAGTAGTCTCGATTCTCTGAAAGATTCCGAGCGCTTCACTTCTTCATTCTCCTTCCTGGTCTGTGGGTGGCAACCGTTGATCTGTTTGCTGACTCAGCCTGTGGTTGCCTTTCCCACTGTGGTAAATGAAACAATGTCCTATCATGGGGAAGATGTCTAAGGTCCTTGATGAGGAGATTAGATATAGACATAAATGAAGCATTCACCAGTCTTCTAAAATAAGATATAATGTAGTTGTGACCCCAGAGTTAAGAAAACATTTATTTTAAAAGACACAGAAAACGATCATAAAACAAAAGATAAATGCAGACTTTGTTTTATAAAATATATCTGCTTTCAAATGTGTTCCTATAAATAAGCAAATGGCAATGGATATGAGATTCATCCCCCACATACAAGCTAACAACAAACAGATGAAAAATATCAATTAAAGTGGGCAAAAATTTAAACACTTCACAAAATAAAATGCATGAATATTCCCAAGGAAATCCAATAATGATCAACATCATTATTCACTAAAGTAATTCTTTAGAAAACTCTGAAAAGAAAGCAACTTTAACCAAGTAATAAATCATTGAAATGTAGAGAACTTGATGATGCAAATTGGTACCAAGCATGTGGTAGATGACAAGAAGGTAATTGAGAGAATGTAAAGCGTGTGTGTGTGTGTGTGTGTGTGTGTGTGTGTGTGTGTGTGTGGTGTATGCATTTGTATATGCATGTTCATATGTGTGTGGATACATGTGTGCAGGTCTTTGTGTGTGCATATGTGTATGAAGTCCATACACACGTCTTCTTTAATCATATACCTTATCTATTCTATTGGGGAAGATTTCTCACAGAATATAGAGCCATGCTTCTGACAGTTTAGCTAACCAGCTCACTCCAGAGACCCAGTCTCTGTCTCCGAAGTGGGATTCCAGATGTGCTTCCCAAGCCTACCAGGTGTTTCATGGGGGTGCTAGAAATCCAAATTCTGTGTGCGATGGCAAGTGCTTTGGCCACTAATACCTCATCCTGAAGCTTTCATTTTGTTAAGCACTTGAAAACATTTTGTGAAGTCAAACATTCGTATGACTAAGTAATCCTAAGTGTTTAGAAAACAAAATTTTACTTCTAAATGTTCACAAAAAGAACCGTGCAAAAGTATTTATAGAAGCGTATTTAACAGTTTAAAATGATCCAAATATTCAGCTGAAAAAACAAGTATCCAAATTGTGATATAGTCCAAGATCAGAATATTACTGATAAATAAAAAGAAACAAACTACTAATATGTAAAGAACATGACTGTATCTCTGAAGCATTTACTCAAAGTGAAATGAGCCGAGCAGTAAGGAGTACAGCCCTTGCCTCTACTTATACAAAATGGGACAAGCAAAACTCAAAATACTGGTTGCTAGTCAGGATGGACATGGTTTTGAAAACTACAAACTTCCTGGGGGGAGGTGTGTGTGGAAATTTCATGTCTTAATGCTGTTGACGAGCATATGCAACAATCAAAATTCATATGATACTTAAGCTAAGCATGGTCTAATACACGAGCTGCCTGCTGTTTAGTGGCCAGCTTTATCTAATGTTAGCCTTCGTGAGGCAGATGGAGTGGCAGGCTGGATAATTACCAGTGGCATGGTTTAATTGTTTTCTTCCATGATGCTGCCTAGGTTAGTATTGGCTGACAGGGGCTGGGCCTGATCTAAATCATTCAGAAGTGCCTTCAGATACAATCAGCTGTCATCTCACAAAATAATGACTCCGTCAGCACGGAGAATCCCAAAAGGTTCTGACAAAATCTTCCTCTTGAATTTCATCTCTAACCTTTCCTACCCTTGATGTATTTCAAACTCTGACAGTTTTCCTCATTAGCCTCACATAACAACACCAAGCCAGAGAGAATGAGAAGCGAAAGGACCATGGCTGGATCTGTTGTGAAACCAAAGAAAAGCTATGACCTCTCCCCTACCCCCAAAACACAGGAAGTAAGGCTGCAATCACAAAAGAGAAGAGGAGAATTGAGAGATAGGGGAAGAGAGACAGAAAAGAGGAGAAAGCAGAGATGGGAGGGGTGAGTGAGAAAGGAGGAGAATACTGGGATAAGATATGATAGGAAGTAGGGAGAGAGAGAGAGAGAATAGAGGAGGTCATAGAGGAGATGAACAGGAAAAAACATGGTTCTCATTTGGAGACTGACTTGAAGTGAAGATAAGAAATTCTAAGATCCATTGTATTTCAGAGGAGTGAGGCTCTCAGGTCAGATTTGGCTTGAATCATTGAGTCTGTGTTCTAAGTGTGCAGTATCTTAAGGATTGAGGCCAACCCTCAGACTCTGAGAGACAGCGAAGGACTACATCTACAGTCTATATTGCCTTAGCAGTTGCTTGAGCTACCCTGACCAACCATCCAAAAGTGAATTTCTTGTTCCAGATACTGGAATTTTTGTTAGTCTGTGGTTCATGTGGGGAGCATTTTCAGCTCAAGTGGCTTAGTGTGTGTGTGTGTGTGTGTGTGTGTTAGTGTATAATTATTGGCAAATATAAAATAATATGATTCCTCAAGGTTTTATCAAACAATATGGCTATTTGTCTCTCCTCCTTCTGCACTGACTTCCTTCTTCATCCCCAGTTGGAGCCCTCTCCTTATTTTTCCATTTCCCACTTCATCTTGCTATTTCACGCTCGTTTTCCTACCACCACAGTCTCTTTAACTTTCCTACTTACTGTGGAAATACCATGGTGGATACTCACATCTGAAAATTTGGAGCTAGGAACTTCAGATGAGAGAGAAGATGGCGTTTGTCTCTTGGGTCTTGGTTACCTCACTTAAAATAATCTTTACTAAGTCCATCCACTTATCTGCATTCTGTTATTTCTGTTTTCTTTACGGTAAAATACTATTTCGTTGTGTAGATTCACTACATTTTCAGTGCCCAGTCTTGTGAATAGGTCAGCCATGTCCATGGTTGAGTAAGGATCTGTGGAAAAGGATGTCAAGTCTTTTGGCCATATGCCAAGGAGTAGTACATCTGAGTCATATGGTAGATTTGAGTTTTCTTGAGGGATCTCCATACTTATTTCAAGAGTGGCTGCACCCATTTTCATTCATACCAACAGTGCACGAGGGTTCCTTTTTTCTCCACTCTCCTGATTTTGTTGTCCATTGTTTTGATCTTAGCCATTCTGACTGGAGTAAGATGAAATTAAATGTAAACTTTTAAATTGCATTTTCCTAAGTGCTAAGGATGATGAACACTTTTTGAGGTATGTCTTAGCTATCTTTATTTCTTCTATGAAGAACTCTCTGAATCTTTTAGCCCACTCCTTAATCTTGTTATTTCTTTCCTTGGCTTTGTCTTTTTAGTTCTTTGCATATTCTGGATACAACCATCTGCCAGATGCATAGCTGGCAAACATCCTCCCCCATCTGAGGTTTGCTTTACATGTCTGATTATTTCCTTAGCTGTACAGAAGCTTTTCGTGTTACAAGGTCCCGGTTGTCAACTTTTGGCCTTATTTTCTGGGGAAATAGAGTCCTGTTCAAAAAGTGTGTTTGTAAGGTACTGCCTAATTTTTATTCCAGCAGTTTTAGTATTTTAGTTTTCAAATTTAGGTCTATGGTCCACTTGGATCTATTTTTTTCTACACAGTGATAGATAAAGGTTTAATTTATTCTTCTTTATGGGAACATCCATTTTTACTAGTCTTATGTGTTGAAGATGTTGTTTTTCTACAGTGTATTGTTTTTGGCTCTTCGTCAAATATCAGATGGCTGTAGTTATGCAAACATAAATACATATAAAATAATATGATTCCTCAAGTTTTTATCAAACAATATGGGTATTTGTCCCTCCTCCTTCTGCACTGACCTCCTTCCTCATCCCCATTGGGGATGTTTGGGTCTTCTATTTTATTCTATCAGTCTAAATGTCTATCTTGTGTCAGTACCATATTATTTTTATTAATTTAGCTCTATAAAATATCTTGAAATCCACCAAGGGAGGGACACAATTGAACAGTACTACCCAGCCAAACATCTATGACATGACAGTAACCAGCATGACAAGATATCCTCAAGAGTGCAATGACACTCCTGTGCCATTGGTAACTAACAGCTGTCTAATTTGACTTAAGGCCCACACAATGGGAGGGCATATGATACTAGAAAAATGAATATGGTCCTTGAAATTAAGCCAGCTTTCCAAGGCTAGTAAGGATATGGACATTAGAAAAAAAAATTCTACAACTACCCATTTGTTAGACCAGCATAATTCTTACTGCTTTCTAAATCTCATCCCACAGATAGGTGTTCTTACCACTTCTAATTAAAAAGAAAAACCTATCATTACAACAAATAGAGACCATCACAGAAAACCGTAACTGGACACAGTATAGAAATCAAAGGACTGTGGGAAGCCCTGACCCTGTGTGTACCTCTGCATCACAGCTCCCTCATCAATCTCTCAGGGAACACTGGAAAAATGGTTACAAAGACTGTAAGATCCAGAACACCAGGAAGTCTGTTATGAATCAATGTCTCCTAGAATCAGTTGAATAAACAAGATTGCAATAATGGCACTATCAATGGGCATGTGAATGTAAATGGGGAAAGTTTCTGTGAGGTTACACACCCAGATAAAGAACTAGAGGCACCTAATGACTACAAGGAGAAGTCTCTCCTGGGGATGAACCCCTTCATTGGTTGTTCAATTTTGTGATGTCATTCCCTTACCCACGAACACACAATAAAGATGAACTCAGCAGGTTGTATTTCTCTATTTGCGCACACACAGTCACATATCAAACAATAATTATATGAAAAAGGCTATCAACTTGAGAGTGGGGGGACCATGCAAAAGCTTAGAAGGAAGAGACACAGGAGAGAGTGAAGGAGAAAATGGAGGGAAAGGTGATATAATTCTATTTCAATTAAAATAACAAAAAAGAAATTGGAGCAACATCTGAAGTTGACAAACAACTATCGTATACTTAAGACAAACTTAACTAATGGATGGACAATCTATAGACACAAAGGGATTCATGGCATGTGACTGAAGACACATTCTGCCTGTTCTTCTTCCTCTTGACCTTTAAAAGACTAATCCTACCTATTTACAATTCATGTAAAAGAGCTTCTTAGAGAATGTCATACATTTGATTATAAAAGGGAGGTCTCAGCATCTGCTTTGATAGTCTGCAGGGCAGAGTCTTTCAGAGGCCCTCTGTGGCAGACTCCTAACTTGTTTCCTGTTTTCTCCATCTTCTGACTTATGGACAACCTTTGAGGAAATTGCAGGGGAATCCTATGAAAGAAGTGGGAGTTAGTAAGACCCAGAGGGGACAGGAGCTCCACAAGGAGAGCAACAGATCCAAAAATCTGGACACTTCCCTGAGACTGATAGTCCAACCAAGTAGCATGCATGGAGATAACCCAGAACCCCTGCACAGATGTAGCCCATGACAGTTCAGTCTCCTAGTGGGTTCCATAGTAATAGGAACAGGGACTGTCTCTGACATGAACTGATTGGCCTGCTCTTTGATCACCTCCCCCTGAGGAGGGAGCAGCCTTACCAGGCCACAGAGGAAGACAATGCAGCCACTCTTGATGAGGCCTAACAGACTAGGATCAGAAGGAAGGGAAAAGAAGACCTCCCTACCAGTGGACTTGGGGAGGGGCATGCGTGGAGAAGGAGGAGGAAGGGAGGAATTGGGAGGGGAGGAGGGAGGGAACTTCAGGAGGGATACAAAGTAAATAAAGTGTAATTAATAAAAAAATAGAAAGAAAAAAGGGAGATCTCAGTGTTACAGTTAAGTACCTCAACACTTCCAGCTCTACAGTACAGCCTGCGGCGGTCTTATAGGCTATTTTCCCTGATATTTACTGTCAAAGTGTTTTTCACTTGCCTGCAAATGTTCAGTGGTTCCTGAATTTGGAACATTTCATCACAAAGCATTATTATAGTATCAGGTGTGTGTGTGTGTGTGTGTGTGTGTGTGTCTGTGCTTCATTCTACTTTGACTTTCTTTATTGTGGTTAAAAATTCATTTAAAGTAGAGAAGAGCTAGGGTATGGCTCAGTTGTGGAACACTTAGCCAACGTGCATAACGGCGTACCTACTTTCCATACCCAGAACATGAAAATTAAAAAAAAAAGTAAGTAAAAAAGAAATTAGTTTTGTTCATCTTAATTTTCAGTTGAAGTTTAGAGTACTTTTATACAAGACTTGATTTTATGTCTTACCTTTTCTAAAATAATTCTCTATATAGAAAATAAGCTAAGGGTCAGAATGATAAAACTTTTTCCTGCCTCCTTCTCTAAACGTCTAGGAAAGTGGCATGTAGGCTGCCACTAGGATGTATGCTGCAGCTCATACCAGTACCCAACTACCTGTCCCCATTTATGACCTAGATCCTGTCCAAACTGCAACACTTCTGAACTGCCCATCACAACTGACTTTCATGGCTATACAGAGATGCAGACAGCTGCCACTCAGCTCTGCGAAGTCTTTGAACAGGCAGCATACAAGAATAGGTATTTGAAGAAACAGTGGAGTTCAGATCCTGGAAGGATTACTGTCCTGGCCACCACCTACTATGATCCAGGTCTAACAACTGTCCACAGTGAATCTTTTTTCCCTCTCAAGGCCAGCCACACAGGTGAGGCCTGAGGTTCACATCTAAGGTCTGTAACTGCAGGTGCAGCAGAGATTTCCCTCTCTTCTGACCCCTGAGAGGAGGTGTCTGTCCCTTCTGCAACTCTCCTCACCTAACCATGCCCATAGCTTATTCAGCTGGTAGATCCAATTCCCATCAGCCTCTACCATGAGTGTAGAGAGCTTGTCAGAATATCCTCTGTGAATGAGACCAGCTTATCATGTTCCTGACGAGAAGAACGACACTGCCAGTCCATGCTCTCACTTTTCACATCTAAGATCCATTCTTTAGTGGAGAAACGTACAAGTGAGATGTTATAAATAGACTTAGGGGTTGGGAAAGATAGGAAGAATATCAGATGTGGCCTGGCATTGACTCAAAGAGAGCCATCACCTTTGGGCATTTGAATGGTTTTCTTTAACCTCGTGTATATCATCTCTTGATTATTGTGAACTGGGACAATGGTGATGAGAGGGACTTGAAGTGTGCTTTACCTTTCCCTATGGTCATTTTCTCTCCCAAATACTCTCAGCATTAGGACTATTCTTGATGGTCAATTCCTTTCCACAAACAAACTCACAAAGGAAAAAAACCATTTTCTCAGAGATGAGTATAGGATTTTGACTGAATTTCTGATTATGGCCTCCCCTTTAATGTATATAAGTACATGCCAATGTGGGCATACATGGCATGAGCGCATGAACTTGCAGAGAACACATGATGTCAGATTCCTAGAGATAGATCTTCAGGTGCATTTTAGCTCCAGCCTTCTCTGAGTGCTGGATATTCAACTAGAGCAGCAGCCCCTAGGACTGGGTTTAAGTTGAACATTTTAACCATACAAAAGCTCTGCCTGGTTCATATTGGCCCCTTCTGGATTGAGGTGTTTATTGATGAAACCTAGGTAAAACAGTAGCTGATAAATAGTTAGAGCAACTGACTGGCATGCTTATGACCTTCTTTTGCAACTCAGATTTCAGAGGAAGGAGGACATGGCCCCTATTCTGTGATGGTTTACCCATCAGCTGGAACGCCTGTTCACTGAACTGAGTCATTGGCTGGAGGCAGATAAGAAGCTGGGAAGGGAGGCTCTAACCAGCTGTTACCATAACCATTACAAGGCTAAGAACATATGGCTAGACAAGCCATAGGCCCTAGGGGAGAATCTACTACTATATGCCTGTAAATGGATATAGTGTTAAGCTGACTCCCAATGATTTATCGTTATAACTATAAATGTATACATTTCTCATCCCTCATTTGAGAAGCTTTTATTTGTAGAAGATAGAGAAGTTTTATTCTCAGACAGGGGTTCTCTGTGTAATCCTGGCTACCTCAGAAATCACTCTGTAGACCAGGCTGGCATCGAATTCAGATATCCGCCTGCCTCTGCCTTTTGAGTGCTGAGATTAAAGGTGTGAGCCACTAGGCCAGGCAGGAGATAATGATTAACACAGTGAACCACAACTGGTCAAAGTGCAGAGAGAGAGAATAAGAGACTGCAGAATCCTCAGCCCTAACAGTAGCATATATGTCACCCCTCAAGGCTCGTTGTGGAAGAAGGGCAAAAAGAGTGTTAGATCCCGAGGCACTGTACGGCTGGCTATAAGGACACATGGTCTTCTGAACCCAGCAGTGAAGTTGCACTATGAAGTCATAGTTCTTGTGGCAGTATGTACATAACTCGTGTTAGCTCAGCTAGACCAAATCGTGTCACCCTTGGCATGGTCTGCTCTCAATTGTTAGATGCTGAGGAAGGAGAGACAGCTTTCTCCAGGTTATAGACACTGGTAAACCTACTGCTCTCCTGTAGAAGATGACACATCCAAGAGTATTTAGATGGCACAATTTAGACTTGAAGGATTAAATGGAACAAAATAATGTTGGATGAGTATGGGAAGGAGGGGTGAACTGGAGAAGAGTTGGGAGAGGGTTGAATATGATCAAATCATGCTGTATGAAATTCCCAAAGGACTAACGACAAAATAATTGTGGTTACAGGACTTGGATGGGAATCAAAAGAAATGGATTTCATGAGTGTAATATGCAGGATGTAGGCCATTTCCGTGTGACATATATAGGAAGTACCTTTGGAATATTGGGCTATTTATTGCTACTGGAATTGCCTTTGTTATTTGAAGCAGCAGGAACTTGGTTACAGGTCTAACTTTTACTCTAATATTATTCTTGAACTGCCCATGGCCTAGTGGCTGTTACAAGGCCCAAATAAAATTATGTACATTTCGAGGTAATTTTAAACTACAAAGTACTTGAGATGCTTGCAATGATCCTGTGTAACAGAATTAGTATTGGTCCAAATAAGAATTCAGGTGAAGCCCCCAATTACTTTCAAGTGAATCATGAAACTTTGGGGGTGACAAGACACTGGGATCACATGTTCCAACCAGACTTCAAAGTATAGAAGGAAAATACCCAGAGACATTATGAAAATGGATCTAGAGTCCAGATGGAGTACATTCTAAGGCAGTGCAATTCCCTTTAACCCATGGACTCTTCATGCAGGGAGTTAGAGCAGATGAGTATAAAAAAATAGCAAGAAAGGGTTCTGTTCTACACATCTGTTTATGCAGAGCCAAGGACACATGTGCAAAAAGCCTGTAGTCTCGGTTATAAGGGAGATTTATGCAAAGGATAATACAGCATTCACAGAGAGGAGACTTGGGTTAATATTCATGCACACCCATCCTGTAGCTATCTGCTGCCTCACAGCAGAGGCGTGACCAATGCTATTTTTTCCCAATTCCCCAGTGTAGAGGATGAAGAACTCAACATGCTTTTTCCTATCAAACTGATCACAAGGGGTGGCTATGTGATGTAGTTCAGATCAATAAAACATGTTACTTTAGAGACTCCTGGGAAGTATTTGTCTTCTGAACAAAGGAACACTTTAAAAGAGACACTGCCATGTCTTCTTCCTTTTACCATTCTGGGTCTGATGTTTTGAAGCTACAGTAGCTATTTTATGGCTGTGAAGCCTGGAGCATGAAGGAAATGCCCACAGAATAGCAGCATCAGTCTTGATAGCATCTGAGTGCATGACTAATGTCTTCTCACCTCCAGATTTTTTATGTTTTTGGAAAGAGTCCATCTGATTCATTCTAAGCCGCTTAAGTGAGTGCTCTTGTTTGCTTGCTCTGCAGGTGAATACACTTCTGACTTTTAGAGCCCTGTTTGTTTGCAAGTGATAATTCTGCCTCTTTCAGCTGGTGAAGTATATAAGCTGCTACCTGATACACAGTGGAAGGCGTTTCTTCTAGGGACTATGTTGATGAAAGAAAGAAACAGACTTTTCTGAATCTATAGATATAATACAAAACAAGACGACACTTATCTTCACAACACCCATGCAATTTTCTAGAATCATCTAGGTTAGCGTGTGTGTGTGTGTGTGTATGCATGTGTGTGTATGAATGTGAACATATGTATATATTTGTGTGTGTATGTGTGTGAATTATGTGTGTGTACAATGTGTATATATATATGGTATGTGTTCGTGTGTATATGGATGTGTATGTGTGTATGCATTTATATGTATGTGTGTGTATGTATATGTGTGTACATGCTGTAACCACATAGCACTAACTGAATTGATTTAAACTATCTAGACTTGTTCTCTTGAAGGTGAGGAGATGGGATATGAAGCATAAGGTCCACTGTCTCTGAAGTGCTAGTAGAGTTAAGCTCTTTCTAAAGTCACCAGGAAAGAAACTTTTATTGTCTCTATTGTCTTCTCCAAGCTTCCCATGACCTTCAAGTGCCCTTTGCCACACACACACACACACACACACACACACACACACACACACACACACGTATATCACTTAAATCTTCCAAGTTCAATAGCCCTCTCCTTCTATGCCTTCACATCAGCTCCCCTCTGGGCCTGTAAATGTCCACATTTCCTCTATATTTATGGACACAAGACATATTGGGCTAGGATTAAACATAATGGCTTTATCTTAATTTTGTTAAAATCGCAAAGACTATTACCAGATAAGACACTTGAGACTTGCCGGGACTCAGATAGATATCCAGTACTACACCACCTGACCCAACGTGTCCCTTCATAAATGACCGCACAACTGTTGCTGTGTCTGCAGTCCATCTTCACCAAATAAAGCTTGTGTTTAGGGAGGTGTCGCAGCTTTGTCTTAGCTCGATTCTTCCTGTTTTCCAGTTGTGTGGTGTGACAATTGTGTTTTCCCCAAGGGTATTTGCCTTTAAGGAGAAATTATTTAATTCAGAACAATCTATGTGACACGAAACAGACATGGGCCCTGTCACCTCTGAGGGCCTAATTTACCAAAAAAATTGGCACAAAATCCATTTTTTGAATTGTTTTCTTTGCTGTTGTTGTTGTTTGTTTGTTTGTGGGTTGGGAATCGAGCCCAGGGGCTTTGTCATGCCTGGCAAGTTTAGTCTATGACTAAGTTACAGCCCGCCCTCATTCATTCCTCTGTAAAATTAGGTTTCAGGTTTCTTTCCTTTTTTTTTGTTTTCTTTTTTTAGATGCACTTCCATCACCTATATCTAATGAGTGTTTACAAACCAGAACAGTGAGCATTTGGAAGATGCTCATGGTCTGCTTGTTCCTACCGTTATTAATTAAAAAAAAATAATAATCATAGGTGTCTTTCCTCAAAGAAAATCAAGAGTGACGCTAAGGGCAAGATTCATGGACTGCTATTTTGCAGGCCACACACATGAAAGCTCGATTATCAATGCTGTGCTGACAGCCACCTTCAGCCCCGCACAGTGACTGTCAGGACTGCAGAATAGAGGGGCTTGATATGGTTCCCAGAAGATGAGGGCTCACCCCAGTGTGAAGAAGGCAGTGGTTAAAGTAAACCCAGCTTGAGAGAGAAGAATCAAGATACAACTGGGAAGCTTTTATTGGCGATTACAATTATCTTCCTCTTTCTGTAATAGCAGCAATTTTTTCATGCCTGATTATGACCAGTTATTTTAAGACCAGTTGTCACCACATCATGAGAGCAGTCTTTATTTCCCCTCATATCACCATTTTCCTCTGGTCAAGCACAAACTTCCCAGAAGTTTGTACACATTTGACACACTATGTTTTTCCTGACTTCTATGACTTATTTTCCTCTGTTTTGTCCTTGTCCTGTAGTTGAGTTTACTAGAACTCTCACTACTGTAGGAAAAAGGGTCCCTAGAGGATAGTTGGGAAGCAGTACCTGGCCTTTGTTTGCTTGCTCTTTGCTTGCTGCTGCCTAAACTCTAATTTAATGCTGAAATTGCTTTTGCCCTGGACTTCTTTCACTAAGTGTGTTCAATCTGCTGTAAAATTGTTTTCATGGTCACAGTCAATGTTATAGTAACTGTTTAACAATGTGCATTTCTTTACTTTGCAAAAGACCTTGGTAGTCTCTATGCAAATTAGCACTTGTCTAATGCCATTAAGCATGGCTCCTAGGAGAGCAGCAACTGGGTTGGCAAATAAACTATGCACTCAGTCTGAAGAGTGAAGAGTCTGGGGTAAGGAAGCAGAAATTCCATTTCTGTTGCATGGAAAAGATTTCTTCTGGAGAGATGTGATCTTGACCTTAACCTGTTGCCTCATGCTTAACATGGGAATGAGGAGATTTCATCAAACCAATTGAGCTCCTGGCCTTCTTATCTGGGATTAAATAGCAAACAATTCCCAGAACTTCAATATAATGGGTTTGGGCTACTCTGATCTAGCATTTTGATTTAGAGAATTATGACATGTTTTCTGTAGAGGAGATTGGATGCCCTGGGAGTCACATGAGATTTGGGTTGTGCCACTATTCAGAAAGAGGAAAGAGGATGTAACATGCTATACAGAAATTCTGCTAAATGCTATGTATTTCCTCATCACCCTGGCCATAATTCTGTAGAGTTATGTGTCACAGGTTGGATTACTTGGGAAGCTGATTCTGAAATGGAGTTTGGAAGGCAGAATGCTTATGAATAATTATCTTTGGGGCCAAAACTAGTGGAAAGAAGGGAAGAGAAGGAGAACTTGAGTTATAACACAGCCCAGAAAGAGCCTTGATTGATTCCCAGTGGATCTCTTGACAAAAGATGACATCCACATCAAAATAAATAGGCAAGCCTCTATGCTTTAATTGTTTTAAGTCGCTGGATATGCTAAAGAGAATGGCGTAACTAAAAGAACTGTTCTCTGATGCTGAGATCTTTGGAGGGACTGATAGCTCTGTTGCAATTGTTGCAACGGTCATTCATTAGAGGTTGTCACATGTTACAGTGTCAACCAAGTAAAATGTAATTATTGTCTTAGAGGTTAGGGCTAGGATGCATCTTACTGATAGATCACTTGTTCAGCACATGAGGCTATAGACTTCTTCCCTAGCTTGACAGAAAACAGAGCGGAAGACAGTGAGAGTGAGAGAGATCATTAAATGATCACCCCAGGTCACACCACCATTATCATTGCTCCATTATAGTATGTACCGGTGATGGAGGCCTCTTTCAGCACATCACATGCTCTGTTTATGAAGTCTCACATTTCTGCCTGCTGGGTGCAATAGAATTCTCATTTTAACAAGGAGGCTGAGGCTCCAAACAGTAGGCTAAAGACTCAGGGTACCTCCAGAGATAATTTGTTCAACTACCAAAATGTATTGCAGGTCTCTGGATTGTACAAGGAGCCTTCTGGGGCTTCACTGAAGCCCATGACCCACCTTTATACTAACACACTGCATTCGTCAAGACTTTGACTATGTGAAAGGTGCTAAGGTTAGAGAATAGTGAAAACTTTTTGCAAACCTGAAAGCAAAGCAGAACACTTCCAATGTTATTTCCTTTGCTATAGCATTGTGTCACCATCAGACCTTCCCTAGATTTCCTGAGCGGGTTCTTGGAGAAGGTGACAGGGGTTATAACAGCCCTCTTGTGTCTACAAGGGGCAGTTGCTTCTGCGTCTTAGAGTCTGTTCCTGTCCACAGCTGGTGCAACTATGGGACAGTTTCCATTTCTTGATCTTTCAATGTTTTAATTTTTAATCCTCCCTCTCTCTCTTTCCTTTCCCCTTTTTCTCCCTCTTCTGTTTCTCTCCCCAACTCTTCCCTTCCTCCCTTCTCCCTCTCCCTTTCTCCACTCTCTTTTCTCTCTTTCTCTCTGTTTCAATCTTACTTGACTCTGTCTCTCTGTCTCTCTGTCTCTCTGTCTTTGTTTCCATTTCTGTCTCTGTCTGTCTCTCTTTCTTCAACATGGTCTTTCCATATCCTACCCAATCCTTGATTCTTTACTATTCAAACCTCACATCTTTCTTGGAACATGAGAATCCCTTGGGTTAATGTCTAAAATGGCTGCATTTCTTCCTTCTTCACTGTAAGGAAGAACGGGAGAAAAATTTAAAGTTTTTAAATTTAAGTTCTATTGTATATTAGTTACTTTTCTGTTGCTGTGATAAAAGACTACGCTAAAAGCAATCTAAATCACATTTCTAACAGCTTTGTGGGATTTTTAGGCGCATAAAACTCCTTAGGCCTTTGCTCACAAATTGGAGGCCTGTGTAGGTAGGGTCTTGCCCTGGGAGGGTCTCCCTTTTGTTCCAATGTAGAGCACAAGGCCTGTACTGACCTGTTCTAATCTCCATAATAACTGTAGCCTTTCTTTCTCCATGCACCGTGGCAGCAATGCTATGCTTCCTGGTGATCTGTCCCCCTCCAAGTTACATTTATTTTAGTCCTTTCTGCTCAACTCGTTCTTTTCCTCTTGACGTCCTGTCTTCATGATATCAGCCATGCCACAGAACCAAGGTTATCTCACATGGAACTTTTCTCCACCAAAGAAATTAGTTCATTTCTTTTATGTTTAGCTCCAGGAAAATTCTGAAAACAGGGGCAGAAGGCCTTCATATTCTTCTCTGAAATATCACACAATTGACCTCTAACAAAATTGCTAATATTCTTTTGTAAAAAAAAATATTAAATATAAACCTTTTCTATCAAATTCTATAAAACTTGCACTTAAGGTGAGAAACTAAAATCTTTTGATCTTCTATCTTGTCAAACTTTTATGCAAATGCTTTAACCCCACCCACTTGATAAAACTTTGGCTTACACAAAGATCCCTTGTTGTATTCAAGGAATTTGATGGTCTGGAGCAGTGACTCCTTTTCCCGTTGGAGCAGTGATTACTCCCTTTCTCTTTCTTCCTTCATCTTCTTTGTGGTGATTCTTTTAAAACTAGCCAATCTTGAAAGACTGTGAGGTTGGACTCCAAGGAATGAGTAAAAGACACACTTATCACCTGTGTTTTTTAAGCGTTAAAAAGTAAAGATTTGTTGATTATCTGCCATCTATCCATCTATTATAATCTATCTATAATTTATAATCTATCAGTCTCTAATATCTATAATGTATATCTCTCCTCTATCTATTATCTGTATATTTTCTATCATCATTTATCTATCATCTATCAATTATCTATCATTTATCTCATATCATCTATGTATCTATATCTATCATATGTCTGTTATCTATTATCATTTATCTATCATCTACCTAATATCTATTATTTATATATCACTGATTTATTTATATCTATCATATCTATCTAATATTTATATATCTCTATTAGATTTATATCTTTGATCTAGTTGTATTTATTTATCTATCATCTATATATTCAACCATTTATCTACCTACTTTCATAAATAGATATAGATAATATTATCTGAATAGAGACATAGATACATGTAGATATCTATGTCACCAGAACTCATGATACATGTTGTGCTACACACACACACACACACACACACACACACACACACACACACACGAGTACATCCATATATGTAATATGTGCCTACTACATGAAATTCTCAATAGATCATAATACCATTTTCCTTAGGTCTTAGACATTTGTGATATGGATAAACTAGAAGTTAACATATTACCTCCTATTATTTCACCTCTAAGAGCCTGAAGTTTAGTGCTTTTATAAAACGTATGATTGGGGCCGGGATGTCTGCCAAATGTAGTTCTTTGTCTCTAGTCTAAACTTAATAGAACATATTCAGTACATTAGCCTCTGAGAAACAAGTGCATTGCTGTTCTGCCAAAGCAGCAATAATGTAGCAACCACAATTAGATTCTATGTTTTCCTAAAAGTTCCCATTAAAAAGAGCTTCTTTTGGTTGATCCCCACATTGAGGCTCCAGTCACGTTCGGTTTCAGGACATTGGGATTTTTAACTCTCAAGCAGCTTCTTACTACTTTGAGAGCAATTTTGAACTTATGTCTGATCCTTTGATAATTGAAAGTTTGCTTTCAAACAATCAATAAAATGTGCCAGAAAGCTCAAATCAATGTAGCAAACAAATGAATTGCTGATACATAATTTAATAACTAATGTTTAAGAGATAGTTTTTTTTTAACCTTGCAAAGATTTTAAGGCAATTAAATATCAATGTGAAAATTATATTTTTTAAAATGAGACAGCAACCTGAATACATTTACATTTTATTAGTTGAAAGTGTTTCATGGAGTTATGATGAAATGAGATCTAAACATGAAACACAGGAGGAGCTGTATAGGACAAACAGAGGCTGGTAAACTCAGGGAAGTGGGAAAACTATTGCAGTTGCCTGTAGTAAGATAACCACTTTGCATGCACACACACACACACACACACACACACACACACACACACACACTCACACCACATTGACACTCTGAGGCTCCTCCCACTGACTTGCAGGTGTTCCCATATGTTGACTTCTAGGACTGCAATCTCTTCCTCACTCACGGAGACACTCATGCCCCTCATATCCTCTAACTATACCCATTCCTTTTTCTCTCTACTGACCTCTTCTCCTCTGCATGTTAGACAGGCCTGTAACATCTGTGAGAACCAGAGGAAGTGTGTATGGTGGTACACTTCTGTAACTGCAGCACTTGGGAGACCGAAGCAGGAGGATTTCCATTAGACTGAAGTCAGCCTGGACTACAGAATGCAAGGGTTGCCAGACATCATAGCAAGGCTCTGTATCAAAAATCCAACCAAACCAAACCAGACCAGAGGAAGATAGATTCTGATTGCTTACTCTTACCTATAGCCGCTTGTGGTGCAAGGTTTTCCCACACCTGCCGCTAACTGAATCAGTGTTTACCCTCATTAGGGTTGGTAAGCTGTGAATACACTCTCTAGACCTCTCTAAACTCTGGTCTATCTTTTCCTGTTGTTTTTGTCTTAAGTCCATATAATTCCATCCTTAAACATAATTTCACTCCTCTCACTTCTTAGTAAGTATTTTCTGACATCCTGGAGAGTCCAATCATCAGCTCTCTTCATGACTGACACAGAAACAATAGCTTTTCTGAAGAAAAATAACACTCTGTAGCTGACCCGGGGCTTTACGCTTATGGCCAGCTGCTGCTGGATGAACAGGCGAACCTGCTTCACCCATTTACCTACTCCCCCTAATGAGTCTTTCACATGTCACATTATATTCGTGTTCTCAGAATGCCTCTGCCTTCCAGAGATAGGCTGCTGCTTGCCTGAAATAAAAAGAATAAAATTATGAAATTTGCAGGAAACCCGATGGAACTGTAATGGTGAGGTGCCCCAGGCTCAAGAAGCCAAATACTTCAAGATTTCTCTCCCATGCAGACTTTAGCTTCCGTGTGCAGCTGTGTGGGAATAAGTACATGTGCAGATCATGAAATTAGAAAGGGGTCCATGACAGAGGGAAAGAGGCTCTAAGGAAGAGGGGTAGGCAAGAGAGTAATAGAACACATGTGGCATGAATGTAGACTGTTAAAGGTAAAAGTAAACAGATGATGGGACTAGTGAAATGATGGGAGAGCAAGAGAGCAGGACAAACCCAAATTAACTATGGACCAGAATTCCAAATGAAGTTCGTTAGTTTGTATGTTAATTTAAAAATAGAAACCACAG
Organism: Psammomys obesus; assembly: GCF_907164565.1. Taxonomy (NCBI): domain Eukaryota; kingdom Metazoa; phylum Chordata; class Mammalia; order Rodentia; family Muridae; genus Psammomys; species Psammomys obesus. The sequence goes on from NW_026586173.1 coordinate 9,220,607, forward strand.
CAAGAAAAAAAATAAGTTTATGAGAATATGGTTGATAGTAACAACTGAATCTTTTTCCTATAAAGTTGAGACCAGCAAAAATGCTCCATGGCAAAACTCTTTATTATAGTGTTAAAAATTCTACCCATTTGGTTTGTTGGTGTTTAATTTATTGCATTCCTTATATATTTTGGATAGTAGCCCTCTGTTGGATGTATGATTGGTGACAGTCTTTTCCCAGTCTGTAGACTGCAATTTAGTTCTGTTGACAGTGTCCTTTGCCTTACAGAAGCTTTTCAGTTTCATGAGGTTTCATGTATTAATTGTTGATCTTATAACCTGAGCCGTTGATATTCTTCTCAGGAAGTAGTCTCCTGTGCCAAAGACTTCAGGACTGATCCCTACTTTCTCTTCTAATAGATTAAGTGTTTCTAGTTTTATGTTGAGGTCATTGATCCACTTGGACTGGAGTTTTGTGCAGGGTGATAAAGATCTATTTAAATATGCTCAAGAAATTAAACACCAACAAACCAAATAGTCCAGTTAAAAATGAGGTACAGAGATAAACAAAGATTCTCAAGAGAGGAATCTTGAATGGCTTAGAAGCACTTAAAAATGCTCAATGTCCTTAGTCATCAGAAAAATGCTAATCAAAAATGACTCTGCTATTTCATCTTAAATCCACCAGAATGGCTAAGATGAAAACTCAAGTGACAGCATGTGCTGGCAATGTTGTGGAGAAAGGGGACCACTCCTCTACTGCTGGTGAAAGTGCAAACTTGTACAATCACTTTGGAAATCAATCTGGTGTTTTCTCAGAAACTGGGAACAGCTCTAGCTCAAGACCCAGCTATACCACTTCTGGGCATATATCCAAATGATGCTCCACCATACAACAAGGACATTTGCTACTATGTTCATAGAGGTTTTATTCATAATAGCCAGAAACTAGAAACAACCTAGATGTTCCTCAACTGAGGAATGGATAACGAAACTGTGGTCCATTTACACAATAGAATATTGTTCAGCTGTGAAAAACAAGGAAATCATGCAATTTGCAGACAAATAGGTAGAACTAGAAAATATCATCCTGAGTGAAGTGACTCAGACTCAAAAACACACACCCAGTATGTACCCATAAGTGGATATTAGCCATATAGTACAGGATAACCATACTACAATTAACAAACCCAAATATATTGAGAAACAAGGGCCCAAGGGTATATGCTTGAATTACACTCAGCAGGGGAAATAGAATAGACAGCATAAGTAGATGAAGAGAGGGAACTGGGTAGGAGAAGAGGTGGAGAGGGAAATGAGGGTAGAATCATATGTGGGGAGAGCAGGGATCGTTGGCAGAGGGCTTGGAGAAAGAAGAGAAACTGAGGGTAGGGGTATCTCTGACACAAGCTGGAGACCTTTGATAGGGTAGGCTCCTGGGAGGATATGGAGGTGATTCTAGCTAGAGCCACTCATAGCAGGGGTCAGGGAGGCTGAAGAGGACACCTCCTAGTTAGACAGGACTTCTAGTGGAGGGAGAGGAACATCAACCCACCAAAACAAAACAAAACAAAACAAAACAAAAAAACTACCACCCAAAGTTTACTGTCAATAAGATGTACAGGGATAATGATAGACCAGGGTTATGGGAGTGTCCAGTTGATGCCTGACCCAACCTGACACCGACATCACAGGAGAGAGCCAACTCCTGGCACTATGGTATACTTAACTATACTATGCTATGCTTACAGATAAGAGCCTAGCATAGATAGCCTCTGAGAGGCTCCACTCAGCAGTATATCTAATCTGATGTTGAGACTCACAGCCAAACATTAGGCAGAGCTTGAGGAACCTTGTGGAAGAGTGAGGGCAAGGATAGAAGGACCCGGATCTGACAAGAACCCCACAAGACCAACAGAGTCAAGTAACCTGGGCCCAGGGCACCTTACAGAAACTGAAGCACCAACTAAGGACCATGCATGGACTAGACCTAGGCCCCCTATGCATATGTAGCTGATGGACAGCTTAGTCTTCATGTGGGTCTACTAATAAGGGGATCAGGGGATGTCTTTGACATGGACTCTGTTGCTTGCTTTTCAATCACTTTTCCTTCACTGGGCTTCCTTGCCTGGCCTCAGTAGAAGAGGATGGGTTCAATCCTGATGTGATTTGATGTGCTGGGGTTGGTTGGTAGAGGGAGGTCCCCTTTTGTGGGGGGTGGGTGGGTTAGAGGAAAGAGGGATGGAGGATGGGATAGGAAGGAGAGGAGAAAGCAGGCTTCGATTGGCATGGAAAGTGAAGAAAAACAAATTCCACCCATTGACAGGAGTAAACCAAAGGGGGGAAAAGCATGAAACTGGGGTAGGAAAAAAATAGACAAATTAGAGGAACTCACTGAATAATTCATATTTCCCTCCAATTAACATTTTATTTATTATCTTCTTTTCCCTTAATAAAAAAGTTATCTTTGTTTCTTGTTTAAAAGTTCCCAATATGATTCTAAATTTTTTACAAAAGTGTCAGAGGCATCATTATTGTTCTTGTATTTTTCTAGTTAAAAAATACTGAAACGGGGGGGACGTGCAGAGACCTATACTCCAACTAAGGATCATGCATGGAGAGGACCTAGACCCCATGTTCAGAGGAAGCCCAAATAGCTTCTCAGTTTCCAAGTGGGTACCCTAGTAAGGGGTACAGGGGCTGTCTCTGACACAAACTCAGTAGCTAGCTCTTTGATCACCTCCCCGCTGGGGGATGTGCAGTCTTGCCAGGCCACAGAGGAAGATGATGCAGCCAGCCTTGATGAGACCTGATAAGCTAGGGTCAGACAGAAGAAGAGGAGGTCTTCCTTTCTCAGGGGACTAGGGAAAAGGCATAGCAGGAGAAAAGGTAGGGTGGGTAGGACTGGGAAGACATGAGGGAAGGGGCTGAGGAGGGATACAAAGTGAATAAATTGTAATAAATAAATATATAAATAAAATTAAAATTAAAAAATTTAATTAAAAAATTTTAAATTAAAAAAATTAATTTAAAAATTAAAAATTTAAAAAATTTTAAATTTTAAAAATTAAAAAAATAAATTCCTTCAAGGTTCTACAACATTAACTAGAGAGCTGGGGCTGGATGCAAGGAAACTGGTACCAGTGTTCACACTCTTGACTTTGCAGCACGTTGTCAGAACTTACCAGAGCACCCTGCTTCTCATCCTATTTTAATTTTCCAAAGATTTTGCATCTTTTGTAATTTCCACGTATTATGTATCCTTTCTCTTTCTCTATTGCATCATTTCTATCAGTATTCAACTTCATTGAAGTAGTTCCCATCTAAAAGAAACCAAATTCATAACAAAATAAAAAAAAATATGTTTATGGTCAACATAGATTGGTGAGCTTCATGTCCTTCTACATAGTTCAGACCAGTAAAAATATTAGATGACACAATTAAGGATATGTCATGAAACACAAAGAATACAAAATCATCAGCAATGAGCAAATATTTGTATTAATTTGCAGGTTTTTGGAAGGCATTTTTTGGGAGCCCACTCATGGAAAGCAGTATGGCAAAATTCCAGCACAAAAGTGGACATTTATCCTGACCTAAGTTGCAAAGGGTGGAATGGAGGAGAGAAGCAGTATTGGTGGTGTACTTCCTGGCATGCATGTACTCCGCTTCCCTGGATGTAGAGGTTATAGGAGATGCCTTTCTAGATGACTTCATTAAGTGTATGTGTCCAGTCAGAGAATCACGCTCTTCTAGATGGTACCCCACATATCTCTCAGCCCTATTTTATACCATCAAACCAGGTTGTTCCCTTTGCCTTGGTACTTATCCCTCTTCCATCTTCCAATATTCCTCCTTTGTCATTTGCTTAGAGAAGGCCTAGTCCTCTTCATTCCAGCTTACTTATTTCCTCGCAAACTGCTGTTTATTTTTTTTACAGCACTTGTCATAATATTACAATATGTAGCTGGTATTTCGATTTGGTTGTCTATTATCTATGTCTTCTGCAGAAGCAGGACCATCTGTGTTCTTTTCCACTGTGGTCCTCATACCAACAGTGATGATGGAATACATACACCGACAAGAATGGAGACTAAAGCCATATTTCTTAAAGGAGGGGCATGGAAAGAAAGAGAAAGAGAGAGAGAAAGAGAGAGAGAGAGAGAGAGAGAGAGAGAGAGAGAGAGAGAGAGAGAGGCACAAGAGTAAGTAAGCTACAGATGGTTCTTATATATTACAAGCTATGGATTAACCAGGGAACTTGGTAAAGACTGTCCCAGTACTGCCTCTTCTCTGGGGAAAATGAGAAGGGTGGCATGTTCAGATTCAGAATCACAGAAAAATACTGGCAGCGTGTAGAGTCAAGGAACCCTAGCTTTATTAAAGGAAATGGAAGAGTACAATGTATGGGGAATAGAGCCCTGATGGAGATCAGATAATAGTGGTGGAGATAAGGTAAGGCAAGGTTAGGGAACTTGAACAAAGGGCTGAGGAAAGGGCCAAATGGACAGCAATATAGCTCAGTTATCAATCAATACATTTTTTAAAATTAAGAATATTCTATTTTCTAGGTACCAGATGAGGTAATAAAGTAATGGTTCGTAAAATCAATAACTAATTATGGACAGTAATCAGCTCATGGGCTAAAGCTTCTTAAACATCCTTATGGGTAAATCAGTGTCTCAAAGTCTAGGCAAGAGGAAGCATTCTCAGAGGAACTAAGAAAATAGGTCACATTTTAAAACTTTGTCTACATGAAATATATATAATATTTAAATCCATTCATTGAGACTTTTATACAATGTATTTTTATCATATTCACTTCCCACTCATTATTCAACTCTTTCCTAACCCACCCTCCCCTCTCTATTCCTTCCCAGCTTCATGTCCTCTATAAAATTTTCTTAAAAAACAACCCATATACTAATGGGTATGAGGTTGTCCACTAAGGAGTGGTCACCCTACCAGGGACCACACCCTTAGAGAAAACTGACTGTCTCTTGGCTTCTCTCAACTGTCAGTGGCTCCCAGGTTATGTGCATAATCTGCTCCTCTGCTCCCTTGTTCATGTTAGAATGTTGACTGAGTTGATCTTGTGTAGGTATTATTTAGGCAATAACAGCTACATGAGTACAGTGTTCTTGTATGTTTAGAGGACACTGCTTTAACTCAGGTTCGCTTCTTTCTCTAGCTTTTAAAATCTTTCCATATCCACTTCTGTGGTGTCCTCTAAGCCTTGGTGGTGTGTGAGGGGGTTATAATATAGATGTCCTATTTGTGGTTGAACACTCTATTGTCACTCTCCAGAGCACTTTCATAAGTTGTGCGTTTATGCATTACTCACCGTCCGTTGTACAAAGAAACCTCTGATGAGGTCTGAGAACAGCAATTATCTATGGGCATGAGGACAGTTTGATACTGTGCCCATTAACAAAATGCAGGGAGTAAGTGTGCCCATTAACGAAATACAGGGAGTAAGTGTGTCCACCAATTTTACTCCTTGGTGCAAATAAAAATGACCCTGAGATTTCACCTTACACCCATCAGAATGGCTAAGATCAAAACCTCAAGTGACAACACATTCTGGAGAGGTTGTGGAGAAAGGAGAACTCTCCTCCACTGCTGGTGGGAATGTAAACTTGTACAACCACTTTGGAAATCAATTTGGCGATTTCTCAGACAATTAGAAATAGTGCTTCCTCAAGATGCAGCTATACCACTCTTAGGCATATAGCCAAAAGATGTTCAAGTACACAACAAGGACATTTGTTCAACCATGTTCATAACAGCTCTATTCGTAATAGCCAGAACCTGGAAACAACTCAAATGTCCCTCAACAGAGGAATGGATACAGAAATTGTGGTACATTTACACAATGGAATACTACTGAGCAATGAAAAAACAAGGATATCATGAAATTTGCAAATGGTGGTATCTAGAAAAGATCATCCTGAGTGAGGTATCCCAGAAACAGAAAGTATATACATAGTATATACTCACTTATAAGTTGATACTAGACCTATAAGATAGGATAAACATACTAAAATCTGTACACCTAAAGAAGCTAAACAAGAAGGAGGTCCTGGAGTAAGATGATAAATCCTCACTTAGAAAGACAAATGGGATAGACATTGGAAGTAGGAGAAAACAAGAAGCAGGACAGGAGCCTACCACAGAGGGCCTCTGAAAGTAGGCAATGTATCAAAGTAGATACTGAGACTCATAACCAAACCTTGGACAGAATGCAGGGAATCATATGAAAGAAGGGGGAGTTAGTAAGACCTGGAGAGGACAGGAGCTCCACAAGGACCAAATATATTTGGGCACAGGGGTCTTTTCTGAGACTAATTCTCCAACCAAGGACCATGTATGGATATAACCTAGAACCCCTGCTCAGATGTAGCCCATGGCAGCTCAGCATCCAAGTGAGTTTCCTAGTAAAGGGAACAGGGACTGTCTCTGACATGAACTCAGTGACTGGCTCTTTGACCTCACCCACCCCCCAACAAGGAGCAGCCTTGCTAGGCCACAGAGAAGGACATTGCAGCCAGTCCTGATGAGACCTGATAAACAAGGGTCAGATGGAAGAGGAGGAGGACCTCCCCTATCCGTGGACTTAGAGAGGGGCAGGAAGGAGATGAGGGAGGAAAAGTGGGATTGGGATGGAATGGGGGAGGGGGCTACATCTGGGATACAAAGTAAATAAACTGTAGTTAATATAAAAAATTAAAAACAATTAGGTAATATTTAAAAAATAAAAAAATTCACTCCTAGGGTCTATGAACTTCTGACAATTGGTTCTCAGCAAGATGTACAGTACCAGGTATGTTTCCTCCTATGGAGTTGACCTAAAATCCAACCAGGATGTCACTGGTTGCCTCTATAGCATTTGTGCCATTATTGTACCTATGGGCCTATTTGTCACATCAATCATTATTGTATTTCACAGGGTTCGCAGCTGGGTAATACTGATGATGCTGTCCCCTAGAAGTACATTCCACTCAGTACTTTGAATGCTAACCAGTGTGGAGGAAGAAGCTTCCTGGTTACTACCAGCTTGATTTCCCCATGTTCGACAGTTCAAATTTGTGGTATCTTCAGCAATGAGAGTCTTACCATCAAGTTCTGGAGAGCAACTAAGAACAGTGGCAATAGGTTGTATAATTTGGGGTGTTTATGGGACACCTTTGACTAACAACTAGAGAGGATGCCCCTGACACTGGAGTTTTTATTTGGCAGCTTTTAGCTTCTGGGGTGAGCATTATCCCTTTTGTCCCTTGGTCAAGTCACTCCTGTATATGAATAAGTGACACTGCAGTATTAGGGGAATAGTTGTTGCAAGTCAACTACTGGCATTGCTTGGAAATCAAGATATTTTCTCCTACTAGGAGGAAGTTGTAGGAGAAAGTTGTCTAAGTAGTAGCTGTCTGACACATGCCAAGGTTTTTTTTTCTCAGCAGAAAGTAAATAATTTTTGTATTGTTGCTCCATAACCTGTGGCTGGCTCATTGTAGCAGCTGATTCACCTTCTGAGAAGTGATAGCACAGAGCATGTTTCTTCAACCATGAACTAGTTTTATCTCTTTCCTTCTTATAAAGGTTCATCATAAGGTGAAAAATCAAGGTACATGGACAACAAGAGTAGATGAGGCCTCACCAGGGTAGTGGATGAAACCATTCTCTGGGGTTCACACTAACTATGGAAATATGCCTAGACGTTCTGAGTGTGTGTGGTAGGGGTGTGGAGATAGACTTTTGGTCTGCCTTCACATAGCCAGTTTGCTTTGCTGCCCATTGAAGTTGCTGGAGACATGGGAGAAGCAATGAGGTTTGCATACTCTCTTCCTCACTTTGGTTGTAGATGAGAGCAAAGGTTCCTAAGCATGGTATACGCGGCCATGAACAAGGCACAAATATCTCTGGAGTCCTTTCCTCCCTGTTTCCTTCAGCCAGAGTTCCTCCCCAGGTATTTATCTTTTCCACATAGCGTACAGTAATGACTGTATAATGCTTCTAAAAGCATCTTGGGCATGTTGCAGAGTGCTTCTTGTACCATAGTCTGGCCCCTGGTTGTACTTCTGCCTTTTCTCTTGGGGTGGCCCTAGAACATGCTTCACCCACCAGAGTGGACCTGTCACTGATCCTCTACAAGGACACAAGCTCTTTCAGAGTAGGTATTACGTCTTTCCTGAGTTATATTCCATAAACTGTGCTCAGTGCCCAGGACTTGTGGACTGAATGAAAGTTTCAGTTTTTCAAAACCAGCCTAGTTGGTATCCCTGTACTTTGAGGCCCTTTTACCATGATAGTCAACTTTCTGTGCTCTATACCACAGGCAATGCTGACATGTGAAAACTTCTGGTATTACTTGATTGCTACTTTTGTGCCATCTGTGCGTGATTTTACTAGCAAAACCCACAGAACAATTCCTCACTTATGTTCTTGGTACTTCCAAATGTCCTTAGTGTCAGCATGTAGGAAGTGGCTCAATTTCTATGCTTTGAATGTTTAGTATGAATCAATGGGCTGTCACTGATGGGACCTGCTGCTGCTGTGTGCTGAGACATCTTGTATTCTTGGCTGCTGGCTCGCAGCAGTCCTTATTTCCCCCTCTAGCCTCTCAGATCAGGTAGGGAATCCTTAAGGTGGCATTCTGATTCTGACTAGTGTACATGGTATACCCAGTAAAGGTCTATTTGTGCTCCACTTTATCTTCAGTGCTCCTTTGAGCAAGACTTGCCCTACAAGGAAGAACATATACAAGAGATTCTCAAATAGCTCTCTGAGCCTTGAAGCATTTCCTGGCTTTGTCTAGGTAACAAGTGCTAGGCTCATTCTCTTGACTAGGAGTGTGCTCCATTATTTTATTCTGATGGGGCTAGCTGGACATTTTTATCCTCACATCTAATTCATATTCCTACCTGATTAATTTTCTGCCTGCCAGGTGACTTGTCAGATTAAAAGAATCAATTTTGAGGTATTTGCAACACAGGGGCTGAGCTGATTTTTGCTACTTCATGTTTTATCAGAGAGGCTAAATATTGTAGGTATTTAGTGGGCACCAGAAGAATCAACACTTCTGACCCCCCATTTTTAGTACAGAGCACCCCAATTCCTAGCAAAATAATATCCTATATTTTGGTTCAGACAACTACCTTGCTATTTCAGAGAATGGGATAAAGAGTCGTGGTGACCTGCATAAGTCCATCTCCAAAGCATCGAACATTTTAAAATAGCACAGATGAGTCAAGGACAAAGTCTCCTATGCTCACTGTGAGTGGAGGTCATCAAAATTGAGAGAGTGAAGAGAAAACACATACTTTATTATATCGGTTTTCAGAAAATAAAGATTTTTTTTTCAAAAACTCTTAAGCCATCGTACAGTTCTTTTTTTTTTTTTTCTTCTCAGAGATAAGGATTAAACCGAGAAGTCTCCACTAAGGATAGAGAGGTGTCAATCATGCTCAGTTGAAACCAAGGCTCAGGCCCCTTCTACACTGGGCTCTGGAGTCAGAAGTGCCTGCAAGAAGCTGTGTGGAGGTAGGGAGTCATATACCTCCTCCTCCATGCTGCCCAATCTACCACTCATCTTCACGCTGATGAAAACTGTCATCAAAAGAAGCAAAGGAGGCATTAAAAGGAAAAGAAGCTGAAAGCTGGGATGATTGATAGGCTGAAATGGCAGGCTGGTACAGCTGGATGAAATTGCAGTGCTCATTCGATTTATTTTCCTCCTTTCGTTCCTTTCCTGGCTTTGTTGAAATATACAATAAATACAGAAACGTATACATATCAAATGTGCGGTTTAGTAAATTGTCAAAAGTGTGAGCTCCTTTCGCACTACTCCCACAGATATAGACTAATAGGATATCTGACGTATACTCATTTTGCCAGCTCCACACTTAATGTAAATTTCATGACATATCAGATGCTCACTTATCTTCCCTTCAACTCTATTTATGAAGTTCATGAATACGGTGTGTGTAGCTGTGGATTGTTCCTTTCTGTTTGGGTGCAAACCCCACAGATTCTAATCTATTGCTATTGCTGTGTTTCCATTGTTCTTCCTGAAATTCAATCAATCCAGAGCCTGCATGGTTGTCTGAAGCTTTATAGAAAGAGTGGTACCCAACACAAGATGCTCTTGGATGTAGCCCAGTCCTTGTGTTTTCTCCCAGCTGACCATCTCAGACTTTCAGTTTTTCAGTGTATCCTGCTGTGCATGCCTGTCACGTTTTCTTTATGCGGAATTGAAGCAAGACTTAGCACACGTACAGAGAGAAGCTAATAAAAAGCAAATTTTGTCAATATATACTCCTCCTTTGGCAGATAAACTCCAAGTAACAAATCTGGGTATACTGAAAAGTGCATAACACCAGGAACTGTGAGGATATTTCATCTACTCTGAATGCAATTTTTATTGCTAGATGCATTTACTTGGCAGAGATTTCTGCTATTTAAGAGATACTGGGATAAATTTCAGGGTGGTAAGTAAATTTCTTCCTGCAGCCCTCTAGGAGACTGAAAATACATCACCTAGTCCTACTCCTACCAGGATTGGTCGGGTGCTGGAAGCAAATGGAGCTCAATGTCATGCTATGAAAGTGTGGGTTTGTCATAGAGCTGTTGTGCTAGGCCTCCCTCTCTGCTTATCCTCTCTCACTTCCCTCTGCTCCTCTCTCTGTACCTGCCAGTCATCCCGATGTCCCCAGAGAGTGGTTGATTCTGTCGAGAGGTTTATAGTCCAGTTGAACCAGCTGGCCCCCTGGCTGTGTGCATGATTCTTCCCTGTCCCCATGGCAGGGCCCTCCTATCATTCTTTCTCTCTGTTTGCAGGTGTCAACCACAAATCCCAGCAGGCTCATTAAAGTGTCTGCATGTTCAGGGCACCTTGTTAGGAAGATTCATTGGCTGCTGACCTCACTGATACCTTTACCCAGAGAGGTGGATGATCTCACAGAGGAGCCTGGGCCCTAGCTGCTTCAGTCTTTATCCTCAGGACACATGGGCATGCATCCAAGCCAGCCAGGGCCCTCCCAGGGTCTGAATATGGACAGCTGGGGATCTGGAAACAAGATTTTCCTTCTTCTACCTTCCCTTCTTTTTGGTTTACTCCATGAAAGTCTAGTTGCAGTGGTGAAGCTTTGACACCACTGAAGAAAGGATTCTCTGAGTTAACCAAAATAAAAATAAGATTGCTGAGCAGAATGCCTGAGTAGTGTCACTGTGGTTTGCCTGTATCAGGAAGACATTTTGGTGTGTTCTGGGACTGTGGCTGTTCTTTGGGGACAATAATGGAGTTTAAATAAAGGATATAATTGCTACACCAAATAGCCTGCTCAGAACCTCAGCAGTATTATTGTATGGATGGGGTAAAACAATATTTCTTAGAGAAAACAGACTCTCCCCATTTAGAAGACTCCTTAGTCCCACTAAAACTGTTAGCCCTGCCTTCTCCAGTATTTGCCTTGCTAGAATGGGATTTTGATTAGTAGTGTAGAGAGGAAAAATAAAATCACTGTTCTGGATAAAGCATCTAGCAGGGAACTGCTTCCATGACCAAGACATTCTGGCTTATGTTGTATCTGTCAATCTAAGCAACCCACAGAGAATCTCTAAAGAATAATAAGTTTACTTAAGAGTAAGAGGGGGACTTTGCAAATCTCTGACAGATAGGCAACAGCAAACCATTGACTATTCAGGTCAAACAGAGGGCTCTAAAGGCAATGTGAGGAGACACAAATGCAAGTTTTGTTTCAACAGTGACACTTAGTGACAAGAGAGGTATCAGTCCAGCACATGTAGGAAGTCAGATGCAGGCCTTATAGATGGGTAAGGCTGCAGTGACCTTTGTTAAGGTTGTAGTTTTCAGGATGTTTTTTGGAATCGTTCACCATGAGTAGGCATGTGTGTGAGCCCTCTGTTCAAGGCAACAGGGGAGGTCCTTCCACAGCCAGGAGTATACAAATTCCAGGAGGCTCAAAAGCTGTGGCTGAAGGAAGTAAGACCTGGAATGCCTAGGTGTGAACACAGTCAGCTTAGTGCTCAGAAGGCAGGCCCAAAGGCCTCGTTAGGCAATACTGGGGCATAGGTAATGCCCTCATGGTGCACAAGCAGTGCCCTCAAGGGGCACCGGCAATTCCCCAGGCTGTAGCCCCTTCTGCTTCCTCTACTTTTCCAGAGCCTGGCTGTCTGGGCTATGATCTCTGCGTTTGCTCTTCTTGCATTAAAAACTATTTCTTCTACATCCTACTCCAGCAGGTTACCACAAAGGGAAAATGACTGTTTTAATTCCCCAGGCAAATTTGAAAGACACTTGAAGTATACAGCTATGAAATAAAAATTTGGCACCTGATGAGGAATTTCGCGAATTATGGACTACATAAACTATTTTTGGAGACAAAATGTTTATCCCTCCATCCTTCTATTGCTAACACAGCTCCACACGCTGACGAAAAGAAGAGGCAGCCCCTGGAGCAATTCCATCTGAGGCCAGGCCTTGCTCTATCAAGGCAGCTGCTCCTGTCTAGTTTGAGGCTCCCAGAGCTGATCAGACAAGTTCACATCTGGAGAGTTCCCTGTCTGGTGAGCCTTGAGGAGGGGTGGTTAATGAGGACTTTAGACTGTTTATCAAGAGGTTCTGAAAACTTAACACCAAAGCTGCTGTTTTCCGTCTGGACCTTGGCTTTGCTGCTGAGTTCTTCTCCTTAGAGTGTGACTTTATCTCTCTGGCTCGCATACACTCCACCAGACTGTGCCACATTCCCTTATCATAGTCAGCTAACCTTTTTTTTGCCAGTTTCCTCCCTATCCTGGAGGAAAACAGTCTCTCCTTGGGCTTGAGAGCATTGATTTCTTTCTTTCAGGAAGATGTGCCTTCAGCTAGCTCTAGTGCACCATGCAACCTTCATCCCATCTCCTGATGGACTGCTTAGCTCTGGGGCTGGGGAAGGGCTGGAGAGATGGATGAGGGAAGCCAGAGCCAAGAACGAGTCATCTCACAACAAATAAAATAAGCCTCTAACTTTTTAAAATTATCTGCTGTTGCTGGAGACACAGTGGTGAATAAGAGGACAAAAGCTTTGATCCCTTCAAAGTCAGTGTTAGCTAATGGAAACTTATACTTAGTTCACATAAATACATTTATGCCCACATAATAGCATTCTGTTTTTGTTGTTGTTGTTGATGATGATGATGATGATGAGTGTTTTTATATCTTATATTGGTCACATGGTAGATGATAGCAAGGTTCTAAAATGCCTTGGAGCTCACATCAGAGGCTTGCCAATATGAGCGGCCAGCAATGACTTCATGAAGTATTGCACACTTCTTGTGGATCCCAGAAACAAAAACATATAAGGATCACAGAAGTCATGCATTAAAGGGCACCTAAGAATTATAGGCCCTGAAGCTTATAAGGCTGTTTTGATTTTCAAGGGCATCTCCTGTGTTCAGGAAATACAGGAACCATCATCTTAGAAAAAGTAATTCTAGTATTATAAAAACATCCTTCACTGCCCAGAATATAATTCAGCCATCCCCTGCCAAGGGCTCTTGAATCACACTCCAGAAATCAGAGTTTATTCAGCACATCCAACCCAAGAGTCAGAAGGAAAATGGTTTCCACATGTTTGCACCAAGGCAAATACGTATGAAAACCCATTTACTTTAGGATTAAAGTGTGTGTTCTCAGATGCTTCTTGACTGATTTAACACCAATATGGAAAGTCCATCTGTCCAGCAGACAGTGAAGAAAAACAATAGACTTTGTCTTGGGAAATAATCCTAAAGCTTAGCTTCTGTCTCATGCTCCAATTCTGCACAGAAAATCAAACCCTTTTCTAAGACTCAGCACAGAATGGGAAAGTGGGAAATAAGCTGTCCTGCCAAGACATGATGCTATGAGGGAAAGGACACAACGACTCTGCACTCTGCTTCTGTGATTCCTAACAGCTTGCTAGAAGCAGATACATGGTTTCTTCTAATGCTCTTGCCACTCCTCCTTCCTCTGCTCCTTCAGATGTGACCAAATTGGCAGCCTGTGTCCCTTGGAAGCCTGAGGCTGAGCGAAAGCTTGACACTAGATATTTATCATCTCAGGCTTGTTTTTCCCTCAGATTGCCAGCCAGCCCTTCACCCCAAACCTCTTTATCTTATTTTGCTAAACAAGTTGAGGTTCTGTCAGTGCTTCAAGTAATTGACTTGTTTTTAATATATATTGAGGCCCAGGTTAAAAACTGGACAATACTATGCATTTATTATTCTTGCCTGTCTGTTTATTCTAGTGTGAAATTGTTTTCCAGGTAGTGATTAATTCTGCCAGTGCTTCCTGCCCTTGCTGGGCAATTTGCTGTATCTGGGAAGGAGATGCTGACAGCGGGGGGCCTGCTATCAGGGGTGTCATTTTGCTTTTGTCAGGCATCGACTCTTCTATTGTCTTCTGTCATTCAAACAAGCCTGTGATCCGTTACTCATTTTCCAAGTCTGAGTTATCTGTGAAACAATTGATACCGAGTTTTGAAGAGACTGCTCCTTGCCCCAATTCTTCCTCTGCTTAAGCCTGAGGTTTGTTTCAGTCCCTTGAATCCATACTTGGGATCACTGGACCCATTTATTTGTTCCTTTCTCCAATCTGACAACATTGACAGAATCTCCTTTCTCTGTTTTTCACCATTACATGCCTCTTAGTTGGTGATAAGGACAATGTAGGTTGTGGCTGCTCAGGCTTTCACACTAAAAACTCAGGTTACACGATTATAGTAAGAATGCCAATTCAGTGGTACTTTACATGCTAGGGTTTGTCTACAGTCTTTCCAATCCCTGTCTCGTTTATTCTTTGGGAGAGTTTTGTGCTGCCCTGGTGGCTTTCACCTCATTTTTCTGATGATGCAAAAAACTACAGTTTTACCCAAGTCTGTGCATCCTAGATCCCGTTGTTAATCACCAGACTAGCTTACTTCTACAGGGAAGAGAGTGCATCCAGGGCAGTGCACCAGCTCTGTGAAGGACATGAAGCTGCATGTCCACCATCAACTTCGTTGTCCACAAGGCACTCTAAGTTTGCTTTTGCCACCCCATTTGTCTCTTCATGGAACTGTGCCTGCATTAGTACCAGACTGAGTCTGAGGCTGGGTATGGTGTTGCACATCATTAATCCCAGCCTGGGACAGAGACATGAGGATCAAAAATTCAAAGTGATTTGAAACCCTGTCTTAAAAGGAAAAGAAAGAAGGAAGAAAGGAAAGAGAAAAGAAAAAGAAATAAGGGTTTGAGGAGTTTATATTTCTTGAACATCAATGGCTGGAGGTCATATACATGCCTTTGTGAGCTCCTATGCTTTAGTGTAGGTGTGTCTTGAATTAATTAATCCAGAAATGAGCAGCAACAGTGAGGTCAAGAAACTCACTGTAGTTCCCACTAAGTGAGCGCTCTTGTCAGTCCTCAGAGCCTCCATAGAACATGAGCAGAGCGTGAGTGTAAGCAGAACCCAAGACTGTTGTCATTAAGTTCCACCTCACAGTGTATTGTTTAGGCTTTTCCTTATTTTTGAACCACCGGACAGTGTGTGTTTGTGTATCCATGTGTATATGTATGTCTGATACCAATGGCATGTGCCAGGTAATGGTGTGTTTGACGTGTGTAGTGTATGTGATGTGTATGTTTTGTGTACATGTGGCATGTTGTGGTATTTCTAAGTATGTGAAATGTGCATTGAGGATTGTGTGTGTGTGTGTTGTGTGGTGTATACAGGAATTTATATGGAATAAATATGGTTCCTGTCATACATGTAGATTATATGTGATGTATGTGGTAGATGATGGATATATTTGTATTGGGGGATACATGTTTGGAATCCGGATTTGAGATCATGATAGGCACTTTTTTTTTTTTTTGTACAGACAGAATAGGGTAGCCAGGACTCAGTGCAATGTCACCTATACCTCAGACAAATCACCTTACCACATTATGCCTTTTTATGGCATCAATAATATAAAAATACAGGTGAGTTGTGGATGCCTCATAGGGTGGTTCTGAGGTTGAAATCATGTAAGATGTATAAGTCCAACTCGTGATGATAAGACTTTGTTCTTTTTTTTTTTTCCGGAGAGACTTTCTTTTCTTTCATTTCCTCCTGGCCTACTGATGATGCATGTCAGCTCTTCCCTGAAATGAGTGCCCCAACGTGTTTTGACTACTAATATTAGGTGGCAAGTTTGGTCCAGGAGATGGTGACCAATAGGCCTCTTAGATGAAACACAGTGAGCAGTAGGTAGTGGTAGATGCCCCACCTGTGCTCACCCACAGCCCTGAAACAGGATGGAAAGATAGTGATGCTGGACAGCTTCTCAAGATTGTGACTGTTGTCACTCCTGATAGGCCAGCGCAAGGGCTCCCAGATAGACAGCTTTGAGGGTACTTAAACTCCTACATGTATCCTTACATTTTATACATTTACTTATAACGGTCTGGTTTCTGGTAAAATGGGGATGCCAAGAATAGCTTGGCTCCTTCCTGGAAGTGCCAATTCCGAGGAGACATTAAGAGACAAATAGTGAGGAAAAGAACAGCAGAGGGTTGAGATCCTTTTTGATTGATTCAGCCTTCTCTTTTTCTAGAGTGTGTTCTTGTTCCTTGCTTGCTCTAACTGCAACTCTTGACTTACTTTAATTGGAAAATAGATTCTCCTCCATACAATAAATCCCAACCACAATTTCCCCTCCCTCTATCCTCCAGGCTCCCTCTACCTCTCCACTTCCCCAGATCCACTTTCTATCCATTTCCTCTTTAGAAAAGAGGAGGCCTCCAAAAGACAGCACCCAAAAAAGGACAGAAGAAGATGCAGTAGAACAAGGCAAAAGCCCTCATAGCCAGGCTAGACAAAGCAACCCAATAGGGGGAATAGAGTCCTAAGAGCAGGTAAAAGAGTATGAAAATACACCTGTTCTCACTATTAGAAGTTCCCCAACCCCCTAAGCTAACAGCCATAACATATACACAGAGGTTCTGGTACAGGCCCATGCAGGCACTGTACTTGTGCCTTCAGTCTCTGTGAGCCCATGTGAGCCCTGCTTAGTTGACTTTTTGACTTCGCATTCCACTACCCTGTCCTGTCTGTATATTCATTTGGAAGCAAAAGACCACAAAGACTGCTCTGGAGTAAAGACCAGAGGAAACTGGAGACCTCTCCATTTACATTGACAATGCACTCTGCTGGCTGACTGCAGAGTGTGGACAGTGTGTGAAGGAGCCCTGGCTACCTGCAGCTCTGAGGGACCCAGAGCAGAGTATCTATCTCTCTGTGCAGATCACCTGAGATTTGGGAGTGGATGGCTACTGAATCAGATGCAAGGTACTGTTGCAGCTCAGCAGTCCCAGCTTTGAGATGCTGGAGTGGTTGAGAGACTTCACTTCATATCAGGAACCGTCATCCTCACTGGACTATGACAGGAAGGCTGATGAGAATACTGTGCTTCACAGAGCGGGAGAAAATGAGAAAGCACCAACATTCAGTCTCACTGTCACTCTAGGGAGGGAATCATCTTTTCTGTTAATTTGATAATAAGTGCACACAGCAACAACTAGAAGTGTTTTCAGTTCTTGATTGTTGTGTGTGGAGCAGGACTTTGAGCACACTAGGCAAATGCTTTCCATGGAGCTGCACCTCCCTGGTCTCCTAACCCCTTTACTGGTACCTGTCAGTAGTGTTAAGCACATGTCCATGTCTGCAGTCAGCATTAGGCTTTTGAAATTTTGCATTAATTGATTTATTATTCATCCACTTTATATCCCATTCATAGCCCCCTCCCTCCTCTCTTCTCCATACCACCCTCCCTTTTCCCTCTATCCCCTCTTCCCTACCCCTCAGATAAGGGGCCCCCCCACACCATACCATTCCAGCATATCAAGTCACATCAGGACTGAGTGCATCCTCTTCCACAGTGGCCTGGCAAGGCAGCCAGCCCCACCAGGGAAAAGTGATCAAAAAGGTACAAGAGAGTCCTTGTCAGAGACAACCTTTCTAATTCAGATCCCCTTACTAGGTAACCCATATGAAGACCAAGAGCAGAGATTGATGGAATGTCCAACCAATGCATGGCCATTCCATGGAAAGGAGACAACCTCTGACACTATTAACAGCACTCTGTTATGCTTGCAATTGAAAGGGTAGCATAACTGTCCTTTGAGAGGCTCCACTCAGTAATGGATCAAAACAGATGTGAGACTCATAGGCAAACACTGGATGGAGTACAAGCAGCTTTGTGGAAGAGTGGGAGGAAGGATAGAAGGACCACAAGCAGACAGGAGCTGCACAAGAAGACCAACAGCACCAACTAAACTGAGACTGGAGGGGCTTGCAGAGACTGAAGCACCAACCAAAGACAGTATATGTACTGGACCTAGGCCCTCAACACATATGCACTCGATGGGCAGCATGAGGCGTCTTGTTCCTTCTGAGCTCATCGGTGCCATTGTTGCTTCACCTGCATGAGCAGCACCATAAGGGTTCCTTGTGTTTCCAACAAGGCTATCTAAAATATGGAGGCAGAAAGGAACCACTGAGATTTATGTAGCTCTTATGTGAGTGAGACATGTGATGTTCTCCTTGTCATACCTTGATGTTAACTGTAATGTCAAATATCTTCACTTTGAAATGTAGAAACTAATATTTTGAGAAATTAGTAAGGACCCATAACCACCTACTCCTATGGTTTGGGAATGTTTTAAGTATGCGCCACAAGGATTCATGTGCTTTATGCCTGGTCCCCAGAGTGGTGGAGTTGAGAGTAGGGAAAACCCTTGAGAGATGGGACATAGTGAATAGGCTAGGTTTGAAGAAAAATCAAAGAGGGGACTGGTGAGTTGAAGGTGTGGCTCAGTGATGGGATATTTGAGTAGCTTGGGCAGGGCCTGTGTTCCACTCCCAACACTGCCAAAATTAAAAGGGGCTGGGAGTGTAGTTCAGAGGTAGAACATTTACTTAGCATATGCAATAGCTTGTCTTCAATCCCCAGCACACATACATAGACACACAGAGTTGGGAGGAATGAAAGCTTCCCCTCCCCTCAGGGGTGGGTGTATATACTTGCCTTTGAGGAAAGATCATATAAATAAATATTTGTAAGTGAATCTGATTCCTGCCCAGAATAACTTGTTTCTGTCTTACCACATACTCTTTTTCTAACATGCTTCTTATACTATGATGTCATCCTCCATGAGGCTGTCATTAGTTGCCTATGCCTCAAGAACTGTGAGCTACATAAACCTCTTTTCTTTAGAGAGTAGTCAGCCTCAGAAATTTTGTTACAGCAACAAGGAACAAATTAAGACACTAACAAGAAAATGGTAGTTTTAAGTAAAGTTTCATCCAGAGACCTCAAATTTATATGTATCTAGTTATAAGACATTCTCTCACTTTTTGCCCCAAATTGTTTTTATTTGAGCAAAATCAACATGGGGCAGATGCAAAAGGTTATATTACTATAATTACTAGAACATATAATGTTCTTCTGAGGGGCTCCTGGAACTCCCTCGCCCCCAGTGCTTTGCCTAAAACTTAGAACAGCAGAACAAATCAAGGAGGTAGATGAGAGGACATTAGTAGTACTGTGGGCATTCCTGAAGGCCCCCAGTCTATTCCTTACATGCTTGATTCCCTTTGGGCTCTCAGCCTTGTTATCTTAGCCTCACCTCAAATGCACTGGGTTTTCTTTTATGAAAAAAGGATAAGCATCTATTCACAAATATATGCCACATTATGTCCGTGTAATGTGCCAGAGAAATGTGTATGTTACATAATGAACCATCTATATTTATTGCGGGAGTACAATGTCCAGGCACTATGTGATAGTGATAAGATAGACATTTTCTCTGTTTTGTGGGGGCTGAATGAACTCCTCTTGAGTGGTGATGGCTTTTGTAGGTCTCTGAGGGAAAGACTGGCATCTCCCCTCCTTCTCACCTCTGTTTCTTCCTTTTCTCTAATGAGAAGTCTGTTCCATTAAGGTGTCACCCACGACCTTCTCATTTTGCCTCATCACACCACACTCTCTTCCTGCTGTGTGAGGATCCTTCTCATTTCCAACATCCCGAGCTTTGATTTCCTTGGATAAACAGAAATATGTTTGACACAGCAAAAATTAGAAATTCTGATACATCCAACCCCCAGTCTATTCCCTTGAGTTCCAATTAAGAAAGCTTGAAACAGAAGGCTTGTTGACAGGCTGTAGTTCTGCATTGTGGCAGCAAGTCTATTCCCTGCCAAGTTCTCCACGTGTCTGAGCCACTTAGGGCTGTCTTTCTATTTTCCCTGACCTCTGACTTCCCTCTCCACAGGTTCTTTCCACTCATCCGTGGGCAAAGTTAATATGCTAAATACTAAAATATACCAAACTACTAAGGTTTAAATAACAGGGTTCAGGTATATCCTGTAAAATGGATACCAGACACTTCACAGTCATTCAAACCCACCTTTTCTTGATATCGTACTCAGCAGAGAAGATCTGTGTATAAACCAGCATTTTGCAATGTGCAGTGGATAAGCTACTTGGTTTTTACCTTAAGATTTCTGAAGTTATAAGACGCAAACTTCATGGTAGAACTCAGAGCCATTGTTTGCCTTTTCACAAGAGGTTGGGAAGTGTATTTGCAAGGAAAAGTCTTCAGTTTGGGGTTTGCAGAAGCTCTAAGTTCACCTACAAAACAAAAGTATTTCTCTTAGTTGAAGGGTACTTTTGGTTCATCTCTGTCACTAGAAAGAAAATTTATGGTCTGGCAGTTCTTTCTCACTGGCTACCTGTGTTATTGCTCCCCAAACCTTGGTCAGGCTTGAATGTGCCCTCTCAGAGTGAGGTTCTGGAGTCCTCACTGTGGGTTCTGGATACTGTGGTTTCCAGGGATGCCCAGGAAGGCTGGCATGACCTGCTGCTGGTCTGCTCTCCACTGCAGAGATGAATACACTGAGACCTTACAGAGAGTCTGGGAGGTTTTCAGGGTCAGTGAGGAGTGGTGAGAACAAACAGTTCAAGAAGAAGTGAGAAGTGGAAGCAGAGGAGATAAGGAGCAACTTGTCCAGGCAAACAATGCTGAGGTGTCTTTGGGAAGAATACAGAGGAAAGAAAGACAGGGAGAAAGCATGAAGCTGCAGGGGTTGAAAAAGAAAAGAGAAAACAGGAAGAGGCAGAAATGTAGAGTGATAATACAAAAGAGTAACGAAGTCATAGAGAGGAAGAAAACTCTCTCTCCCTGTCTCAGAGCAAGAGGGCAAGAATAATGATGACATGAAACGCGAAGTTCTTAACAGATTCTCATAATTTTCAATACGCACAGCGTGATGTTATTATTAGCTAGAAAATCAGAGCATTTTCTTTCTTTTTGTGCTTTTTATCATGACTAGATAATTTCACACATAATAATACATTGAAAATCAACTCAAAAGGCCCTAGTGCTAACTCTTTTCTACTGGTTTATTGAAAAAAAGATATAGATCAGTAATTCATTGGCCATGCCTACACTTCTCCTTGCATGTTTGCCCATCTTCATTTTTCTTGTTAAGCTTGCCTGAGGTTTGATTTTAGGACCCAGTTTTGCTGTCTATATATGTATACATATTTTTTTCTTTTCATTCCTGTTCATTTAGTCTTTGGGATCTGACACCGTTTTGCTTCCCCAGTCTTCCAGTGTAATGTGAGACCATATTGAGCAAGGGATGAGACTGGCTCAGGGCCTGGGCATGGCATTTATATCTTTGCAGTAGGAGTGTGGAGCAAGTAGGGAGTAGTGCGGTGAGCCCAGCTCTGTTGAGGCTCTGTTACCCTGTAAAACAGATACCAACAGGGCACTTATTATTAGCTAAAAGCCACTGGAGCAATCTTGACTTCCTTAATTCCTGGGCACATCAAAGGCCTTTCAGTGGCCAAAATCAGTTTTCTTTTCAACCTCAGAGCCCCACCGCTAAGGGTTTCCTTCTGCTACTGTTTTCTTAAGCCCTTAAGCATGTTTTCTATCTAATTTCTGCACAAGGGTAGCTTTGTGAGTGAAAGCATTAATGGCTTTTGCAGTTTGACAACTGGTTCCTAGAGGAAGTTCAATAGCTATTAACTATGAATTAACTAGGATAACTATTATATAAAAGATCAGAAAAATTAAAAAAAATCACTTAAAGTTATGCATACAATTATTATGAACAGTGGTGAAGTCATCTATTTTTCAACCCTTGTCAAAGTCACCTCACTTCTCTTGACATGTGAAACTGTTCTGTCAATCATTTGAGCTTGGCTATGGATAGGCTTGTCCATTTGGTGCTTGTGGTGGTCACATTTATTAAGGTTGGGATTATCCTTCCCAGAATTCCTCAGCATGCTGGGTCACTGTGGCATTCTTCAGTGCTTGCAATGTGTAATTATGTATATGTGTGAGGTTGTGTATGAGGGCATTCTAAAGCTTTTGGTTGGTCACAGGATTAATTTTGTCATCTGAGGCTTTAGTTGAAGAAAGTATTCTTCATCCATTTTCAATTTCTTTCCTTTCACAGTTAATCTCTTTGTGTCCTGCTGAGAAAACATGTCTATTTCAAGGTCACGAATGTATCTTCTTTTTTTTTTTTTTTTTTGCTCCATTGTTCAACAAAGATTGCTTCCTGTGTACAGTATGATGTCAGTGATGTGCATGTGTATGATGTGTGTACACACCACAGACATAGATACAGACATGTTCACAGAGACACAAGAACCTACACACTCAGGCAACACACACACACACACACACACATGCATGCACGCACGCACACACACACGCACGCATGCACACGCACACTCACACTCACATACACTGCCTGAATACATGCCACTGAATCACTTTTTTGTTGTTGTTGTTATCAGTAGCAGTAGTGGGTAAAAATCAGGTAACTCCCTGTGGATGTGCTCTTCTCTGAATTTCATACTCTGTTCTGTTGGCTGGCTTGTTTATTATTGAATCAAAGACATGCCATTTGAAGTAATTTGGTTTTATATTATGGCTTGATATCTGGTTATACCTTTCAATTTTGTTTGTATTCTTCAGGATCATCTTGTCTATTTTCAGTCATTTGTATTGCTATAGGAATTTTAAGTCCAGGTTATTAATTAAACAAATAGTGCTGGCATTTTTCCTAGGGTTGCATTAACTCTATAAGTGAATTTACTTGTGATTCCTGGACTTACGTTCTTTGGCTGTCCCCTTCTAAGCCAACTATGCTAAAGGACTGGTATTTGTGCCAGGCCCAGAAGGAAAAGAGGGTCATGCTTCAACACTGGTGATTTCATCAGATGATGAGATCAGACCTCTGATGCTTTGGGCATTTTCTGATGGCTACACAGGATCCTAGGATCAAACTGCATCCTCATTTCTGACCCCTTCTTTTGTGATTTGCAAGGTATTATTGGATCATTGCTTTGTAGCATTGGCTCAGCATAGCCATTCCCAAAGCCTTTGATGCAGATTTGTTGTTTTCAATTCCTTTATAAAATGGGTATGATGAAAAGGAAGTAAAACTGAGTTCCAGCACTGAGGACCACATGAAATGACTCCCTTCATTGACTGTCTCCTGCCCATTAGTGCAGCCAGACTTGTCATAAGCTTGCTGTTTTACTCAGTTGACTAACTAGTTTAGTGGTCAAGCGTGTAATTGTATCGTTTAGGAAAAATAACTATGATATCATAATGGTTCCTCATATTCTTCTCTCTGCTTACTCTTTTACCCTGCTTGCTGAGGTCATATACCCCTGCCATCCTCTCCAGCTTTCTCCATGCATCCTAGCAACCTGATACTCTTCTATCCTTTGAGTCTTAAACCCTACTCTAACTATAAGTATGTAATTGATGGAATTATTGTATCTAATTTGTATGCAGATGAATTGTCTCTCCCCTTGGACCCAGAATGTTTTTAATTAGTTAAAATTTATAAAATTAATTACTTTATTTATTCACTTTACATCCTGAGTATAGCCCCCTCCCTCCTTTCCTACTCCTACCCTCCCTCCCTCTTTCCTTTTCCCCTCACCCATTTTCCCTCCTCTATTCCTAGAGAAGAACCTCCCCCCCCCACCAGCTCATCAAGTCTCATCAGGACTGAGTATATCCTCATTCCCTTTGGCTTGACAAGGCAGCCCTACCATGGGAAAGTAATCAAAAAACAGACAATAGAGTCCATATCAGACACAGTCACTACTCTCCTTGCTAGGGAATCCACATGAAGGCTGAGCTGCCCATTTGCTACATCTGTGTAGGTGGCCTAGGTCCAGTTTATGCATGGTCCTTGGTTGGTTCTTCAGTTTCCGTAAGCCCCTCTGGATCTTGGCTAGTTGGCTCTGTTGGTCTTCTTGTGGAGCTCCTGAACCCTCCACTTTCCCCCTAATTTTCTACAAGACTCTCTATGCTTTGTTCTATGTTTGGATGTGAGTCTCAGTATCTGTTTCAATCTGCTGCTGGGTGGAGCCTCTCAGAGGACAGCTCTGCTAGTCTTCTGTCTGTGAGCATAGCAGAATATTGTTAATAGTGTCAGAGGTTAACTCTCTCTCATGTGGTGTCTCAGGTTGGACCCGGCATTGGTTAGACATTCCTTCAATCTCTGCTATGTTTTTATCCCTGTACATCTGTAGGTACAATAAATTTTGGGTTGAAGATTTTATGGGTATGATGTATTTCCCTCCCTCCCTAAAAGTCCTGTCTAGTTAGAGGATCTCCTTTTCAGTCTCTGTGACCACTGTAACTAGGAGTCTCAGCTATAGTCACTCCCATATCCTCTCAGGAGCCTAACCCTGTCTTAGGTCTCCAACTTGTCACAGAGATGCCCTGCCCATGGTTTCTCTTCTCTCTCTGTGCATCCTCTGTTCTTCTGTTCCCTGCTCTCCCCACATTTGATCCCCACCCTCACTTCTCTCTGCAGTCCCTTTACTACCCTGTTCCCTCCTTTCAACTATCTCTGTTGTCTATTCTATTTGCCCTTTTGAGTGAGATTCAAGCACCTTCCATTGGTCCTTCTTGTTACTTATTTTCTTTTAGTCTGTGGATTATAGTATGGTTATCCTGTAGTATATGGCTAAAATCTGCTTATAAGTGAATACATACCATGTGCATCTTTCTGGGTCTGGGTTACTTCACTCAGGAATGAGTTCCATCCACTTGCCTGTAAATTTCATGTTTTCCTTGTTTTTAATAGCTGGATAGTATTCCATTGTGTAAATGTGCCACATTTTCTTTATCCATTTTTTGGTTGAGGGATATCTTGGTTGTTTCCAGTTTCTGGTTATTTTGAGTAAAACTGCAATGAACATAGTTGTGCAAATGTCTTTGTTGTATGGTGGAGCATCTTTCAGGTATATGTCCAGGAATGGTATATCTGGGTCTTGAAAGAAAGCTAACAGTTCAGAATCCATCTCTAAAGAAAGGCTTCCTTTCCTGGTGAACTCCTCCCAAGAAAGAAGGCTCTAATACTCCTACTTCAGTCCTTGCTTTATAGTTTTCTACATCTTCACCCAGCAGAAAGACTGTGACCCACCCTGAGCACAGCTTGAGCATAGCTTTGAGCATAGACCTTGAAGCCCACCTGACAGTGGCACACTTCCTCCAACAAGGCCACACTTCCTCCAACAAGGCCACATCTTCCAAGAGTGCCTGCCACTCCATGTGGGCCAAGCATTCAAACTCATAAGTTTTTGGGGACCGTTCCTATCTAAACCACCACAGAGGTTTTCATACCCACGTTCAGGATCACCCTCCCTTAAGATTCATAGTGTGAAGAGGTGGATTCTGCAAACGGATCAAGGAATCAGCAGTCTTTCAGTCTGTCAGTGTTGCACTGAGAAGCACATAGATGGGAACTCTTCTCCACTGGTGTTGGCTGTGTGTCAGCAGGCAGAACGTGAGGCAATACAGAGCTGGAATTACAGACTGCACATAGCCTTGAATCTGCATTTCTGACCTTCAGTGTCTTCCGGAACTGGATTCACAAGGACCTGCCCCTCAAGGTTATCATGAAATGCATTGAAGTGTCATACATTAAGTGCTAAAAATGATGTGTGAACCATGAGGATGGATTTTCACACTCCCCCAGATGAAGCGATTCACTCTTATTCTTGAACAAAGTGAGACAAAACGCCTGTTGGTATCAAGCAGTAGACAATCCCTTATCCCACTGATCAAATGTTATATAAAAAATGTTATTGTATTTTTCTCTAGTCAGAGTCAGTTATGGGAAAAGGTGACTCCTCTGTGGGTACATAGCTGGGTCTCTCATTATAGCAGCTTTGGTTGGGTGTCCATGAAGTCACAACAAGGGCAATAAGGATTTCTGGACCACATGTTTTTATGAACTTGTCATAACTTTTTTTTAAATTACATACAAAAGCTATCTAAGCACTAGCTCAGCTTTGCTTCTGCATATGGTGTGGAAGAAGAAATCTTGAACTGTGTAGGGAGAGCCTGTGTGACTATGTCCTAGCACCTCTCTTGGGGAGTCACCCTGTCCACAGTCAAGACTCTTTCACGTGTTTTTAGGTGAGAAGTCCAGGACCTGAGCTGCTGAACTCAGAGCAGACTTCCAGTGCACATACACAGCACTGGTCAGGGGAAACTTTCTGAATCTGTCTTCTACTCCTTTGATCCACCTCAGGCCCTCTGTTAGTTTGAAAACAATTTTGTTAGAGTTTAAAAGGAAAACTCAGACAAGGAAGCTTTAAATCTTACCATCTTCCTGGAAGAGGAGAATGAAGAAAAGAAGGTAAAGAGTCATGCATTTTTTAAGTTAAGATAGCATGGGGGTGAGCTACATAGTGTGATATAGAAGGGAGAGGTATTTTAGAGAAAGAGTAAGAAAGCTCAAAGTAACCAACACACACACATACAAACACACACACACACACACACACACACACACACACACACCATACTTGTGTTCTGGCTAGCATGGAAAAGAACATGGGGGTGAGGATAGGGGAAGGAAATGTTAAGCCTTTCTGGAAGACTTAGAAAGGAAGGCAGTTGTAAGGAACCCCATTGTGAGGCTTATAGGGGCTGGTAGTTGGAGATTCTGGGGAGGAAAAACACAAACTCTTATTAAGGACTAATCATGCCTCCTCTATATTCCTGAGGTGGAGTTTCCAAGCCTGGTCATGGACCCTTCCTAACTGGATGGTCAGGGAACTCATCTTCTCGACCAGAATGAAATAGCCTCCCCTCAATGGGCCTTTACTGCCTCTGTCATTTTCCCCTTCCAAAAAGGTATCCCTAAATTTATTCAGGATTCTTTAGTGGATGCCTATCACCTACCCTCTGGCCTCTCCTCATGTCCTCCTTTCCCATGGCCTCTCTGTCTGCCTTCTGATTGGCCTGTTTGATTAGAATGGTAGAAAAAGAGAAAAATAGGCTCCTCTCCACCGTTTTAGGTTTATTAATTTAGCCTATAAATTAAAATTGACACAAGGAAGAACTACCTATGGACACTTAAAGAAGTGTCATCTTTGGGGTTTGGGGATTGTGGGAGTGGCAGAAACAGGCTCAGGGTGAGGGGGTGAGGTGTGTGGTGAAATGTTGCCTTGTTATGCAGATAAAATCTCATGTGATAGGAGTTGTCTGAGGTGCCTTTTTACTGGCACATGGCTTTTTATTAATATAAATGCAAATATATTCATTTAGAGAAGCACATTTTCTTTTGAAAGGGAGGTTTTTTGAAGTATTCAACTGCCTGTAGATTCTTAGTACAACTAGCCTCAAGTGTGCCAAGGAAGTACATTTTGGGTTGGCATGTTTTGTTTTCCTGTCCATCTATCTTGAGGCATATGAATCCCAATAGAATTAAGCCCTTGGCAGAATTAAAATATCTTCATTTCTCATTAGTTTTGTTTAAAGCTCCAGAAATAAGAAGATACATAAAGAGAACAAGGAAAGAGCTTATTTGGCTTCCACATTGTAGTCAGCCCATCACTGAAGGAAGCCAGGACAAGAAGTTTATTGGTATGGTCACCATTGCTTGCTCATTCTGCTTTTTTGTAGACCCCAGGACTACCAGCCATGGGAGGATCACCCACAATGGGCTGAGCCTTCCACTCATTAATTTAAAATATACCCAACAGGCCTTCTTATAGCCTGATCTTATTGAGGCATTTTTTTTTCCAATGGGGGCTTCCTCAATCTCCAATGACTCTAGCTGTGTCAAGGTGACATAAAACTAGCCAGCACATTGTGTCTATTTCTATTGTTTTACTGTGTCTCTGGTAATTTTTTTTTTCTCCTGTGACACAAAAACTTAGAAATCTCAGCATTGTATTTTGGACTCTGATTTGTATCTATAACACTGGCTCTCCAAGTCCACTTTTCATTACTTCTTAGCTTGTGTACAGGTGGGGAGATAGGAGCTCTAACCTGATTACCTCCTCCCCATACACATATCTAGTGTCTGTGCCTAAAGGACTTAACATCCCAGGCCTCATCTGCAGTCTTTAGAGTCTCAATACTGCTCTGGGAAAGCTCTGCTGCCATTTGATGTTTGCCAGGCACAATGTTTATATTTGATAGAAAGCAGTGGTTGTTGCATCCTCACTAAACTCAAGGAAACTGGAAGTGACTAGGTTGCCTGGCAAAGGTGAACAGAGTCAAGCCTGGGTCCATATTATGTAACAGACATCAGAACCTTGCCAAAGATCTGTGTTTAGGTAAAAAAAAAATGAACAAAGTGAGTGCACTGATGATGAGAGGACGATACTGGGAATAGAGGGTGCCAGTATTTTAGTCTTGAGACAGCAATGTGTCTATCTCAGGCTGAGGAAGTTCATTGTTGACTGATGGCTAGCAGGGACTCAGGATCCTGACCCTTGAGCCTGAGTCTTTCATGCAAGCCTTCATTTCTTCCCGTGGCTCTGTCTAAATGAATATCTATTTTAGTAGGCTGGAGTCTGACTGCAGAATATCTGTTTTGTGGAAGCTTTTATGATTCTTAGATTCAGTTAAAAGACCCCTGGACCTATCATGCCCCAGCCACCATTCCTCGTCTAGCTATATGACTATGCTGGAGTGAAGTTATTTATATAAATATTCATACGAGAGAGGGTACACATAGTTCTAGAATAAACGAGTCCTCAGGCCAGTCAGTATTTTATGATGTGTTGTATAGCCATCATCTTTATGTAGAGGAAAAGAAAAGGGTGATGGAATGAGGAAAATGCACATTTGTCATGATGTAGACAGGAATTTTTTTTTCCCCTGACCTGCTAAAAGTCATACCAATAAACTGTGTTTCTTTATGCAACCATCAGGGGCATCTCTATCAAAACAGGGCCAAAGGACATAGTTTCAATCACACAGAGCTCTGGACAAAAACCTTACTAGTGGGACCTAGAAAAGATCATCCTGAGTGAGGTATCCCAGAAGCAGAAAGACACACATGGTATATATTCACTTATAAGTGGATACTAGACCTATAAGATCTATAGGATAAACATACTAAAATCTGTACACTTAAAGAAGCTAAAGAAGAAGGATGACCCGGGATAAGATGATCAATCCTTACTTAGAAAAACAAATGGGATGGACATTGGAAGCAGGAGAAAATGAGAAACAGGACAGGAGCCTATATAAAGGGCCTCTGAAAGACTCTACCTAGCAGTGTATCAAAGCAGATGCTGAGACTCATAACCAAACCTTGGGCAGAGTGCAGGGAATCATATGAAAGAAGGGAGAGTTAGAAAGACCTTGAAAGAACAGGAGCTCACAAGGACCAAATATATTTGGGCATAGGGGTTTGTCTGAGACTGATTCTCCAACCAAGGACCATGCATGGATATAACCTAGAACCCCTGCTCAGACGAAGCCCATGGCACCTCAGTATCCAAGTGGATTCCTAGTAAGGGGAACAGGGACTATCTCTGGCATGAATTCTGTGGCTAGATCTTTGACCTCCCCAACCCCTGTGGGAGGAGTAGCCTTGATAGGCCACAGAGGAGGACATTGCAGCCAGTCCTGGTGAGACCTGATAAGCTAGGGTCATATGGAAGGTGAGGAGGACCTCCCCTATCAGTGGACTTAGAGAGAGGCAGGGAGGAGATGAGGGAGGGAGGGAGGAATTGGGAGGGGATGGAGGAGGAGACTACAGCTAGGATACAAAGTAAATAAACTATAATTAATATAAAAAATAAAAATTTAATTAAAAAACCTTACTAGTACCCTGCTGTATCTTTTCTGTGACTCTTATTTGGACTCATATCCTATAGGATTTCTTCTCTACCAGAATCAGGGAAAGAGGAGGAGAGCAACATCAAAAACAGATAGAAGAAGTATAGGTCTCAAGCCAAGTAAGAAAAGTACCTGTTACAATAGACAAGTGATGTCATCTGGCAAATTACCTCAACAACTAGTGACAGAAAACAACCACCTTGCTAGTATTTGCCATGGTTTCATTAGCCAAGCCTTTGGGAAATATGCTCCTGGGTAAATGTTCTCATCGTGATAGTCTGGAAAGGATTTGTGTAGAGCAATTCAGCTGGAAAGTACTTTGGCCTGGAAGATACAAGTGGCCCTAATCAGGCTTTGGGCACCTTGTGGAGTGAAGAAAGCTGGGATCACAGGGACTTTTCATCTGGAACCCATATATGCCTTTCCATGTGATGTGGCTCTCAGAGAGAGCAAATCTGACCCTGCAACAAATATTTAGAGAGCTAATGTTGTCACAGAGAGAAAGTGAGATGGGCAGAGAAATAGGCCCATGTCTCTCACTAGCATATTTACTAGCTAGCCTCTCTGAGTCCTTGAGAGTGATTCTCTCCTATGGAAACACCGTGGTAAAATTCAGTTCTCTCTAACTTCATCTCACCTGACCTCTTTGAAAGAGTAGCATAAGAGAAGCACTAGGAAGACAGCAACCACATAGGTAGACTTCATGCCAGCACTGTCTCTGAAACTTGCTGCTGTTTGCAAGATCTGAAAGACCATGAGTAGGCAAAGAAAAAAACAGCTGCCCTGGCAAATATTTCATACTCTGCGATTCAAGAGAAAGTACTGAATGCTAGCCATGTGCAAAACAGTATGGGGAGTCACTTGGAAAATATAACCAAGTCCTTGCCTAAGGGCTCTGATCCCCTAGCTGGGGGTATGTGTGGCAGGAGGAAGTTAATGAAACTATTTGCTGCTGTGGATCTAAACCATGCTTTTGTGCAGGTGTCTCAATGCCATACTATACTCTAGAATTATTGCTCTCTAGTCTTGTGTCTGCCTCATATATCTTTTCAGATTTTTTTGGAAGGTTTGCCAATTTACCTAAGGCCTTAGCTAAGGCTGTTCTTACATATGTGATGTCAACACCTTATGTCATGATCCAGTCCACTGCTATGTGTGCTCTTGGAATGTCCCCTGTCTTCTGAAAGGCAACAAGCTGAAGTTGGTGACCTATTTCCTCTGAGTTCCTGGCTGACACTATTTCCTGTGATGGGTGAAATATCTATTTATAGAATGTTGACTCAGATATTAGGGAAGCCAAATCCACTTCAGTCTTATGGGTCTCTAGTATTTCAAGGAACTAAAATGAAGTGAGTTGTTACAACCTACAGAGTCCATTCAAGAAAGGCCCCGCACACTGTGCAGATAAGATAGGAAGAATCTCCATATACTGGAAGGCATTATTTCATCTCTGAAAAAGTATTTTTAGCTTTAATACTTATGGTTTAATCTAAAGAACTGTGCCTCCTAGGAGAAATGGGATTTTGGATAAAGAGGTGTTATCATGGACTTATTGAAAGAAACAAGAGTGCACCCAAAGGGCAATGCACCCTGCCAGAGAAACCCAAGTGGGAAGTAGGATAGGAAACACTGCAGTTCTCCAGGACATGTGCAATGACTAGGGATTGGAGGCAGAGTGAAGCCAGGACGGAGGACACACTGAGAGGTTTTGAACAGGCCAGAGACATAGAAGTCCTCCTCCAGATTTGATAGAATCTCTGCAAAATGCAAGAACATCTGCAATTCTCTAGTTACTGAAACAAAAATAATCTTTTATTCTCACTTTTTCTTGGAGATTTGCCCACTGCCACCCAAGACTGGGGAGGCAAGTCTGGCCAAGCTCCCCTAGGGAGGTATGCTTCATTACCAAATGTGGAGACATAGTGGTTACATGATAGTTTTGAATAAAAAGCAAGTAAAGCCTTCTACTCAGAGACCATGTTTAAAGAAGGAATCCCCACAGAAGATAAGCATCTCCCCAAAGTGTCCTTCGGCTGTGACTTCACTGGTTCACAAAGGCTTGAATGCATTTAAATGTCTGCATAACTTCAGTGTGGCTTCTGACTAGGGCAGGTTACTATAGTGCAACACACGTGTTGGTTTTCTTCTCTTCTGTGATATTTTAAATGAGACATGTTCTCCCATAAGCTCACTTATTTAATCACATGGTTCCCAGTTGGCAGCACTGTTTGGGAAGGTTATAGTATTTTTAGGACAAGGAGCATTGCTGGAGAAACTATGTCATTTGGGACAAGCTTTCAGAATTTATAGTCTTGCCCCACTTGCAATTTGTTTTTTTCTGGTATCTGGTGTGCCAACAAATGTGATCAGCCAGCTTCCTGCTCTGGCCACCTGCTGCCATGCCATCCCACCATCTGGAACTGTAAGCAAAAATAAACTTTCTTCCTTAAGTTGCTCCTTGTCGTGGCATTTTATCATAGCAATGGAAAAGTAACTAATAAATCTTTCCAAGACAGTGCTCTGGATGTCAGACTTCAAAGGGCAATATTCGCCATGATCTTGGGACTGATGCTTGCCAGTTTCTCCATGTTTTCTTATGTGACTTCTCATTTTAGAATACATTCAAGTTCTTTGAATATTCCAGGTATTGGGCTCTCTTTTCTAGATAAAAGGGGTTATGTGGAGTAGATTAGGAAAGGAATGGAGAAAATACTGTTAGAAGGAAGAAACATCATGGAGATGATTGTGAACAAAGTAAAGAGAAAGTCTGGAAACAATAGGTCTAGCAAAAGAAAGTGAAGATGGAATAGTGTGTGTGTGTGTGTGTGTGTGTGTGTGTGTGTGTGTGTGTGTGTGTGCACAATAGTCAGAGGGTTGGTGGAAGATGGGGAAAAGTAAAAAAAAAACAGTACTATAAAATAAAAGAAGTTAAAAAAAAGTACTATAATGACAAAGAAAAAAAAAGCCTATCCTGGGATAAAATATATAAATATGAGTCTGCAAGGACACTCATCAAGGATGAAAAAAAAAGAAGTCAGTTGAAGACTGCAAAAAGGATGGTAATTATGCATCAATAGCAGGTTTGGAGGTGTGAAGTAGGCCAGGGGTAGCTGGGCTCTATTTCACTGTCTGACCACTGTGTATGGGTTACATGGTCAAGATGAAAGTGAATGGGCTTTCCCTCTTCCTTCTCCTAGGCAAACCCTAACCAGGCTCCCCTACCTTTCTGCTTAGAACTCATAGTCATGTGTTGCTTTTCGTGGATACTATTTTCAAAGCCAGTCCCTGGAAGATGTTCAGTGGCTAAGAAGAGCAGCAGCAGCCCCATAGGAAAACAAGCTGTTTTGACTGTGTGCCCAAAGACGATAGAACTAAGGCATTTGTGGTGGATAGGTTAGGGACAAAAGTTGCCCCAGAGTTAGATGTCTCCAGTTCTAGTTGTTCTTGGTTGCCTTCTTATTTCCAGAGAAGGCCATTATGTGAGTGTGCAGAGTGATGGGTTGACAGCTTCAAATGTGCATTGCCTCCTTTGGAAGAAGTGAGGACAGGAGCTCAGGGACAAGACTGTAGAGGGCTGGAGCCACACCACTCTCTATACTTGCAGCAGGGATACTAAATTCCCAACAACTCAGAATCAGTGCTAGAATGACAGAGATGTGGACCTTGGGATACAAGGAATCCCAGGGTCAATTCTTGCTGGATTAGGAATCAGGAGATTTGCATTTAGGTCTAATGGTAGCATCTTCCTAATTTGCATTTAAGTCTAATGGTTGTGCCACTAGCCTTTTCAGCCTGACCACATCCTAGTGTTTCTACCTATAAAGTGGACAGCCTTGCAACCTAGCTCAGTCACTGTGAGCACTAAAGCCATGTGTGCCCTCAGCCACATGCTCTTATCCTTGCTGTTTAAACAACCATGGGGTCACACAGTACATGGGAGAAGTTCCAGCCAGATCCTGGCTCACTTGCAGTCCCAGACACATAGTGCATGTTTGCAGTCCAACCATATTTCCTGCAGTCGTATAGGAGACTGAGGAATGGGGAGAAGCTGCTGCTTAGGGAGAGTTCCTGGGGGCAGGAAGGTGTTCTGTCCTTCTGGAGGCCTGGGGTGACTCAGGTAATTTACTCCACAGAATCTACAGGATTCCAAGGACAAAGACAAGGACCTGCCATCATAGCTTTGTTGCTTCAGAAGTGTTAGCACCTCCATATCCCAGTGGGTGGCTCCAAAAATAAACCTCTTTATTTACTCATTCATGAGAAACCAGCAGCTGCTCCCCACACACCCTGCATGAGATAGGCCTTGCCTCTGTCATCCTCTAAGAATGCTGCTTTCAGAAAGGAGGAAGCCTTGGGGCAATGCGACTTAGCACCCTTTTTTCTGAGGATCTCCTTTCTCAGCCACTTTCCCACCCTTAGTGAAGACCTGTGAGCCTGAATTACTCTCATCACTGAGAAGTGTGAGCTTGCTTAGCTCCCAGGTGCTTCAGGACAGCTGTTGCTCGTAAGTGTCTGGAGCACAAATCAACAACACCTCTGCGATTAATAGAGGTTAGCAGGAGTGGGACACCAGTGAGTCTTAAGGAATAATTTCAGGATCTACAGTCTTGAATGCCACCAGGGTCATCTTTGCCTCCTACAACTCAGCCTCTGATGTTTTGATTAAACTCTCAGGCAGGTACCTTGCCCCAATAAGTACTGGTTGCCTCCATCATTTAGTCTCTTGGGCTACTTCAGAGTAAGTAAGACCTTCTTTCTTGAGTCTTAAGACAGTCTAGAAAAGCTTTTCAGGGGTCCTGATTTTGGATGTGCACATGGGTATGTGCATATACACATTGCTATGGACTCATGGGAACCAGAGATGTGTGCTGGCAGTGATGTAGATGGAAGCCCTGTCACATGTCCAACACTTATACTGAGAGAAGATATCATAAGGTTGCTATGGGTTAAGTCTGAGCTCCCCTTTCCTCAAACCCAGTTGCTCTGGCAGCAAGAATACCTCAGATTTCTTCTGATGGCAGCAGCCCTGATACTTGGAGAACTGTGGGGGCTAGTCCACTTACTTTGGTTTTACGGTGTATATTTATGTGTTTGGAGTCATGCAAGGACACAGAGAAAACATATGCATTTGTTTTAGTTTGCTCTCTGTTACTGTGATAAAACACCTTGACCAACAACAACCAAGGAAAGAAAGGTTTAGTTCAGCTTATAGCTTCTAGTCCACCATTCAGGGAAGTCAGGTTAGGAAGTCAAACATGGCAGGAACCTGAAGGCAGGAACTGAACCAGAACAATATAGGAGTGCTGCTTACTTGCTTGCTCCCCATGGTTTACGCAGCCTGCTTTCTTAGAGCACCCAGGATCTCCTGCCCACAGTGAGCTGGGTCCTCCCACATCAATCATCAGTCAAGAAAACTGAGGTTAGCTCATTCAAAATGACTCTAGTTTCTGTCAAGTTGACATAAACCCAGACAGTAAAGCAAGTTAAAAAGGGGGGAGGAGAGGTGGGCAGTTCACACTGCCCTTTATGTGACTTATGATTCCCAAGTGTATTCAGTTTTAAAATAATCAAAGTGCCAGCTCAGTGATTTTAGTTCGCCCATATTTAACTTCTTTACCATACTATTGGTAGAAAGTTTACTTTAGAGGTGGTGTCCTAGGAAAAAAGGAACCTAGGTCTAGAAATGAGCCTGATGGAGAACTTCCACCCACCCTCAAACTCCAAGCTGATATTTTAGAAGTGCCATGATGGTGGTGGTCGGGGTGGGGGACTTCATTCAAAGACACCCTTATTCCCACACTGAGTAACTGTGACTGTTACCCCATATGGTAAGATGGACATTGACAATGCAATTATATTAAGGATGTTGAGACAGGATACTATTCTTAAACATCACGAGGGCCTCATGTGAGTAGAGGGTGATTATGAAGAGGAAGAGACAAAGATTCAAAGAAGATAGTGGATCAAGAGGCTGAAGTGAAATAATTAGTAACTGAAGAAGAGGAAGAGTTACGAGCTGAGGAATGTGGGCAGCACATTGGACTAGAAACAGCAGGAAGTCCTCCAGAACTATGTTGATGGATTCATGGTTTAAGTGCATATATTTGCCGCCCTTGCTGCTGCTGCAATAAGCAACTGACATGGAGATGTTGATAAATTTCCCTGTGTATATAAAACCATAAAATATTGGAGTTGTTTAATATAATAGTTAGGCTAACCTAAGTAGAACATTTAGAGACTGAGAAATAAGATCTCTACTTTGGACAGTGACATTGGAAAGTCACATTCTCTCCTTGCAAACAACTCTTCTTGTTGATTGGCTTCTAGACTGATCTGTATCTGAGTGGCAGCTCCCCATTCTCTTGTCTCCAATGCACATATGACCCGACAGACTGTTGGTGGGCATTTTGGCAGCAGTGCCTAACTCAGTACTGATCCTGGGAACAAGCAAGCTACAAGCTGCCAACACTGAGGCACCCTAATGTTTTAATTGGTACTTATTTTAGACAGTCCATTTAAATGTCCCAGGCTTTTGCCAGATGCACACAGTCAAGCTGACCTGACAAGAAAGCCTGACAATGGCAGAGCAATGTGATAATTACAGGGTCCTGCTCTTTCCTGCCTCAATTCATGTTTTCATGTCACATAGATTTCACTATAGGAAACCTCTCTCAGTTTGTGCTAATCAGCAGTTCCTTGGCCCAGAACCTAGTAGATGATCAATAAATATGTGTTAAGTGAACAAATGTCAGAGTCACAGATCTAGTAGAGTCAGTCTCAAAAACTCCTTCAGAAAAGCAGAAACTGGCAAGTTGCATGAGCTTCCAGTATATCACAGACCTGGATAACTGTGGCTGGAGAAAATCTGTAAAAAGGAATGAAAAAGCATCTTAGACTTTCAGTATCGCAATGTTCACAGCAGAGGGTCCAGAAACCCTCGCATGTGCCCATACTAATGTTAACTCCTTCAGGTAGTGAAATAGAAAAGTCCACAAGGCCCATCTTCCCAGCAAGAGAAATGAATGGAGGTTAACTGCAGTCATCAGAGTCAAGCAGTGTGAGAATTCAACTTTCCATAACCACAGCCATCTTAAATACAATTGCTGTAATTTCCCAGGGTAACCCTTGATGGGTCTTTCCTGAGTAGTTTTCAGCATCATATAAATAGTCCAAACCACTGGAGTGACATTTGGAGTTTTGCATCAAGAATCTGACCTAGGGAGCATGCCTAGCTCTCTGAAAGTAATTTAAGATAAGCCAAGCACATGCTGGTTGACATAAAATCCCTGTTACACTTACTGCTACAGATATGTAGTCCAAACTGTGGGATCTGCATGGATTTGCCATCAAGCTGGACCATGCATTGTCAGAAAATCACCAATAAATTACACTCTATGAAGCCCTGGAAACATTTGCTCTCTTTTTCTCTCATACTTTTCAGGGAAGTCCTCATCCCATGGTTATTCCTGTACATGCAAATCCAGATCCCTCCTCAATAAATGTTTAATATATATATATATATATATATATATATATATATATATATATATATATATGTTTTCTCAGATTTCCTGGATTATCTTTTCTAGTACTTAAAGATACCTACTTTTTTGAGTTGTTCTAAGGATTAAATCCAATTCAATGATTTAGCACAGAGTACGGAAGCCAGTAATATCTGTCATTCCTTCCTCTTCCCCCACTCCAGCCACATATCACAGCAGCTCCTTTTCTTTCTAGACAGCCTTGGGACAGAAGTTAGGGTTGGAAGGCTACTGGTTAGTATAGAGTCTAGCCCTGTAGGGTTTGTTTGTCACCAACAGGTGGATGTCCTGGGAGCCAATGTCCTGCAGATAATAGGCACATCAAGCATGTAGCTTTTTATTTGAAGAAGACTCTCTCATATAGAGCATATATCCTCACCTGACTAGGGAACTAGCTCCTCACTTGAGCACAACATTGGCAATGATGCGTCTGAGAAGGACACATGTTTCTTTGTGGATTCCCTATATTCCACAGACACTGTGCCTGTATACTGTGTTTTCTCTGGGGTGAAGGTAGGTATCAATGTGCTGGCTCACATCCATGCCACTGAATGTCAAGCCCAGAGAGTCCTTAAGATTTTGCTGGTATACCCACATGCCACACTCTGGGAATTAACCTCAAGGAAGGAAATGAAGGCTGTAGAGAAAAACATCTTTCCTGATGCATGCCCACCCCGTGGACAAGAAGCCAAAGACTCAAAGTGTACTAAAGTATTCATCCAGTTCTAGCTTGTCTCAACATATAAAGCCCTGCAATTTCCAAAGGGCAATGAGGAAATCAGGCAGTCAAACTCCAGAGATGGTCCTTGGCCACCTCCTTGCCCTTGAGCAAGCCTGTGCCATGAAACACATGGGTAGCTCTTCAGTGCATGCAATATTTTCCACATGAGGTCTCTAATCAGGGATATGTTTTCTGCTTTTCTTTGGCTTTTATAAATCTCTACCCTCAAGTAATTGCATTGAAATTTACATGCCCTGCCTACCCTCTTTTCCACATCCATCATTAATGATGAATTATTCAAAACTTATAATTTAAAAATACATTTATCATGTGCTGATTTTGTTTTTAGATTGAAAGAAAACCTAAGAGTAGAGATAATTAAAGATTCAATTTAAAAAATTTACAGAAACTTTTAAAGCTGCACAGGCAGAGAATTATTATTATTTTAAATTTCATTCTACACAAAGGGAAGGGGCTGTTTACTCTTCCTTATTCTTGACATAGGTGGTTCTTTGCTGGCTCAGAACACTTCCTATTCACTCAATCCCTCTGCAATGGACGAGCTGATCCTCAGTAGGCCCTGAGTATACTTCTATTCTGAACAAATGAAGAAGACTTTCTCTGGAGAAGCTCACAGCACATCCTTGTCCACAGATGACACAAGTTACAAATATGTAAGGGGATAAGCTTTGCAGCAGCAGGCAAAGATGAAAACTAGAGAGGCCAGAAAAAACCTTGTTTGTATATTCCTCCTGGGAAATTCCTGATAGAATACTTTTGTGAAAGAAGGTATAGGAGGAAAAGTTAGCAGAGGATGAAAAGAGACCCTCATTCATTTGAGCAACATTTCCTCATCGCTACCTTGAGCTTGTGCATCTGTCTTTGCTGGGACCAACGTGTAAAGAAGTCAAGGGGTACGCTTTCTCCTGGGGAGTGCTTTGATAGAGGGTCTAACTGGTGTAGCTATGAATCGGGCAACACAGAGTGTCTGTATCAGAAACAACCTCACCGGGAGGTGACATCTGGGCTGAATATTAGTGTAAGGGGAGCTGGCCTCAAGTGGGAGGAGGAGAAATTTCCTTTTTAAGGATCAAGATATGGGCGATCTAGGATTAAAAGGTAAAGAGTGGCTGTGAATTCAGACAGATTGACGGTGTCAGGAAGGATAGCAAACTAATGGCAGAAATATAGGCAGGGTCCAGAATGGGAGATAAATGAACCAGGGAGCAGAGAGCTTTTGAAACAGAATAATCAGTGATATATTTTAATAGGTTTCCTGAAGATGGTGATGGTGATGGTGAAGGTGATAATTCCTAAGGGTTTTGTTTCCCTTCAGCCATGTCATCTGGGATCACTCCACTATGTAGTGTAGAGAGAGAGGCAGGCTGATGCAAAAGGGATAGGAAAAAGGAAGCCTGTGAGGGACATTTTCAGGGTCCCTGGACCCCTGCCAGTAGCTTTCAGGGGTGGGTAGGGTACTAGAGCTAAAGATTCAGTTGTGGTGAAAGCCACTGTATTTGAGATAAGAGAAAGAAATCATATGAGAAAGGGAGAGATCGATTGTTGATAACCCCTTTAGGAAGGGGCATTCGGGACAAGCTTGATCTATAGTAGCTTTGCTTCATCTGGGTCTCTGAACAACCCCATGGAAGTTGGACAGAGTACACATTGTTTCTTCTCAATTTATAGAGGTGAACATGCAGTCTGGCAGAGTAGTGGTAGCACCATGAGGGTCATGGTAGAGAAGCACATGAAAGCCCTTGCTTTTCCTTGCCCTCACCAGTAAAACTGACTGCTAGCCTTTGAAAAGTGGCTCACTCTTGTGGACGAAGTCCTTGTCAAGCTGTTACCTTCTCTGTGAAGCCCTTCTGTGTAGGGTAACCTGGGAACTTCATGTTCTCTAATAAAGTGAGTTCCTAGAAACTAGAAACGAGCACCCCAGCAACCTGGGGTTTTGATTGTGAAGCGGTTCACTAAGTCTACTTAATGGTGCTGAACAGAATATCTAAGCCTGGGTAATTTGTAATGTTCTAGAAGCTGAGGTATCAGGCTGTAGATGTTGAGGATTTTCTTGCTCAGTTATTCTATGGTGGAGGGCATCAAGGTGGAATGTGGTGGATGAAACAAGGAACAGATTGTGTCTATCCTCTTCTTTTGATTAACCAATATCAAAAGGGTTCTTTTTAATGACTTCTCTAATGCTATCCTT
Organism: Psammomys obesus; assembly: GCF_907164565.1. Classification (NCBI taxonomy): domain Eukaryota; kingdom Metazoa; phylum Chordata; class Mammalia; order Rodentia; family Muridae; genus Psammomys; species Psammomys obesus. Next base: position 9,261,258 of record NW_026586173.1, read on the forward strand.
CTCCCTTCCAAAACCTGCCCTTTAAACAGCATCATTATATGAATTTATGAATCTAGGGTTTCAATTTGCAACGGAAGACATTTTAGTGACAAACTCAAGTCATAGCAGAGCTGTCCTCTTTGACTGTGTTTATTGATCTAAAGCAAGTTTCAGCTACAAGCTAAATATCTCCAAACTGCTGCCTTCCCTTATAGCAATTAGCACAAGTCTGACCCTGTGATGCAAAGCCTCATTAGGCCTGTGTTTCTAGCACCTGTCCCTTACTTGGCACACACTGATATGCAGTGAATAGTTAAAGAACAGACAAATAGTATAGCCTTTCTTCCCCCAAGCGGATCTTTCTGTACCTCTAGGTCTTGGCTCATGCCATTCTTTCTTCCATAAGTGTTTTATGGTGACTTCTTTGTCTAAAAACCCATTTACTCTTGACAACCAGCTCAGATATCAGCCCCCTTTAAACTCCAAGAAGTAGCCTAGATTCTGAAGACCTCATGCCCTCCACAATATTTGTTGGGTAAATGACTCTATATTTATCTCTGTAAATGTCATTTTTTCCTGGCTTTGGTCCATCTCTTTTGAATTATTTTTGATTTCTTATTTGTGATCCAATCTATTAGTGACCCATAACAGGCTATGCCACCCTCAATTAAATAAATGTGTACTCCCTGGATTCATCCCATCTTTATCTGTTTGAAATGGGTTACACAGAATAGGCCTGATAGATGTCATCTGCCATGTGCTTAGGGAAGACAAATGAGATTGACCTGGACAAAATCATGGCTTGGAGATAAATTTGAATCTCGCATGTCTAATACTCTCTCTCTTGTTTTAAACCTGCTCATCATAGTCTCTGTGTCCTTGAGTGAACCACCTACCTTGTGTCACCAATTCCATAACATCATCTCTATTTTCCAAAACCACTCTTAAACTTTCTTCTTCTTAGAAAAGTGTCATACTTGCTTAGGACGTGTGCACAGAGCATGCAGAAATATTTCATACATTGTCCTAGACAGTGGATCACAAAAGACTAGCAGGACTCACCAAGTTGTTTAGCTACTTGTCTTTTTACTTTATCAGTTGTGGTTTGAGAAAATTGCACAGAATTTCCATTGCCTTGTTTCTTTGTCTATGGAAACAGGAGTAGAATTATCTGTTTGATCGAGTTCTGCCGCTTAGTTGACATGATGGAGTGCCCAGTATGTTGTTGGCTGCATGACCCACACCAACCCTTGTTCATATTCTTCTACTACAAGCAAGTGTACTAGGGGACCTCCTATCCTGATTTTCCTTCTTTCCTGTTGTCTGTAGCTTAGTTCTTGATTCTGAGAAGCACATTTTTTTTTCCTCTGCTGAGTTAGAGGTGGGACACTATCCCTGTAGCTGTCTTCTTGCTACCGGGCAAGAGCTCAGAGACAAACGAGTTTGGTTATTTGAATCTTTCACTGCAGGATCTATTTAGCCACTGTGGGCAGGTTCTATGAATGGCATCTCTAGCTGACTTAATGTATTACAGAGGAGGAGTGTGCCCAAGCCACAGGAAAGAGATGGGAACTCTAGGTCCTCTATGGACTAGGATGTCATATATGGTTAGTGGGTCCCAATGAAGATGTCTGTGCGAGCACTTGGTTTTACATATTCTTATCTGTAGAGGATGTGACTCCTGACTTTTCTTTCTTTTTCTTTTGTGTCTCCCTTATTCTCTATATATGTATTTTGTCTTTCAATTTTATTTTTATACCCTGTCTCTTCCTCACTTACACCATCCCCAAAGCTTCCCTTTCCCTCCTTAGCTTTAATGCCAGTTCTGTCTTTCCTCTCTTTTCTCCTCTGCTTTAACCCTTGGGCTCAGTTAGGTCAAGCAAATGCCTCTTTTGCATAGGGAATATCTGGTGCCATATAATTCAGCCTGCCAAGCAAAAAGAAATAGGCTCACTCAGTGTAGCAAAGCTTAGAGTTTCTCTGAAAATCTTAGCTCCTTTCTCCCCAAGTCCTTGCCAGCCTCTTCATGGCTCCTTGCCTCTGCCCCTCTGGGTGGCTCCCTTCCTCCTTCCTGCCTTGTCTGACCTTCATTGCTCTGTCTCTTGAAATATCATTAGAATTTTATAAAGGAACTCTACCTCATGTCACAAAGCAGCCTCTCTGCTGATCTATTTGCATGGATATAAATACATTCAGTGCAAGTGAAGAGCTAGCTGATGAAATAAATCATGAGAAAATTTACAGGAAAGTCTTGAAATTCATACAAATCATTTAAAATGAATACTAAATCTGTTGCCAGCATACAGCTCGAATACTTTCTTTCCTTGTATATGTCTTTTTTAAAAAGTTCTGCAAATTAAGAGAATGAAAAATCTTGTGTGTTTAATTTTTTATTTTTTATTTTTTGTACACACAGAACTTTCTCCACTTCTGCTGTGTCTTTCCAGAAACAAAAGAAGAAACTTAATTTTGTTTAGCCAGCTGATTAATCTGGAGAGGCACAGCATCAGCTCAGAATGCATTTAGTTTCTTACACTACAGTTGATGCTGATTCTGGGAAGAACTAGGTGGGATGTTTGTTAGTTCTGGCCTCAGCAGCCAGTGAAGGCTTTCCTGTCTGTACCCTCTGTTGGAAAAAGGGAACCTCAGTTTCTGCTATCTATCTCAAGGGAATAAGAGGAAGGTAGAGTGAAATCAGGAGAAAATGACAAAGCCTTCCTGGCCTGATTTTTGTTAAAAACTGAGCTAAGACAGTAAATTTGTAGGAGGGTGTGGATGATAGAAGATTTTCATTGGAAGGTTGGATTAAAGAAGGGTGACAAGATCTGATATTTTGTGTCTTTAAATACCCTCTCCACTGGCTTCCTCTACCCCACCACGTCACATAGACATGTTGACTTGCTAAGCTCACCAAGTCTCAGTCCCTACTACTCTATTTTCGTTTGCTTTGACTTTGCCTTAATATGCCCCACCCTATGATCTGATCATCATATATTTTCTTTGTAGTTAACATTGCCTCCATGAAGCCCTTCCTCTTAGTCATGCCTCTGGTATTCATTTCATCCGAACCATGGCTCAGTAACAATACAGCCATAAGAATCTTAGGATTTTATTTTTCTGCAAGCCTGCTTCATATTCTGCATAAATTAATACAACGTAGATCATCAATCTAAGTATTAAAGCTAAACAAGTTAAAATACAAAAAGGAATATATGTGTGTGTGAGTGTGTATATATGTATGTAGGTTACACACAGTTTTAGTCAAAAATCAATTCCCAACTCAGTCAACTATTTATATATAAATATATCAGTCAACTCTATATATGACTGTGTGTGTGTGTGTGTGTGTGTGTGTGATTGGGATCTCAGAGAGGGATAGGGCCTTGTAAGGATATTGTGAGTCTTGTGTCCTGGATAGTTTTATGTCTACTTAACATAAGCTTGAGTCATCTGAAAGGAAGCAAACTCAATTGAGAAAATGCCTCCATAAGATCCTTTTTTAGGGCATTTTCTTAGTGACTGATAGGAGAAGGCCCATCCTATTCTAAGTGGTGCCATTCTTGGGCACCTTGTAGTCCTGAGTTCTATAAGAAAGCAGGCTGAGCAAGCCAAGAGGAGCAAGTCAGTAAGCAACATTCCTTCATGGTCTCTGCATCAGCTCCTGCATCCAGGTTTCTGTTTGAGTTCCTAACCTGACTTTCTTTAATGATTAACAGTGATTGGAAAATGTTAGCAAAATAAACCCTTTCCTCCCCAAGTTTGGTCATGGTGTTTCATCACAATAATGATAACCATAACTAGGACAATCTTATGAGACCTTCCTTTTCCTCCAAGGGGAAATCTCAGAGACTTGATCTATAGACAATCTTATGTAGATCAACACAGCTGCTCTGATTCCAGACAGTGATGTTATGTCCAACTTTGAGTAAGAAGCAAGAAGTTAAGAAATCTTGTGAGCCTTCTGACAGTGATTCCATAAGATTATAATGGAGCAGAAAAGTTTCCATCACCTAGGGAGCTAGTCAGTATAACATCTCAATACACATATTATTTATGTGTTTGTAATGTTGCCTATGTCAGTAAATCTACTGTGCTGCCAGTTGCATATCATGGAACACATGAAGCTATGCATGTTGTGTAATGTTTAACAATAAATGGTGTTGGTTATATGTGTACTATATCTTACTTACTACTCATATTTGGAAGTGTACTGTTTTCATGTGCGAAAACCAAGTTTTCTAGAAAACACGATACTCACATACCTAATGTTTATAAATTCTCTGGCTTGTACTGTTTTCTTTTGTACTTGGTTTAATTTTGTGTTGTTTCCCTCCTGTGGCCCCATGATCAATAACTTATTTTATATACTCTACATATATATATACATATATGTACATATACACTAATATACAAGAATTAACACATAGTTCATAATCTAGACGTGTAGTAAGTTGTATAATTATATTTTATGTATTTGCATCAAAGTAATTCCTGATACACTTACGTGTTTCCATTGTTGAGAAATTCATGCCCATATTAAAATGATAAATTTGAGTTGATTAAATTTTAAATATATTTACTAAGAGAAACTACTAAGAAACTATACAATAAAATGACAATGAAAAGAAAAATAGTCACAAATGTACACTTGTTAAAGTATTGCTTTTTTCATGTTCTGATCAAATTTTATTTTTTAATTATTATTTATTACAATTTATTCATTTTGTAGCTTGGCTGTAGTCCCCTCCTTCATCTTTTCCCAGTCCCACCCTCTCTCCCTCTTTCTCCACTATATCCCACCCCTAGTCCACTGATAGGGGAGGTCCCCTTCCCTAATATCTGACCCTAGCCTATCAGGGCTCATCAGGATTGTCTGGAAAGATACACATGGTATACGCTCACTTATAGGTAGATATTAGCCATAAAATATAGGATAAACATACTAAAATCTATAATCCTAAAAAGCTAAACATCAAGGAAGACCCTAGGGGAGATGCTTAATCCTCATTTAGAAGGACAAACAGGATAGACATCAGATATGGGAAAAGGCAGGGAACAGGACAGGAGTCTACCATAGAAGGCTTCTGAAAGTACTTGATATTTTTTAAAAAGTTTGATAAGTCAATAATAAAAAACAAACAACCCAGTGAAAACTAGGAAAATATTTAAATAGGCACTTCATAAGCAGGATGTATTAGTTGTTTAAAAAGCAAATGCAATGAGCCCAAAAAGCCTGCAAAAAATATTTTATAAAGGGGTAGTATCAAATTATTCAAGGAATGTTTGAAACTGAACAGTAAGTAAACAGACAATCCAATTACAAGATGAATCAATAATCTGACTACATTTCTCCAAAGGAAATACATGCAGATGATCAATACACATGTTAACGTTTCTCAACATAAGAAATTAGATTAAAACAATGGTGAAATAGGACAGAAGCCATGGCCTGAATGTGTCCCTTCTATGGCCAAGTGTTGAGGTGAAATGGCTACTGTGATAATATTAATAGGTGGTGACTTTAAGAGGAATTCTCTCCATGAACAGGAATAATTCATGTGAAAGAGGTTTTGTGGTGTTATTTCTTAACTTTCTGCTTCCTACTGAATGAGAACTATGCATTCTCATTTTCAGAGTTTAGATGCCGCAACAGCAAGGCACAATCTTGGACATAAAGTGCAGCTCTCACCATACAAAATCTTCCCATTAGCACCCGATCTTAGACTTCTCAGCCTTCTTCACTGTCAGCAATACAGTCTATTATTCATTAGTTGCTTAGTCATGGTATTTTGTCACAATGTTACAAGATGCTCCAAGACAAAATCTGTTAGCTAAAATCTAACACATTGACAACATCAAATGCCTTGAAGGCGTGGGGCAGTCCGAGCATTGCTCATTACTGCTGAGAAAAACAGTGTAAAAACCGGTGCAGCTACTTTGCAAGATGGGAAGTAATTTTTGATTTTTTTTAAGGTTAATATACTCTTACCACATCATCTGACAACCAGCATATTCTTTGATATTTACCCAAATGAGTTGAAAATCTTACATTTAAACCAAAGAAGTTCACAAATACATATTTGAGCTTTACTCATAATTACCAAAAAGAGTAAAGCAATGGCTTGGATGTGCCCCTTCCACTTTGGAAGTCTCAAATTTTCTGAGTGAAAAAAATTCAGTATATGAGTTAAATGGTATATTGAATCATGTGTGGGGATACATTACTGTAGAGCTTTTGGAACAGTAAAGCAGGAAAATACCATCAAATTGAGGAGATCTTGGGTTAAATATTGAGTACAGAACAGCTAGGCTGCATAGAAGGTCCTTGTCCTTAACTGAGAAAACACCTCCATCACATTGGCATGTGGACAAGTCTGTGAAGCACCTTCTTGATTGATGTGATGTGGCCTAGCTCACTGTGGGTGCTGATACTCTTGGGCAGGTGGTCCTGGGTCATATAAGAAAGCAGGCTGAGTAAGCCAAAATTGTTCCTCTATGGTCTCTGCTTTAGTTACTACCTTGGTTTCCATCAGTGCTGCATTATGATGGGACATTTCAGCCAAATAAACCCTTTCGACCCCAAGTTGCTTTAGATCTCTGCTATTCATCACAGCAATAGAAGCTGAACCAAGATATCAGCTAAAGCCAGTTAAGTTTACTGTGGAACCAAAAGTCTTCCATAGAGACATGATTATTGTTTTCAACAAAAAGATGCTGAGAAGCAGGATAGCCACATGCAAAAGAATGAAAGTGGACCATAGTATTGTATCATTTACAAAAATTAACTAAAAAATGATCAAAGACCCAAACATTATGGTTCAATACATAATATTCTTAGAAAATTCTCCGGAGAACTATCCTCATGACACTGGACATTGGAAATGATTTCTTAGATAGGACAAGAAAAGCATAGTAAATAAAAAAGAAATAAATTAGACTCTAATAAAATTAATTTTTTTATGTAATCAAAAGACACTGTAAAGATCCGAATCACAGGATGCTGATAGCAGGTTGCAACCTCAGCTTTGGAGCCAGAGACTGAGCCTAGGTCTGGATGAAAAGCTGAGACAGAGGAAGATGAATTCAAATGCAGCCTGGATGAGGAGGAAATGTTATCATGGGCTGTAGTATCAAGGTACAATGGCATGGGGCAAGATGAGATCACCAGGGAAGGTACTAGTGATACCAGTAGGGATGAGGACTATGTCTTGGCTTCCTTGTGAGAGGCTCTTATGGGAAATTCAAGTGGTAGTGCAATAAAGAGAATAGCTGTAGTGGCTTAAAAAACAGACTATTAGGAACTGTGATGACAACTGCCTTGTGACATGATAATGCTTCTGAAGTTAGAAAGAGAGCTCACTATGGTAAGGGATGGCTTACTGGAAGATGAAAAAGTTCTTTCTCTTGACAAAGAGCTCTCACTGGAGCCACTGTTGCCCTGGGTAGCCTGGACCAGGAACATGTTAACAACTCTGTGAGATATCCATAGAGCTCTATAGCTTCACTGACATCTGTGTAGAGGGTAGACAGACCTTAGCTGGAAAGGCAGCCTGGAGACAGTTTTCTTTGTGCTTGAAAGAAAAGCTTGAATCACCCATTGGAATACACACTGGATCTTTTTTTTTTCTTTAATTAATTAATTTTTTTATACTTTTTTTATTAATTACACTTTATTCATTTTGTATCCCCCCATAAGCCCCTCCCTCCTCCCCTGCCGATCCCACCCTCCCTCCCCTTTCTGCATGCATGCCACTCCCCAAGTCCACTGATAGGGGAGGTTCTCCTCTTCTTTCTGATCTTAGTCTATCAGTTCTCATCAAAAGTGGCTGCATTGTCCTCTGCTGTGGCCTGGTAAGGCTGCTCCCCCCTCAGGGGGAAGTGATCAACGAGCAGGCCAATCGAATTATGTCAGAGGCAGTCCCTCTTCCCATTACTATGTAACCCACTTGGACACTGAACTTCCATGGGCTACACCTGTGCAGGGGTTCCAGGTCATCTCCACGAATAGTCCTTGGTTGGAGTACACACTGGATCTTATTGTGAACCCCAATACTGTGAACTGTAGAACCCTGTTTCTTGTTTGGTTTGGTGATCCCTATCAAACACCTTTAATCCAAGAACCTTTTATTGTAAACAGGTGATTATGGTGTGGTTCACCCAGCCCTAGCACATACTTTTAATCCAAGAACTTTCTATACATAGTTAACCCTAGGTCAAGAGGCTGAGCAAGAAATCAGTTGACAGGGATTAAAGAGCAGGGAAGACTTTGATTTGAGGGGCATTTAGGACAGTGTGGAGAAGAAGAGTTTTCTTTTTTTTTTTTTTTTTTTTTTCTCTCTTAAGCTCTAGCATTAGCTTCAGTTTCAGCTCTTGAGTGTCCTGGCTTTTTAGGCTTTGAGCTAGCAAGACTTTGGTGTTGGTATTTTTTTTTTTTTTTTTTTTTTTTTTTTGGCCTTTTCCACCTGGGCTGTCAGTTCAACTAGTAAGGCTTTTGGGTTTTTTCCATCAGGATCTGAGCTGAGAGGGAAGGTCAGCTGGGTACTTTCTCTGCCTCTCTGAGCTAGCATGTTTTCACCTCAGCAACTGGTTCCTGAGTCTTTACTGGTAAGAAAGTACAACTGGGATTTTCATTTTTTTTAAACGACTGTCCAAGGGTAGTGTCATCTGGGAGGTTTACTGTGAGATTTTAAGTGCCATCATAGAAGCTGCTTGGCTTGGGAAAGTCTATATTCTTCTCCAGTGACATCTGGTGATCTCATTCTATCAGATGGACAACTAAAGTTGCATAGTGTGAAGAATGGTCAGAAGACTCAAAGCACAGTCAGCAACCCAGAACTATACAAACTGCGTAGCAGGTGGGGAAGATGTAAATCCCACTATGACACAGTCTTGCAAGCTGAGGCTCTGAGGCTGACAGAGTGCCAACCACATAGATTTTAGAATGAAAACTGATAGTTCTGCTTCAGTTCACTTCATCTTTGAATGTTACCTGGTCAAGAAATGTATTAGCCCATACTTAGAGATGCCGACCAGTACCTAGATTGAAGCAGGAAGTAAAGGATTTGGTTTTCTCAATGCATAACAATGCCACTGGTAGAAACTGCTTCTGGACAATAGTCCTGTATAATCAGTATCTCTTGAGTGGGTAATTTCTGTGACCTTTGAGAAGACTCTGGATGCTCCCTTCACCCAGGCCATTCATTGATCATAAAATTTGGCTGTTGTACTTTGACTACCTAAGGGCTGAGCTGATTGCAAACAATAAAATAATGAAGAGTGTTGGTCAATTTTCAGTCATGCTTTTTGTGGTATCTATCAGCAACAAAAGGTTGAAAAGTACTTCAAGAGTAGAGCTTTAAGCCTCATGGTCATAAAGAATTAGACCAGGATTGAGGCTTAACTGCACAGTGATGTTCAAGAAGCTCAGAAACTCTGATACAGCAACTTGACCAAACATCACATGTATAAACATGTGGCTTCAGTGTCACACCTTGAGAATGCAAAATGAGATACCCCTGGAGGCTTTGTAATGGGCTGAGAGGTACTCATCCCCAGCGTGTCTGTGGAGTGTCACTCAACATTAAGAGAAGAGAGGCAAATCAGAAGACTAAGGTGTGGCTAGGCAGAAAGTTGAAACCCAGCTCATGTTCATGAGTTGACAATGAAGGGTGCAGAGAAAAAAGAGATTCTTGAGAAGTAGGAAGAAAAGACCAAACAGAAGAGCATCAGGGAAGGGAATGCCAAACCACCCACAAAAACTTTGACCCCAAATTTATCCTGCCTACAAGATATGCAGGGATAAAGATAGGAAAGAAATTGAAGGAATGTCTAACCAATGCTTGGCCCAACATGAGATCCACCCCATGGGAGAGAGCCAACCCTGACACTATTAATGATATTCTGCTTTGCTTGCAGACAGGAGCCTAGCATAGCTGTCCTCTGAAAGGCTCCACCCAGCAGTGGATCTAAACAGATGCTAAGACTCAGAGGTAAACATTGGGCAAAGCTTAAGGAGTCTTGTGGAAAAGTGGGGGGATAGATAGAATGACCTGGAGGTGACAGGAACTCCATAAGATGACCAACAAAGGCAACTAACCAGGGCCCAGAGGGCCTTGTAGAGACTGAAACACCCAACCAAGGATCATGCATGGACTGGACCTAGGCCCCCTACATAGATATAGCCAATGGACAGCTGGGGCTTCATGTGGGTACCCTAGTAAGGGGAGCATGGGCTGTCCCCAATATAGAATCTGTTGTCTGTTGTCTGCTTTTTGATCACTTCCCCCTGGTAGGGTTGCCTCAACAGACCACAGGGGAAGAGGGTGCACTTAGTCTTGATGCCACTTGATGAGCTGGGGTGGGTTGGTGGGGGTTCTCCTTTTCTGAGCAATAGGGAGGGAGAATGTGAAAAGAGAGAGGGAGGGTGGGACCAGGAGTGGGAGGATGTGGCTACAATCAGGATGTCAAGTAGACAAATAAATAAATAAATAAATAAATAGGAAAGAAGAGACCAGAGGTACCTATAAACAAAGCAGATCAGATGGATAGAGCTATGAAAGGGCTTCTTGCCCCTGGATACAGCCATGGAAGAGGAAACAAGGCTCCTTCTGAAATATTCAGTCCCTTCCCAAGTATTAGGAGAAAGCAGCTTATCCAAAGTGGAATGTACCCAAGGAGGTTCCACAATGGCAGAAAATTTCACTTTTTGATATGCTAAAGGAATTCTTGATTAACAAATTTTATTTTTCAAAGGGTTTTGAAGAAATATGAATTAATGCTGGGAGAGCTGCCTGCTGGTAATGCAGTAAGAAATACTGATCTGGGCATAGAGACTAAAAAGTAAGGCTCACATGTATCAGAGTGCTTGGGCCATTTTGAACACATGATCATGATCTTGGTTGGTCCCTTTGGAGCTCCTGGCAAAACACACAGTTTTTTTTCCCATGCAGTCATGAAAACAGCACATGTTTGGCCCTTTCAGGATTCAAAGCGTGGCATTGTAGTTTCAACAGTCTAAGAGTGACGCAGCAAAATTGAGCTTAATTAGAAGGAAACAATTGTAGTACTGACCATGAATTTAATGGAGAAAACGAGCAATAGATGATCCTAAACAAATGGGAGAAGGTGTACAACTAGAAGCTTTGATGAAGCTAAGACTAACTGCAGTCAAATTACATAAGTAAGCAAATTTGTGGTTATGGTTCAAATAGGCTAAGTGACTTTATTTTAGGGGCAAAGAAGTCCTTGATGACAAAACAGACTCTGCTAATGAGAGCAGATGGCCACCAAGGGGCAATGTTAAAGGAAAGTTAGGGGCTGAGGAGCTGAGTGTGGATAGAGAAGCCACAGAATAGTGACTACATTTGAGGTGGAGAAGAGATGGGACACAGGTGAGGTTTAAATGTGTGTTTGTGTGTGAGGATTAAGATGACACCAGGGACACTAATAAGGATGGACAAGGCGAGCCTGTGCAGAGTCTGATGGCAGGAGCTCAAGGCTCAAGTTGCTTCTTTCCAGGATGGAGAAAGAAAGGTGGTCAATCACATAGGCTTCGATTATTTACAGCTCTGGAACCCTATATTTTCCTTCTCCCACAGCTATCTCTTAAAGCTAAGCTTTAATACAAAGGTCTTTTCATTTTACTAGTTCACAGTTGTATATTTTAGCAGCCTAGCACAACTTGCCTCCATTGGTCAGAGGCACACATAACAGCTGCCTTCTGCATGGCCAGGGAAGTAGGAAAGAAACAGCCTTCAAAACAACTAGGAGAGTCCCTCTGCCCCTGATTAGTTCCTCTGCCTTTGCAGTGGACTGGCTTGACTCATCTCCCTTAGTATTTCCAATTTGGTGGTAATTTCAGGAAGCACTTTCTATTCATAAAATGTAAATATATTCAACATGCTCACTCACTAATATAATCTTCCCATTGGTGTTTACATTGTCTTCAAATTCTTGCAAGTCTAAAGGAATCTCTTGAACATTCATTTTAATTTCTTCTAAGCAACACTAATGAATTCCCTGAATAGAATAGAGCTTTATGGCATTTTAATTGACTGTTTGGAAGTAAACTTCCATTTTCTAAAGAGTCAGGATTTTCCTGGCTGATTCCCCTGAGAGGAAGTAGGACAGGGTGTGCTCTTTAAGGCTTCAGATCTCTTGGAACTAAACTGCAGCTCAGATTCCATCGCTGAGTCAACTATAGAGACCCCTTTCCTGGGAAGGCTTTTAAGAAACCCAGAGTCCACTTGTCATGGTTGTACTGTAGCAGGACATGGTCTTTCTGGAGGGTTAGGGTCTGTCACTGGTCACCTCAATTGTATTCACATAGCAAATAAAGAGTTGCTGTGGTCAACAGCACCATCCTGAGTGCCACTGCTTTGCAAAACAACAAGCAGAAAGCTCCTGGGACAGAAACGATGTTAGCCTTTTGACTTTCTCAGGTCTGCTACCCAAGATGTAGTGATTTCAGCAAACCTAGACTTCTGCATGCATTTCTTCATGTAAGACCTCTGGTAAACCCTTCACAGCTCTTCAGATCTATCACTAAAATGAAATAATGAACTAGAATTAAAATTGCTCCTTTTTTTAAAAAATGTATATGAGGAACCTAGAGATGTATGCTCACAATAGCAAAACCAGGATCTGACCTGAAATATGGAACTGCAGTAGAGAGATGCCTCAGCTAGTACTTGGACTAAGAAGTTCAGACTTCAGACTAGAGTGCTCACTCATTATTGTTCTCACCATTGCTGACTTATTATTCTAAGTGCATAGTTGGTCCCATGTAAAACTGAGTGGTTGGAAGAAAGCACAAAAGAAGGGATTGGCCCAGTGTGCTCTATTCTCTGCTGTCCTCCTTGTCACCACATTATGCTATCCTAGGGAACTCTGGACAGGTTCTTTCTGTCTCCAGACATTTCTGCTACACCTTGAGAACACCCAGGTCTTTCCCATATCCTTCCCAGCCCTGCAACTCTCAGGCATCAGAAAGGCAAACGTCACTCAATAAGGCCAAAGAGGATGTTTCCAGATCACACTGTGAAAGGGTGACCCACAGGATTTTTAGCTTAGTAGCTACACCCACCTCCACTTGGCCAAAGACAAGAATTTGGCCCTCAACCTCTAGTGCTAGAGTTTGGATAAGGCTTAAAAGTCTAGAAAGATTCATCTAAACGTGGAAGTTTGGTCTCTAAGATGGCTATTCTAGATGGCTATATCTCTAGGATGGGGTGGTAGAACTTTTAAGAGGTGGAACCCAGCACATGGTTATTAGGAGTGCAGCCCTTGGTATGAAGTAATGCTGGTCTCTGGGAATGGTAGTTGGCAGAGTGGTTGTTGTAAAGCAAGTTGCTCTCTTCTGCTGTCCCTGCTGCTTGTAGACAATTCCTTTTTTAGTTTTCTACCATGTTGTGATGGATCTAGGGAACCTTGCCAGGATGCCAGTGCCATGGTATTGGGACCTCTAGTTATTAGCATTATGAGTCAAAGGCTTCATGACCTCATTGCTTCATGAGTATACAATTTCAGGAATTTTGCCACAGCAGAAAATGGATATGATTCCTGAAGAAGCACAAATATTCTCATTTGTTGCCTCCAGAATTCACCACTTCTCCCAAAGAACTGCTACCATTTTTAATATTAGCTCACTGAAGAAAGACAATTATATTAGCTTGTCACATAAAGATAAACTCAGTACACCACACACACACACACACACACACACATACACACACACACACTAACAAGAATTCAAGAGAGAACAGGGGCACAGAGAGGGATTTAAAGAAGTGAGAGAGAGAGACGGGTAGACTTAATGTAAATACAAATTCACATCAAAGTGAGATTGCTCAGTGGCTAAAGGTATTTGGCACTATGACCTGAGTCCTGCTTCCTCATGGTGGAAGGAGTGAACTGACTCCCAACTTCTGCAAGTTGTTCTCTGACCTCCACACATCTGCAATTGCACAGGCACCCCTGCTTGTACCACATGCACACATAAACAAATGTGATAAAATTTTCTAATAATAAATACATGTAGGAATTTTACCCTATGCCTTTGTTCTCCACGTAATGTGGTTTAGTGACGGACAGTGATGATTAAGTGTTCTGACCCACGAGGGGCTTTGACTCACCTCTAGCTGGGACTGTGGCCGATGGAGAACTCTCAGCACCATTAGCTAGCCTCAGTCTTGACACTCATTCAAAAATCAGAGGCTCATATTTTTTTTTCCTTTGTAATTCTCTGGCTGAGAAAATCATAGACATCCAGTTCTCTTAGTTCCCCTAATGAGCTTGGGGCTTGCTGACAGTGAAGGTGGCAGGCACATATACAGTAAGATCGTGGCATAAAATGCCACTGCAAGCACTTTGTGCCTTAGCATTTTTACTGCAAATCCCTAATGGTGTATAACTCAGGGACAAAAGAACAGAAGAGAAATTCTCACCTACAGTCAATAATTGTAATTTTTCTTAGTTGTGCTGTCGTTAATTGAAGACTGCCGTGTAACTATTTTGTGACTGATTGTGACAAAAAAAAAATAATAATTGAAGTGGTGTCATTGAGAACCTGGATTTTCAATGCAGGGTAAAGTTGAAACAGATGTGAGATTGATGAGGTTAGGTAGAAACCCTGTAATTTATAAATGCATATTATCTGTCTCCATCTACAAGAAGGCTTAGAAACAATGGACAGTTCAGTAGCACTGAAAACCCCTAACACCTAAATTGTAGTCATTATATATCATTCATCAGTAAAAGGAGCCAGGGCTTCTTGGGGAAATGGCTGATTATAGGTCTGTGGCTGGAAATGTACAATTTGAGCTGGGAACATTTTGTCTCACTAGACAGTAAGGAAGCCATCACAGAATAATAAGATCATGGCAAAAAGACTCATAGGCAACATTCATGGAACCTCTATGACTGAAACAGGACAATTCAAATATTGAGAAGCTTCATAATCATCATAAAGAACCCAACACAATGTATTTAGAGGGGTGATTTTATAATGAAAATAGTATTAGAGAAATGAATAGTCACCAGTGGCCGATAATATTTGAGAGCATTTGAACCTTCTTTCCTAAACCATCTATAGAATATAAGAGCCAGGGTATATGACAGTTGCATCACAGTTTAAGTTGATATAAGAAATTCTAGAAGCCTTTTTAAAATTTTACAGCTAGTTATCAGGAAAAGAGATTTGTTGCAAAGATATTTTCTTGATGAGCTAGAGGACCAGGGAGTGTGCTGTGAGATTGTGTCTTCTAGTAACATCAGAACTATACCCATAGAGTCTCACCAGCATATCTACCCAAACATGAGCTGAACAAGGCTGACACTCACAGGTATGCCAAAGCAGATGGGGAAAAGCCCCATGAGGCCTCACCATTACACAAAGAACTACAGACAAATGATTAGGGCTAGGAATGGGAAAAGTGGTGCTCTCTAGAGAAATTCACACCAATTAGTCGTACAGTCCCAGTCAGCCCTGAAAACATACGTACAAGTAACAATATATGGACTAAACAGGTTATAGTTAGGAATGTATATGTACACACACACACACACACACACACACATATATATATGTAATATCAGTTAATGAAAAATGAGTATGTGGGAGTGGTTTGAGGAAGGAACGGGAAGGGAGAAATCTTATAATTAAATAATGTATCCCAAATGAACAAAAAGAAATGAGTTTAGTATGATACTTTGCAACATTCTAATAGATGTGAATAAAACTGGCAGGAACCCAATTCAGAGGCAATGTGACACTGTGTGCTCTCTGACTAGAGAACTTACCATTGCCTGTAAAGGAGGTACATTTGTTTTTCTTCGTCAAGCATCTCAGTGTGTCTAGCAACTAGTTTGTTTTCTGTGATAGACAACATGACGAAAACCAACTTGGGGAAGAAAGAGTTGTTTCGCTTATAGATCACAGTCTGTCATCAAAGGAGGCCACAGCAGGAATTCAAGTAGAAAACTTGGATGCAGAAAATGAAGCAGAGGCCATGGAGAAATGCTGCTTAGTGCCTTGTTCCTCATGGCTTGCTCAGCCGGCTTTCTTCCATAAGTCAGGATCATTTGTCCTGGGATGTCACTACCAACAGTGAGCCAGACACTCCCACATCTATAGTTAATCAAGGAAATGCCCTGCAGAGGTGCTCAGAGATCAGCATGATGGTGGTAATTTTCAATTGATGGTCCCTCTTTCCAGGTAATTCTAATTTGCATGTAAATGACAAAAACAAACCAGCACATGCAAAGGCAGAGAAATGTCTTTTAAAACAGACCACAAGGAAACACTCAACTAAACCCACACTGGGAAACTGTAGAACAAATTTCTAGGTTTGTTTTCAAATGAATTGAAAGACCATATAAAAGAGAGTCTTTCCTCGTTGGTCATTTTGGAACACTTCAGGAAAAAGGACAGGAGTTACATGCAAATACCCATATTATACTACTTAAATAGGACCACTGAACTGGAGCAGAATTGCTTTGTGTTAGGGGATAGGTACTGAGGTATTTAGAGGTGAATGGTTGTGGATTGTATTATTATATTTTCAGTGGTCCAGAAAATATGCAGAGGTGTAAACTCAATTTTTTTTGATAAAAATTGGAAAAACGTATCATTATATTTTAGACATAAATTTGATGAAATAAAGTGTTTTCATTGCTTTGAAAATAGTCTTTGTGGTTGAAATAAGATGAGCCACGCATTAATTATGGACTAACCAGGACTGAGCTTATGTAATGTAAGAGTTTCCTATATTATCTTTTTTGCTTATGCTTAGGTATACAATTTTCCTTCTGAAAGCACTGAAATGGTGAAGGCTTTGTGAGTGTCTGCCAATGTTATGCACTTACATCATGTATAGTGCATATGTGAATTTATCATACATATAACACACCTAAGAATATGGACATACTGCATAATCACACAGACAGGAGCACAGGTTCACATGATTTTGTGGCTTGAGGAGCTATCAAGAGGACATAAAAATCATTATCAGGAAAGATGCCTGGCCCAATGACAGGAGTGAGAGCTAGTCTCTAAGAGGCCATATCTATTCTAAGCAGAAAAATCACAATGACCTTTCTTTAGACAGTTTGTAATCTTCTACAGCCTGCTCTCAAGAACCTCTTTAGAGATATCCATCAGAGGGGTCTCTCTCCCTTCACTTATACTTCACAACTCATAGCTCCTCATGTCTGGACAGCTACAGGATCTGACTGCCCACAGAATCCTTTGGCAGATGACACACTAAGCCATGCTTGGGACCTATTATTCAAGCTCCTGAGAGTAAGTAGTCATCAGAGTTACATAGTCTTAGGCCAAGAACAATGTGAAACCAAATGCTTGGTTCTAGACCCTGTTAGTACCTTGGAGTCAGGCTCATCCAGCTTTCTTGTGTCACGTACTTCACTATCAGTATGTGAGTCCTGATGTTCTGGCAAGAGCTCCTAACAAACACTGAAGGCTCATGGGAACACGTAGGCTGACTTTTCAGAGCTATTTGCCCCTTTGGATCCTTCTGGATGGGCTTAGAGTGAAGCTGTAAGAGAGGAAGATGTAAGATGCAGTCACGAATTTCTGCTCATAATCTCACAATCCGGGGTAGGAAATAAGGGCTGACCTATGGATGGCATTAATCTCTGTTGATTACAAAAAAGACATGGTGGAGTCTTCACTGAGAGATGAGGGCAGAATACAGGAAGGGTCAAGGTCAAGCATATCTGCCCTCCTGGTTCAGGCTAGTGTCTGACAATCAGAGGACGTCTACAGAACAATTCTTTGTTGTTGTAAGTGTTCGCTATTGATCACTAACCTCACTTTACACCATTGCTGTAGAACACCTGGAAGTTCCAAATATTTAGAACAGTAGCTGGTGCCAGTACTTCCAGATTTGGGCAACTCATTGTGAAGTTGAAAAGCTGGTGAACCTGGAGCCTGAATTAGCCTCCTTTGAATAGTGAGCACAAGTGTGGTGACAGACTTCCCTAGGGACACTCTCTTAGGTGGTTTTGATTGGACTACAGTCAAGAGCAAAGGCCCCTAATCCTCAGTCTTTTTAAAGTAATTAACTAACTTCACATCCTGATCATAGTCCCCCATTCCTCTCCTCCTGGTCCCACCCTTTCTTCCTCTTCCCCCTATCGCCCTCCCCTGAGAAAAGGAAAGCCCCCTCCCCAACCAACCTACCCCGGCACATCTAGTCACATTTACTCAACTATGTTCGTATCAGCTTTAGCTCATAATAGCCAGAAACTGGAAACAACCCAGATGTGCCCCAACTGGAGAATGAATAAAGAAAATGTGGTACGTTTACACAAAAGAATACTAATCAGCTATTAAAAACAAGGACATCATGAAATTTTCAGGCAAATGGATAGAACTAGAAAATATCGTGAGTAAGATAACCCAGACACAGAAAGACACACATGGTATGTACTCACGTATAAGCACATTTTAGCCATATATACAGGATAACTATGCTACAATTCACAGACCCAAAGAAGATAAGTAACAAGGAGGACCCAAGGGAGGATGCTTAAATGTTACTCAGAAGGGGAAGTAGAATAGACAGCAGAAGTGATTGAAGAGAGGAAACAGGATAGGAGAGTTAGCATGGAGAGAACTGAGGGTGGGAGAATGAGGGTGAGGATAGGGAGGAGAGAGGACTTGTAGAGAGAATTCTCTGTCCTTTAAAACTATTTTTTTTAGCTCTTTGAGAATTTTTATACAGTGAGCTTTGACCATATTCACCTCCTCCCCCAGCTTCCCTCTGATCCACCCTGCCTTCGTTACCCACTCAATACCTTCTTTCTTTCTTTCTTTTTTAATTTTTCATGCATCAAGTCTTATTTGTGCTTTTCCAGTATTTATGGATCTGTGGCCTTTCACTAGAGTGTGGCTGACCAACTAGTGGCAACACTGCTGACTCTCCTTGTCCCAGCAGGTGTCAATCACCAATAGCTCCTTAGCCAAGATGGGGCGTCAGTGCTTTGCACATTAACAGTCCATCATGCTCTGTAGTGTGTGATGATTATAAAACATTACTGTAAAATGTACATTCTTCATGATTTAAACAAACACTCAACAGCAGACAGGAAAAGAAGTCCCTGGGCTCCGTCACCAAACTTCACTATTTATAGACATATTTGCCAATCGGATGGAATTGACACCTTCCCTCATTTTTTCCTTCTGGTATTATAACACAATTCCCAAACACATTTCCTTTGTAAATGTACCAGAAGGTATCTATCGCTAATAAGAGGACTTTTACATAAGGTCTTTATAACATCTATAGGTTTAGTTTTATGTTGCATGAAACATCTAATACCCGGCATGGATTCAAGCTCTCCACACTTTCCCGAAGCCAGCATTTTTGAGCAAGCATCCAAAGGACATATGGTGCCTCCTGAAGTTGTGTCCCTCTCTCACAGCCCAGGCTCTCTTAGCTCTTGCTGGGTCAGAAAGCTATCATTTTCTATTGAGAAAGCCATACAGACTAAGTTGTAGGCTTTCTTAGCCTATTATGGCTTTGTGGATTAGAATCATTACATTTAAAAAAATAATGTTTTTATTAGCATTTATTAATTATTTATAGTAATGGGTTTTTCAGTATAAGATTTTAAAATATACTTTATTATAAAATCTTTTGAATAAATAAATCATCACAGACTAAAATTAACCAGATCCAAAATATATGCAGTTTAATGAACTTACACAGTTAGAATTGGCATTTGAAATGGAAGCTGTGAGTTTCACACTAAGTTTTATGCTTTCAGTATTGAATATGTTTTATGCACATAGCCACTACCACAAAGACCAACCAACTCCTCCCCCCAAAAAAAGAAAAGACAGAAATAGCAGAAGTAGTGGTAACACAATTTAGCTATACATTCTCTTTCATAACTCATGTTCATTACCTGCATTCACTCCTTTGCCATCCTGAATGTTCTGTTTTTTCCATGTTATCCTGTACCCACATGTACAATTGTTCACATATATACATATATGATTGGGTAGTTTGTGCATTTGAGGGAGAACATGTGGTTTCTTTCTTTCTGAGACTGTGACCTTGCTTGTTATTTTGCATTCTAAGTACATCCATTTTCCTGCAATTTTAACTTCATTTTTCTTTAGAGCTGAATATCTAATAACTATTTTAAGAAGTGTTTAATATCCCTAGGCATCATAGAAATGCAAATTAAAACCACTTTGAGACACTACCTCACCCTAGTCAGAATGACTATCATCAACAAATGTTACAACAAATGTTGCAGAGAACGTGGAGAGAAGGGAACCTTTGTTCATTGATGGTGAGGGTGCAAATTAATACAGCCATTGTGGAAATCAGTTTGAATATTTCTCAAAAAGTTAAAAACACAACTACTTATGGCCCAGCTATTTCAATCCTGGTCATACACCAAGAGAACTCCATACCCCACCGTAGAGATTTCTGCCGTTTATGCTTATTGCTGCTTTATTCACTATGGCAAAGAACTGGAACCAACCTCATTCACCAACAAGTGAATAGATAATGGAATTAGGTATGTATAAACAAAATAGTACTCATGACATTTCGATTTGTCTATTCATACATACATATGATGTATTTAACAAACTTTAACCTCTTGCAGTGCTCCCCCGCACACCTTTCATTCATGCTTATCCCTCCTGTCTTCCCAGCGAGCAGTCCTTCCACTCTCATGTCTCTTTCTGTGTGTGCCCAACAAGGCTTAGCTTGCATTACAGAGGACAAAAATAGCATGGTGGCGCTGGAAGCATCCTGTCTCACCATCATTCACAAAGCTATATGTTTCTGTTGTTTTTGGAGACTGAAAAATGGACCAGTTAAAAAGAAAGCAGAAAGGGGAGAGGGCGATGAAGAAGTGAATCTGTGTGCAACACTCACATCTGTCTCACTCTTTGGGTATAAAACCCCAAGTACATCCATCATCAGACACTGTTGGTGTCTATATACCCAAAGAGTGAAACAGATGTGAGTGTTGCACACAGATTCACAAACGGAATGTCCCAAGGCATTGACCATCTCAGTTCTTCCTTTGGGTGTGTAGTCAGAAGTTGCAACTGCCCTAAAGCAGACCTTTTCCCTCATCATCTCAACTCTGGATACTTCAAAGCATACTTGTATAATTAAGGCACAATATATTTTATTATATCATACTTCCTTAAATTTATAGTGTTAATTTTTATAACATTTGTGCTAAATCTTTTAAAAACTGATTAAGAGTTTATGGATTTATATATGTGAAAGTATGGTGTGTTTCAATTTGTCTTAAGCATTATTAATTTTTATGGCCATTTCATTACATCTTAGGCCAGTGTATAATTTTTCAGCAAATGAGTATTATTTTAGTTTTTCAATTTTTTTTTTTATTTTCAAAAAATGTTAATACATCCTGATTCTGTGTCATATGACCCTGCAATCTTATTCATCCTTTTTTTCTAGGACAACAATTACTACTTGTAAGTAATTAAAGGAACAAAGAAATAAGTAAAATAGCAAAGATGAATAAAAACAAACAAACTAACAACATCAACAATAACAAACATGGGCCAGGACTTAAGAACTTTAGAACTCATATGGTTAGATTTGCTAGTGGGGACTTCCAGTATTGCAAAACCTAACCAAAAATGGCAGAACAAGAACCACATCAAATAAATGATTCCCTGAGGCAGACATGGAGGAGAGGGAAAGGGAAAGGCAGAGACAGGGTGTAAAGGACATGAAAGAACTTTTTAGGGTGATGAAAATATTTCGTATCTACTAGTGGCTAGGCAGGGGGATTTGTCATCCAGCCCCATCAAGCAGTGCCTTTAAAATGCGGACGTGTACTTGAATGGAAGTTACTGCCTAACTGACGTCTCTTCTTATAAAGACAATCAAGGGTGTGCTCTAATTATGTCTGCTGAGGACAATGATGTCTTTTTTGCAAAGCCCTAGGAGAAACGTGCAGAATGTCCCTTATGGTTGTTAGTTGGAAGGGCACAAGACAGAGGCATTTGTGTTTGGGTTATTGTTTTTATTGCCCCAGTGATGTTGATTTTTCTGTACTTTAGAGCTGACTCTGACTGTTTTTACTACTAACATAGCAAACCTCTGATTTAGCACTGAGCCTTTCTACGTGGCCCACCCAGCAAACAAGCAGAGCAGGTGATACTTGGTAACGGTAACACCACCAGCCTCTCTCACAGCTACAGCCTCTGCTGCTGCTCCCCACTATCAAGGAGAGGGCACAATGTAGAGCTGTCCCATGAGATTCCTGTTGTCAGACTCATCTGTCAGATTTCTAGTTTTGCTTATCTTTATATATGACCTGAATGAAATGCCTACATTTTCCAGAGTGCTATCAAGTAAAATAATTATTTTAATATGTATCATTGATGCCTGATAAAAATTATGGTTGTGTTCTTGACGGAGAATGTCTGAATTATGAAGATTTAGAAGTACATTTTGATGTTATCTAGGCAAAATAATCAAATAATCAGTTAATTTGAGCTAATGAATATTCTCACTGTTGATGACTGGCTTAATTCTATATCCTGATTATTTTGAGTACTGGACTGAGAATGAGAGCCCAGATCCTCCTTCAAAAAGCTAATTCTGTTTCTTTTGAATATACACACACATATAATATGGCTGTTCCATAACATCAGACTTCTACTTTTAGTTTTAGAAAATGGGAGCATGTACATGTGAACAATGCAGAATCCATAGGTGTCATATCTTCTAGAGTTGGAGTTATGGGTAGTTATGAGCTGCCTGACCGGGGTATTGGGAACTGAGCTCTAGTTCTGTAGAGGAGCAGTGAGTGCTTACTCTTAAACACAGTGCCAACTCTCACCCAGTATTTTTACTTTTTGAGGACCCTCCATGCCGTTTTCTATAACATCAATACAAATTCATAGTTGTACTAACATTGGACAATAGTTATCTTTAAAATAATATTTTTACCAACATTTGTTAGTAGCCTTTATTATTAAAAAAAGTAATAGACAAGGTCATATCTCATTGTAGTTTTAATTTATGTTTCCTTAATGATTTGTGGTCCTGAACATTTGGTAAAAATCAATACATATATGGATGAATCAATAAAATACTGTAAAATTGGGCACTCTCCTTACTGGGGTGTTTATTTTTGGGATTTGGAATCAGGGTAATGCTTGTTTCATGCAAGGAGTTTGCAGTGCTCTTTCCCTTCCTGTTTTATGTAGTTTGTTCATCACTATTTCAGTCTCATTGATAGTTGCATATTTTTTTATGTTCTCTATATCCTTTGACTTAATTTTGAATGGGTTTCCATGTCTAAGAATTTATTCTTTTCTTTCAGAATTTTTTGTATTTTATAAAAAAAAAAAACATTTGAAAATATTCCATAATGCTTCTCTGGATTTCAGAGAAATTGGTAGCAACCTTCTTTCATCACTAATTTTATTAATTTGATGTTGTTTATATTTATTTTGGTAGGTTGAGTAAGGGTTTCAATCTGTTTAAGTTTTTCAAAGGAGCAAGCCTATGACTGAGTCTATAAGGAACAAGCCTATGACAGATTCTATATTCTTTCACTTTCCATTTTATTATTTTTCTCTATATTACTTACTGACATCTACTGTTTTAGGCTTTAGATTTTTACTTTATAAAACTTTTTGGTGAATTATGTGGTTGTTTGAGATATTCCCATCATTTTAATATAAACACCTATAGCTTTAGTGTTTTGTCTTAAAAGGGAAAGGTTCTACTAAGTTGTACTTTCATTGTTATATCATGCGAGGTGTTTTAAAAATGTTCCTCCTCAGGAACCCTTCTCCGCTGCTGATGGGAATGTAAACTTGTACAACCACTCTGGAAAGCAATCTGGCACTCCCTCAGACAACTAGGAATAGCGCTTCCTCAAGATCCAGCTATACCACTCTTAGGCATATACCCAAAAGAGGCTAAAGTACACAATAAGGACATTTGCTCAACCATGTTTGTAGCAGCCTTATTTGTAATAGCCAGAAGCTGGAAACAGCCCAGATGCCCCTCAGTGGAGGAATGGATACAGAAATTGTGGTACATCTACACAATGGAATATTTCTCAGCAATAACAAAACAAGGAAATCATGAAATTTGCAAGTAAATGGTGGGATCTGAAAAAGATCATCCTGAGTGAGCTATCCCAGAAGGAGAAAGACACACACGGTATATACTCACTCATATAGACATATAATATATGATAAACCTACTAAAATCTGTACACCTAAAGAAACTAATCAAGAGAGAGGACTTTTGCTAAAGTGTTCAATCCTTATCCAGAAAAGCAAAGAGGATGGACATCAAAAGAAGGAGAAAAGAGGGAACAAGTCTGGAGCCTAACACAGAGGACCTCTGAAAGATTCTGCCCTGCAGACTATCAATGTAGATGCTGAGACTTGTGGCCAACCTTTGGGCAGAGTGCAAGGAATCTTAGGAAAGAAGTGGGAAACTGTAAGATCTGGAGAGGACAGGAACTCCACAGGAGAGCAACAGAACCAAAAATTCTGAGCACAGGGGTCTTTCCTGAGACTGATACTCCAACCAAGGACTATGCATGGAGATAACCTAAGACCCCTGCACAGATGTAGCCCATGGCAGTTCAGTATCCAAGTGGGTTCCATTGTAATAAGAACAGAGACTGTCTCTGACATGATCTGATTGGCTTGCTCTTTCATTACCTCCCCCTGAAGGGGAAGCAGCATTACAAGGCCACAGAAGAAGACAATGCAGCCACTCCTGATGAGACCTAATTGACTAGGATCAGAAGGAAGGAAAAGAAGACCTCCCCTATCAGTGGACTTGGGGAGGGGCATGGATGCAGAGGGTGGAGGAAGGGAGGAATTGGGATGGTAGGAGGGAGGGAACCAAGGGGGGGGGTACAAAATGAATAAAGTGTAATTAATAGAGAAATTTAAAAAATGTTCCTCTTTGATTTCTGTTTTAAAAATTATTGATTTATTTTTTTATTATTAATTACACTTTATTAAGTTTGTATCCCCCATATATCCCTCCCTCTTCCCCTCTTGATCCCACCCTCTCTCCCCCTTCTTCACACATGCCCCTCCCCAAGCCACTCTAGTGGCTTCCTGGTTATTAAAGAATAAATAATTTAATCTCCAGGCATTTGTATTTGTATAATTTCTGTTATTGATTTCTATTTTTATTCTACTATCTTCATATTTCATGTCCTCCAGAGTATTCTTCATTGTGGTAATTTGAATTAAAAAGGGCCCCATATGCTCATATGTTTGAATGCTTAGCCACCAGGGAGTAGAACTTTTTGAGACAGATTAGGAGATGTGCCTTTGTTGAAGTAGATGTGACCTTTTAGGAGGGGTGGGTCACTGGAGGGGGGCTTTTAGGTCCCAAAGTCCCACACCAGGCCTAGTCTCCCCCCACCCCGTGCCTCTCTCTCTGCCTGAAACTTGCTGATCAGATGTAAATCTCTTAGCTATGCTCTAGTACTGAGCCTGTATGCTTTCCACCATGATCCCCATTAGGATAATAATGAACTTTCTGAAACTATAGGCAAGTCCCAATTAAATGCTTTCCCTTATAAGCTGTCTTAGTCATGCTTTCTTCTCTTAGCAATAGACAACTAACTAAGACAGTAATCCTCCTGATGAGATGCAGCTATGGATATCAAATGAACTTCTGGAATGAGAATCCTTAGAAGCTTCAGGAATGAATAGCAGATGATGGCTCCAGACATTAATCCACCTGCCCCTCTCATTTCCAGAGATAGCAAATGCATGGTTAGCATTTTGTTGAGGAGATTTGTTCTCAGCCACTGAGGGAGGGGCTATCATTTCCTGTGCATTCCAGCCTGAGCTGAGCTTCCTTCCAGCTTTACCTTCAGCTTGCCAGTGCCTAGCCCTTCTGCTATCTACAACTGCTTCCCTGAGAATTTATTCACTATGGGGCTGTGGCATGCTCCCTGATCCAGAGTTGTACTGATTCCAGGTACCCAGGGCATTTTAACATGGAAGGGTATCTCCCTCCAAGGTACCAAGCTGCTGCTTTCTCAGTTGTGTAGAGAGACACGATGTGATTTGTCTCTACCGAAGACTCATCTAGGGGCAGATCATAATTTTTTACACAGTCAGTACTAGATTTGAGGCTTTTGAGTACTGTGAGCGTACCCTGAGGGCATGGCTCCTTGTCTCCTGCTAGCTTACCTTTCATGAACCACATTCACCTCCCCTTTCCTAACCAAGGAGCTGTTGGCTGAAACTGTTTTGGTTATTTCTCACTGGTGTGTTGGCTGTCTTTTCTCCATGAACTCCTGAAATTTTTGTCCTCCTCCTCCTCTTCCTTCTCCTTCTTTTCCTTCTGCTCCTTTTCCTCTTCCCCCTTTTTTTCTTTCTCCTCCTCCTCTGCCTCCTCCTTCTCTTTCTTCAAGGATTTCTCCCTCTGCTTTCGGGGAAGTTGTCCTCTGCATGCCTCATTCTCTTAGCACCCATTCCTCTAAGATTCAGGAGCAGGAGGCATCTTCTCTATACAGCCATCAGACAACACACTTCCAACCCTACGTTTAACACCCCGATTTTTCTCTCATGTCCTTCGCTTTCATTTACTCTCCTCATGTAAGTGACCTTGAATGCCTCAGACATCACTGCTCATGCCACATATGCATAAAACATAGGCCTGGAATAGATGACTAAGGTCACCTCCACCCTTCATGGGGTGTGAAATGCAATACTCTAATGGTGATTGGTGATAGGAAGTACTTACCTTCTTGAGTTATCAGTTGCTCAATTATGGGGTTAGATTGATACTTTTAGGCTGGCTCCCAATATCTGTTCCAATTTAATTCAGGTTTCACAAGCATTCTCCTACACATGGAGGAAGAGGTCCATTTTGAGGGACATTCTCAGTACACACACAATCAGGGCAGCTATCCAGCTATACTATCCTTCCCAACGTAAGTATGACTGGTAAGTATCCCATAGTCTACTTTAAAGAGGTATATTTTAGGTAACACGTAATTGTCTATGGCAGTGGAAATAAGCTTTAAATCATTTATTTCAAGCAAATCAATTCTATATCACACCTAGTACCTGAGAATAGGGCCAGAGACTCAGGCTGTTCATCCTTAGACTTGGAGAGATTTCTCTATTAACATCAACAACCAAACAACTTTTTCTTTTCATTCTAAACATAGGAATATGGGTCCACATAATGCTAAACTCCAGTGTGTAGCAACCCTTCCATCTGCTGATAACAGTGTCTGGGAATCAGGCTTCTGAGCCTGATTTATTACGTGCTTATTTCAGCATCTTTGAGATTCAAGTTAGGATGGAATTAGCATGAATTTTATCATTATGTATTTGACCAGATGTTGTATCCTTATCACTCAAGTTTTCACAAGAAAAAAATAGTTTATACAGAACATCAGGCAATTGTTTTTAGGTCTGGCGGGGCTTTCCATTTTAAGAGCTGGAAGCTGCTCTTGGCTTTTCAGAGTGCTGGGTTTGTGACTTTGCCTCTGCCTTCAGATTTCTTTCAGATTTTCCACAGATAGAACATGTATGCCTGCAGTCAATTCATTATAATAAACAATTCATTATAACAAAAAATACAACAGTTATAAAGGTGGGAAATGAGGTTTTAAGAAGTGGCTTTTGGTAGCCTTATAGGGTAGAGGTAGTGAATCTCACACAGATCTTCTCTGCAAATGACCCGCATAAACAGGTGCTCAGGATTAGTCAGCTGATGCCACCAGCCTCTGATTCCAGCAGGTGTTTGTGCAATGGTCTAGGAAGCCTCATCAGATTATAACCGACACTATCTCTCCTTCTCTGTAGTTGATCCCCACGGAACTGTTGCTGAGTGCCAGCTTGTCACAGCAGAGATGGCTGTAACTTTGCAGATCAAAGGAGGAAAAACCCCTAACCCAAACAGGGAGGATCCCACTGCAAAAGTGCATGTGTTAGTGTTGTGTGTGTGTGTACATTTGAATTGTAAATGTGTGAACACCTCTCTGCGTGCATTATGAGCATGAGTGTGTGTGTGTGTGCGTGTGAATGTGAAGGCCAGAGGTCAGGTATTGTCCTCCATTCTCCGTATCATATATTCATTTCTTTTTTTGAGACAGGGTCTTTAATGGAACGTGGAGATCACTGGCATGCATAAGCTGAACAATGAGCTTCTTGGGTCCACTTGAGTCTGCTCCTCCCAGTGCTAGGATGTTAGACTCATGCTAACATATCCAGCTTTTTCTATAGGTTCTGAGGAACCAATCCCATACCCTCCTACTTATGTGGCAGTTACTTTGCCCACTATTCATTCCCTCTAGCTTCCCCACGTCTGCTTCTGCAAACCTGCCGCCACCTCAGGGGGCCATGTGTACTACTGTCAACCCTTGTTGGGTGGAGGCAATGACCGTGGGCCTGTTTGTTCTTTCGGAGAACATTAGAGAAGCAACTCTGACCTCTGCTGCTGCCCTGTCTCGGCTTCCTGCCCTGCCTGGTCTCTTGCTTGGTCATATGAGCATCGCCTCTTATCCTTCACAGCTGCCTCTTGTCTTTTAACATTAACCTCCTTTCCAGTGTCTGAGCATAATTTAGAGAATTATTATCCTCTGAATGGAGTGTGAAAGACACAGCTTATTTGTCTGAGTATTGTTATCTTTTTTCTTGAAGATCTAATATAAGCACCTAACAGCTGCACCTTAGAGGATCTGGCCTGCTTTTTATCAGGTGACCTTAAAGCTTCTAATTTGACAGCCACATCTCTGCATTCCTGGATGAAGTAGAGGAGCCCAAGGTAGAAGGAGCATAGGGCCAGGGTCATTTTTAATAAACGTTACATGAAACTGCAGGGTAGAATCCAGTGATCTCCAAGGTGATTCATTCACACAAGTACTCTCTTACCATTGTTCCTGTTGGTACTGTGGTTATGGCATCCTGTCTCAAAGACGTAACAATGTGTAGCACTCCTTTT
Organism: Psammomys obesus; assembly: GCF_907164565.1. Classification (NCBI taxonomy): domain Eukaryota; kingdom Metazoa; phylum Chordata; class Mammalia; order Rodentia; family Muridae; genus Psammomys; species Psammomys obesus. The sequence continues at coordinate 9,290,225 of NW_026586173.1, forward strand.
TTTTCACCTGCTGTTGCTGTTTGAATGTGAAATACCTCTCATGGGCTCATGTGTTTGAACAGTTGTCACAAGTAAGTAATATTGCTTGGGAAGGCTGGGAAACATTTAGGAGATAGAACCACATTGGAAGAAGCAGGTCGCTAGGGATATGGTTTGCATCTCTTTAAGCTACTACCAATTTTTATTTGCTCTCTCTCCTTCCTGACTACAGATGCAATATGAACAGCTGGTTTCCTGCTCCTGCTCCATACCTGCCCTGCCTCAGTGGAATGTATCACCTCAAACTCTAATCTAAAACAAACCCTTCTTTCAGTTGCTTCTTGTTAGTTTTTTTCCCCACAGCAACAAGAAAAGTAACTGACACATCTGCCTTTTTTTTTTTCCTAGTGGGTTTTTATAAAGCATTGCTTCTTAGAGCAGGAGTCACGTAACTGAATGTGTGGCAGTCAGAAAAATTTTGGCAGCAGTAAAAGTTTCAGAGTGTGTAATGGTGAGAGAGAGAGAGTGAGAGAGGCAGAAACAGAAGCAGAAACAGAGAAATAGGGACAGACAAAATTAAATGTAATGTATCTGAGATATTTCTTTCAGGGCTTGTCTGTGTTGCATCATATAACTTTACTGAAGCCCAAGTTCTGAACACACAGCAGGTAGACTTAGCTCTGTGCATGTCACCATGCCAGGCAATTCCAGCAAATGCTTCCTGAAATATCTCAGTTCAGATGTAAGACTATTGTACGAACTGCTCTGAACTGCAGTGTTTTTATTGTATGTATAAAGTTTTTGCTCTTATGGAAACATAATGGCTTAATTATGGGAACCAATGATTTTACTATTTCCTACTCTCAGCATGTATCAAGTTAACACTTCTTTGGATTGCCTTGTGTTAGAATGCTTTTTAAATTTTTTTCCTATTGAGTTGCTGACTTGAGTTTCATTTAAAAATGTTAGATAAATTTTAGTTTAAGATTAGGGCAAAATTTAAAACAATTTCTGAACTGATTCTAGACATACTTCTGCTATTTCATACTACTGATTTATGCAAAGCAGCATTGTTAGCTGTAATAATTTTAAAATAAAAATACCAGTCAACTCTGAAAAACATCAAAGATTCTGTATGTCCTACAGTATCAAATATTCAGCCAAAATATAATTTCTGATATAAAAATAAACAAGTATACCCAGCCAATTTATATCCAAATTTGCCATAATCCTTAATAGGTAGTAAAATTAACTGTACAACAAATATACTATATTTGTTATAAATATTACTTATGTAATCACATACTAGGACAATGTAAACATCTCTTGGGCAAAGTGAGGTCAGGAGTGAAAAATCTTTCAGCTGTCTTTAAAGAAACATAGCAACAAGCTCACTTCAGCTTTGTTTACTTGTCTCCATCCAGACTTAAGGATGGGATCTATTTTAAAACTCTAAGCTTTGATATCGCTACCAGACAGACTCGCTGCTTTTGTACTTCTTATTTGAGATATATTTTTATTTTTATTTTTTTAAAAATGAGTCACGAGATCTCAATCTCAGGGGTCCTTGTAATCTTTGTCAAAGGATTTGGGTGAGACACATAGAGAATAATGTAGAAGACAGAGGTTATCATGCTGTAAGCACAATTCCAAGGAGATAAGAATGGACAATAGTAAAAAAGACCATTGACAATCTATGCTTTAGGCCAGCTTTATACTATTTTTAAGGTCCCTAGGACAAGTAACTTTCCTAAGGAAAATTATTTTCTGTCCAGATAATTGACAGGACATTGGATTATTTTCTCATGGGAGGGCAATGGTGTGACCTTGTTCAATATCAGAAAGCCTCCTCTATGGTCCAGATTCTGGTAATTACCAATTAAAGGCCCTCTGGAACTATCAAGATGTTATTTCTTCATAGGACTATAGATAACTCAGGTTGTGTTCTCTGACAGTTATTAAAGTACTGCAGCTACAGTCCTTGCTTTTATAATCTGTTGATTATCTGGGAGGAGTCCAGCCCTAATGTCTTTGATTTCTTCCAATACTTGACTAGCCACAATTCTAATCTCAGAATCTGAGAATTATAAGATTGTTTAGGGATCGTTAAGAGAATAACACACATTGGTTGCACATTCAAACCCTGTCAGAGCTCAACAGAACAAAATGAAAACACTGCTGCCTGGTTAGAAACTGTACAGCTAGATCCTGGGCTTAGGAAGTTGACTTCGGTAGCCTGGGTGATAGCTCAAGGCCCCTCGTGATTCTTCTTTGTATCCACGCTTGAGAACATTTTAGACTACTAAAGTCTCTACAGCTCAGAGAGAATCTCATGAAATGTTGTAGTGATTAAGAATGTTATGGTTGACTCTGACACAATTCCCACATTGGATCCATTGGCTTAGACAAACATTTAAATGAAAATTCAGTGAAATTACATGTACCACAGTGTACCAAAATAAGCTGGTCATCATGTGAGAGAGGCAGAGATACTGAACTTCTTTTGACTTGAAAGTAGAGGGCATGGGTTGGGCAGATGCAAGGAAAGAGCCCAAGGGAAGGAGCTATGTATCTCTCTTGATAGAGAGTTGAGTGGGCTGAGCCACTCTGACTTTTCTTTTATGAAATTAAAATGAGTTCTGTGTCATTGATGTTTATCATTTACTATGCATGAATCTAAAATACAGGAGCTAGAAAAGCAATCAGGTCTATTTAGAACAGTTTCAGCAGTGGTTGTCCATGATAAAAACAGCAATCACAAAAACTGACAAATCACTAGGAAAACAAGCATCTCATGTGACAGAGTAGCAGTGTGCTAATGCTTTAAAAATTAGGCCACTTTCATTTCATGGCACAGAAGGCTATACTTGATGTCCATAAAGAGTACACTCGTGAAGGATGAGATGAAACTTCTGGTCTACCTGAACTCAAGCTGGGTAAAGAGAGCAGAAGACGGATGGGCGATAGAGAGATGAAACCTTTTGTCCAGCTCTGGCCAGTTCCATAAGGCTATCTGGAAGAATCCACTTGTGACAATGGACTGATGTGAAGCCAGTCATCCCACCATACATGCCAAGCCTAAACTGCAGCCATAAATAATGATGACTTTATTTTCCTCCGCTACTAATTAGAAACAACAATATACAAGGAAACAGAAGTTACTTAATGTGTAATTATTCAGTCAGCAATTTTCAAATCATAAATATGTATTGCTCTGAGTTAGCTAGCATACTCAAGTCATCTGAAATAGAGCACCATATGCAAATGTGATTAACACCACACTGCTCTGAAAAAAAATTTTTTTTAAACATAAAATGATTGTTGCAGGCAGGTGTAGGTCATTAGTGGTGATAAGAAGTAAAGGCCTGATGCTAGTTCTGCTTCTGGATTCTGAGCTCTTCTACAGCTTTGTCTTCAGGATCTACCAGAGTAGTCCAAAAGCCACACACAAAACAAAGCCAAGCCTATGGTAACTGCCATCTCAGTTGGGAACAGAGAAGCCAAACCAGCTTGTTGAAGAGAGGGCAGCAAAAGGGCACATCCCTGAGCAGCATCAAGGACATTCTATACCAGCCAGACCAAGGTCATCTTGGCCAACTTTCATTTCTTCCAAGCTACATGATCTGTGTGTTGAAGTATACAGACAGAAACTGTGGTCTCTGTGGCATCTTTCTTTTGTGAGCCTGTTCCTATATCAGCATTCATTTTCTCAACAAACAACACCTCAGAGCTCGAGCCAGAAGCTGCACTGTAGAAACATGAGTCTTTTTGACACTTTATTATCCTTCCTTCTCACTTAAGTAATTCCTGTCAATTCTATCTACAATCTACATTTGAGTCCCCTGTTTCCCTGTCTTTAGAGCTACTGTCGGCATCTACCCACTGTAGTGGTCTCTTTACCATTCTCTCTGGCTCTCTTCTCTACCCTTCTAACTCATTCTCCATATAAAATCCAGAGTGACCTTTAAATAGACATGATTTTAATATGACATTATGTACATTATATTATATATAATGCCATTTCATTTTCTGCTTTAGACTTGTCAGTAGCTCACTATTGCATTTTGTAGGAGGCACCAAATCCTCTCTCATACCCTGTAAATGGGATTCAGTGTGGCATGTCCATCTTGTCCCTGCTACTTTCTCATCCCTGTTGCTGCCTCCAGCTTCAGTGGCCTCTCTGGGTTTTAAAAATGGTGAATTGTTTTGTTCCTGAGGAACTTGCACCTTGCTGTCTTCCTTACCAGAAATATGCCCCTCTCTTCCCTCCACTTGTCTTTCCTTTATTCCCAGAGAATACATATGCATGCCACTCTGCAGGCTGTTCCTACAGAGCAGTTAAATCAGGGCCAGTTCTGGTCCTTCATGTCACCTTCCACAAATGGCAGCTATTTGTCTTCATTCTTTTATTGTTCTTTGGGTCTCATCACAGTGACTGAGAGAAGTGAAACAGGCCATGTCTGTGGGTCTAAGTTGCATAACACTGAGAAAGGCATTAGCTCTTTCTGTGCAGTTGCTATGCATAAGCTCACTGGACCATAGCAGTTACTACTATGAGCAAAGGGGTTTGCAGGTACCGATTTTCATGACAAGGCATATCCAAACCCATGTTTTTCCTCACAGCTGGTTGTCACTCTTGATGAATGGGTAAATTCATCAAGAGTGAATAGAACTGATAGAACTGATAGAAAGCATAGCACTGATGTCTGTGGGAACTCAGTATGCAATGCCTTTTTATTTTTCACAAGAATGAGTGTGTTACTACTGAAACAGCCAGGAAGGGACCTGTGTCTTCTTCTAGACCCCTCTCTCAGCTCAAGTGTAGGCATGAGGAGAGCTGACCCTCTGCCCATGGCTATTCCCTGGGTCCGTAATCCAGATGAAGCAACACTATGATAAAGGGAGGCAATTTAATGCTAGTCATTAAGCACATTTGGTTTCCTGAATGAATGACAGAAGATCAGTGTCAAAAAGGAAATTGTTAGTCATACCAGAAGCATTTCCTAACCCTTGTGCTGCCTGTGGCATCATCCATTGACAAGAATATAGATAAGATACTCACTGTTTCTTTTTGGTTTGTTTTGGTTTTTATTTTTGTTTTATTTTAGTTTTCATTTATTTTTAGGTAATTTTATATAAGACTAAAATGTGCACTCTTATCTCTCCTCAGCTTCTTATAGGCACCCCTATCCTCCCCTCCTAACTGCATCACGACTCTTCTTCCTCCTCTGTCCTTCTAATACAGTGGCTACAATTAGTGATGGTCTCTGTATATGGCTACAGAGCACCATCCACTGGAGCATTAAGCAATGTACCAGTGGTCACACCACTGAGGAAAACTGACTCAAACCCCACCAGTAACCACCATCTAGGAGTGGAGCCTCTTGTGATGTCCTTATCTATCCACAAAGCAGTATTGATTCCTTTTCTCTTCTGGTAATTTTCAGAGCACTTCCTGACATCGTGAGAGTTATCCAACAGGGAGGATGCTTCCGGGTCAGTACCAGCCTGAGTTCTCTAAGTTTTTTAACCAAAGCGTATGGTGTTTTAAGCAGTAGGTTCTTACCACCAAGTGTATGTGGATAACAGAGAGAAACAGAAATAGCCTATTATTGTTTGGAGGGAGGGTCCCTGGGATTCCCTAACCAACAACTTGAAATTGGATATCCTCTGTCAGGTGCCAGACCTTTTGTTTGGTGGTGTATGGCTTCTGAGATGATTGTTTCTCTAAGTACTTGCTAGCCTGGGGATTTCTAGAAGGTCTTTATAGAAGCCACACCTCTCTGGGTTTTCTTCCTAACCTTTGCGAAGGTTTGAGGCTTTTTAAAATGTTCTAGTTTTCCTCCACTGCCATGGATAGAAAGCTTTAAAAGAGATACATACAAGAGAACCAAGGCTATCCCTACTAATGACCAGGGAGAAGAAGATGCAGTATAGGCCTTCAGCAAGCAAAGGGATAGAAAGAGAGGGAGGAAGAGGGAGACAGGCCCACAAAGAAAGGAGGATGAGAAGAGAGAATGAGAAAGAAAGGGGAAAAAGAGGTTGAGGGAGGGGTAGTGAGTAAGTAGGAAGAGAGTGAAACCTCCATTAGGATACCTGATGTGCCTTCCCTTAAGAGCTAAAGCACATAAACTCAGTTACAGCGTATCTGACCTTGAGAAATTCACACTCTGCGTATACACTGAGAGACAACTTTAGGAATTCATTAGCAATCTAGAAACACACAGTGAAGACTGGATGTGGGAACAGCCATCAGCACTCTCTCTCTCTGCGCCCACTTCAATTCCCCACAGTACTTGGTTTCTTTATACCCATATGACATGATTTTCTGATGGGAAGCTTTTGTGTTTGTTGTTGTTGCTTGTTTGCTTTGTTTTCTTGGATCCCAGCACTCATTTGTAATTTCAGTTTCAACAAAGATTGCATTATTTCTGTCCCTTCCGGGAGCAAGACCTCTCAATTACAGAGCACCAGCACATCTACCAGCCTGTGGAGTCACTCTGCAGTTCCCTCTGCAGCACTTGTTCCATAGTCATTCCTCTAAAGGTCCAGACTGGTGAAAATTATAGTCTTCTATCGTTGGGATATAATGTTCCTCATGATAGCCTTCAGTGGGAGTTCTAATGCCTAGAGTCTGTCACATGTTCCTTTGTTAACAAACTGTTCCAGGAGGCTTGTGATAGTTTGAATGAGAAATGCCTCACAGTCTTGGGCATCTGAATGCTTGGTCTCCAGTTGGTGATGCTGTTTGGGGAGTCTTAGGAGGTATGGCCTTGTTTAAGGAATGGAGGTAGGTTTGAGTGTTTAAAGACTCATGCCATTTCTAGTTTCCTCTTTCTGTTTTATGTTCGAGATGTGATTCCTCAGCCTCCTGCTTGAGCAGTCATGCCTGCTGCTTGTTCAAAGCTTTGTTAGCCATGCTAAAGTAGGAGCAGGCAGGCTCACAAGACCTCACCCTAGACAAAGAACTATAAGCAACTAAAGAATGTTGAGAGCATGAGAAACAGTCTTCCCCAGGGGAAAACATGGCAGACTCCTCAGCCTATGAAAACATAAGCCCAAATAAAGTTCATCCATAATTATCTTTGTCATAGTGTTTTATCACTGCTATGGAAAAGTAGTCAATTCCAGCCTGTATTACAACACTGAAGTAATGGAAGCCTCTTCAGATGAGGGAGACTAACTCTTTGCATCAATGGTAGTTTTATTTAAGAGTATGAAATAACATAATTTATGAGAAACTATTTTTAATATTTTTCAAATGATTATATAGTCTTGGGAAGTGGCAAAACCAGTAAGTATTGGTTTTTTTATATACTTTTCAAAGTTTACATTTATGTAACTATATACCATATCAAAAGCAGGAATTGAAAGTATAATAAACTGAGCACATAGTTCCTTGTCAGTCTCTCTATATCTGTGATAAGCCATATATTTGTGATCTCCAGTTCTTGTTCTGTCATCACAAAGAACTTGCATTTTTCCATTAAGATTATATTCTGACCTTTTGCCCCCAATTTGCAATTTTCATCAATGGTTGTGGTGGTTAGTTTTAATTGTCAATTTGATACAACATAGAATCATCTGGGAAGCAAGTCTTAATGAAGACTGTTTATATTGAGTTGCTGTGAGTACATTTCTGTAAGAGATTGTCTTTATTACGTTATTTGAGGTAGAAAGACCCATCCACTTTTGGTGGTATCATTCCCTAAGCAGGAGATCCTGAATTGTGTGAGTGGAGGAGGTGAGCTTAGCACAAGCATGCATATATAACTCACTTCTTGAATATGAATATAACATTCATTGCTTCAAGTTCCTGCTGTTTTGACTTCTCTCACTGATGATCCAGAACCTGGAATTGTGAAACAAATAAGCCTTTTCTCTGATGACTAGCTTTTATCATAGTATATTTTCACAGCAACAGGAAACAAAACTAAATCATGTCTATAATTTTGTAATTACTGTAGTATTATAGAAATGGAATCATGCAATCTGTGCCCTTGAGAGATCAACTTCTATTCCCTGAGCTGCATCCCTGAGCAGTATCCATATGACAGTGTACTGCACTGTTCCTTTTACTCCTCATCAGGAATTCATGATATGGGTGTACCATAATTTATATAATAACCTATGTATTACAGAGGTTTTCCTTGTTTTCTGCAATGCGAGCAACCATGAGCAGGCATTTGTGTGGATGTAGTTTTTTTTTTTAATTTACAAATTATTTTCCAGAGTACTATGCCATAACCCCACTGGCAACATGAAAAGTTCAGCTTTGTCACCACCACGCCAATATTTGCTTAGCTTATTTAACGCGTTTGTAGTGATAGTGGAACATAATCTTAACCATTAACGTTTCTCTGATGTCTAGTTGCAATTAACATGTTCTGTATTTTTGATAGTTCTTCAGTGAAATCTCTCTTCAAGTCTCTTTTTCTATTAAAATATTGAACGTTTTTTTACTTTTGGTTGGGATATTTTATCTTTACATGTCTTACCAGGCTTTTTTGGGGGAAGGGGGGAGGAACCAGGTTTCTTTGTGTAACCACCCTGGCTCTCCTGGAACTTGCTTTGTAGACCAGGGTGATCTCAAACTCACAGAGATCCCCCTGACTCTGCCTTTGGAGTTCTGGAATTAAAGGTATGTGCCACCATGCCCCAGCTTATTTTACCAGGTTTTTCACAGTGCTGTAAAAGGAACCCAGGACCTCATATATACTGTCTCAGTATGCTAAACCTGAGCTACATCCCTAGATCCACTGTTGTGTTTTGAGAACTCTTTTTCTATTTAAAAAATTTATTATTATTATTATTATTATTATTATTATTATTATTATTATTATTATTATTTGCTGGCTAGTTTTATATCAACTTGACATAAGCTAGAGTCACTGAAGAGGAGAGAGCCTCAATTTAGAAAATGCCTTAGGGAGATTGGGTTATATGCAGGCCTGTATGGTACTTTTTTTGTTCTTTTTTTATTTTTTAATTCTTTATTAATTACACTTTATTCACTTTGTATACCCCCCTGTGGTTCCTTCCCTCCTCCCACCCCAATCCTTCCCTTCCTCTACCCTCTGCATGCATGCCCCTCCCCAAGTCCACTGATAGGGGAGGTCTTCTTTTCCTTCCTTCTGATCCTAGTCAATTAGGTCTCATCAGGAGTGGCTGCATTGTCTTCTTCTGTGGCCTGGTAATGCTGCTTCCCCCTCAGGGGGAGGTAATTAAAGAGCAGGCCAATCAGTTCATGTCAGAAACAATTAGTGATTGATAGGGAGGTCCCAGTTCACTGTGGGTGGTGCTATACCTGGGCTGATGGTCCTGTGTTCTCCAAGAAAGAAGGCTGAGCAAGCCAGTAGGCAGCACCCCTCCATGGCCTCTCCATCAGTTCCTACCTCCTGGTTCCTACCTTGTTTGAGCTACTGCCACAACTTCCTTTAGTGATGGACAGCAATATGGAAGTGTAAGCCTAATAAACCCTTTCCTCCCCAACTTGCTTTTTCTTCAAGGTGTTTCTTTTTTTATTTTTATTTTTATTTTTTATTTTATTTTTTATTTTTCTTTTTAGTTACATTTTGTTAACTCTGTGTCCCAGCTGTATCCAGCTCCCTCATTCCCTCCCCAACCCCACACTCCCTCCCTGGTCTCCTTCCTGCCCCTTTCCAAGTCCCCTGATAGGGGAGGACCTCCTCCCCTTTCATCTGACCCTGTTTTATCAGGTATCTTCAGGGCTGGCTGCAAAGTCCTCCTCTGTGGCCTAACAGACTGCTCCTCCCCTGGGGGGGGGGTGTCAAACAGCCTGCCCCTGAGATCCTGTTAGAAATAGTCCGTGTTCCCCTTACTTTGGAAAACTACTTGGTTACTGAGCTACCACAGGCCACATCCGAGCAGAAGTTCTAGGTTATATCCATAGATGGTCCTTGGTTGAGTGTCAGTCTCAGAAAAGACCCTGTGCCCAGATATATTTGGTCCTTGTAGAGCTCCTATCCTTTCCATATCATACTAACTTCCCTTCTTTCATATGATTCCCTGCACTCTGCCGAGGGTTTGGTTATGAGTCTTAGTGTCTGCTTTGAAACACTGCTAGGTAGAGTCTTTCAGATGACTTTTGTGGTAGACTCCTGTCATAAGTTCAATGCACATCCCATTTGTCTTTCTAAATTAGGATTAATCACCTTCGCCTGTGTCCACTTTCTTGATTATCTTCTTTAGGTGTGTAGATTTCATTATGTTTATCATGTCCTGTAGGTCTATATAAGCGAGTATATACCAAGTTTGTCTTTCTCCTTCTGGGATATTTCACTCAGAATGATCTTTTCTAGATCCCACCACTTGCCTGCAAATTTCATGATTTCCTCCTTTTTGATTGCTGAGTAGTATTCCATTGTGTAAAAATACCACAATTTCTGTATCCATTCCTCCGTTGATGGACATCTGGGTTGTTTCCAGGTTCTGGCTATTACAAATAAAGCTGCTACGAACATGGTTGAACAAATGTCCTTGTTGTGTACTTGAGCAAATTTTGGGTATATACCTAGGAGTGGTATAGCTGGGTCTTGAGGTAGCACTACTCCTAGTTGTCTGAGAAAGCGCCAGATTGACTTCCAGAGTGGTTGAACCAGTTTACATTCCCACCAGCAATGGAGGAGGGTTCCCTTTTCTCCACAACCTCTCCAGCATGTGCTATCACTTGAGTTTTTCATCTTGGCCGTTCTGATGGGTGTAAGGTGAAATCTCAGGGTCATTTTGATTTGCATTTCCCTAATGGCTAATGAGGTTGAGCATTTCTTTAAGTGTTTCTCTGCCATTCGATGTTCCTCTTTCGAGAATTCTCTGTTTAGCTCTGTTCCCCATTTTTTAAGTGGATTACTTGGTTTGTTGCTTTTCTGCTTCTTTAGTTCTTTATATATACTGGATATTAGCCCTCTGTCAGATAAAGGGTTGGTGAAGATTCTTTCCCAATCTGTAGGCTGTCTATTTGTTTTGATGACAGTGTCTTTTGCTTTACAGAAGCTTTTCAGTTTCATGAGGTCTCATTTATTGATTGTTGCTCTTAGAGCCTGTGCTGTTGGTGTTCTGTTCAGGAAGTTGTCTCCTGTGCCAATGAGTTCTAGGCTGTTTCCCACTTTTTTTTCCAGCTGATTTAGAGTATCTGGTTTTATGTTGAGGTCCTTGATCCACTTGGACTTTAGTTTTGTGCAGGGTGATAAATATGGATCTATTTTCATTTTTCTGCATGTAGACATCCAGTTGGTCCAGCACCATTTGTTGAAGATGCTGTCTTTTTTCCATTGAATGGCTTTGGCTTCTTTGTCAAATATTGAGTATTCATAGGTGTGTGGGTTTATTTCTGGGTCTTCTATGCAATTCCATTGATCCTCCTTTCTGTTTCTATGCCAATACCATGCAGTTTTTATTACTGTTGCCCTGTAGTACAGCTTGAGATCGGGAATGGAGATACCTCCAGATGATCTGTTGTTGTACAGGATCGTTTTGGAGATTCTGGGTTTTTTGTTTCTCCATATGAAGCTGAGAATCTTTTTTTCAAGGTCTGTAAAGAATTGAGTTGGTATTTTGATGGGAATTGCATTGAATCTGTAGATTGCTTTTGGCAGGATGGCCATTTTCACAATGTTAATCCTACCAATCCATGAGCACGGGAGATCTTTCCATCTTCTGAGATCTTCTTCAATTTCTTTCTTCAAAGACTTGAAGTTTTTCTCAAACAGGTCTTTCACTTGCTTGGTTAGAGTCACACCAAGATACTTTATGTTATTAGTGGCTATTGTGAAGGGTGTTGTTTCCCTAATTTCTTTCTCAGCCTTTTTGTCTTTGGTATACAAGAGGGCTTCTGATTTTTTTGAGTTGATTTTGTATCCTGCCACTTTGCTGAAGGTGTTTATCAGCTGAAGAAGTTCTCTGGTTGAATCTTTGGGTTCGCTCATGTATACTATCCTATCATCTGCAAATAGTGACACTTTGACCTCTTCCTTTCCGATTTGTATCCCCTTGATCTCCTTTAGTTGTCTTATTGCTCTGGCTAGGACTTCAAGTACTATGTTGAAGAGGTAGGGAGAGAGTGGGCAGCCTTGTCTTGTCCCTGATTTCAGTGGGATTGATTTAAGTTTCTCTCCATTGAGTTTGATGTTGGCTATAGGCTTGCTGTATATTGCCTTTACTATCTTTAGGTATGTGCCTTGTATCCCTGATCTCTCCAAGACTTTAAACATAAATGGGTGTTGGACTTTGTCAAATGCTTTTTCAGCATCTAAGGAGATGATCATGTGGTTTTTCTCCTTCATTTTGTTTATGTGGTGGATTACATTGATGGATTTCCATATGTTGAACCACCCTTGCATTCCTGGGATGAAGCCTACTTGGTCATGGTGGATGATATCTTTGATGTGTTCTTGGATTCGGTTTGCAAGTATTTTATTGAGTATTTTTGCATCAATGTTCATAAGAGAGATAGGTCTGAAGTTCTCTTTTTTTGTTGGATCTTTGTGTGGTTTAGGTATCAAAGTGACTGTGGCTTCATAGAATGAGTTTGGTAGTGTTCCTTCTGTTTCTATTTTATGGAATAGTTTGAGGAGAATTGGTGTTAGTACTTCTTTGAAGGTCTTGTAGAATTCTGCGCTGAAGCCATCTGGTCCAGGGCTTTTTTTGGAGGGGAGACTGTTAATGACTGCTTCAATTTCCTTGGGAGATATAGGGCTATTCAGTCTTTCTACCTGATCTTGACTTAATTTTGGTAGATGGAATCTGTCAAGAAAGTTATCCATTTCATTTAGATTTTCAAATTTTGTGCCATATAGGCTTTTGTAGTATGACCTAATAATCGTTTGGATTTCCTCAGTGTCTGTAGTTATGTCCCCATTTTCCTGTCTGATTTTGCTGATTTGTATGGTTTCTCTCTGCTTTTTAGTTAGTTTGGCTAAGGGTTTGTCTATCTTGTTGATTTTCTCAAAGAACCAGCTTTTTGTTTCATTGATTCTTTGGATAATTTTATTTGTTTCTAATTGATTGATTTCTGCCCTTAGTTTGATTATTTCTGCTCCTCTTGGGTGTATCTGCTTCTTTTTTTTTCTAGGTTTTTCAGTTGGGCCATTAAGTTGTTTGTATGTGATGTTACGGAATTCTTCTTGTAGGCACTTAGTGCTATAAATTTTCCTCTGAGCACTGCTTTCAATGTGTCCCATAAATTTGGGTATGTTGTGCCTTCATTTTCATTGAATTCTAGAAAGTCTTTAATTTCTTTCTTTATTTCTTCCTTGACCCAGCTGTCATTGAGTAGTAAGTTGTTCAGTTTCCATGTGCGTGTCGGCTTTTTGTTGTTTCTGTTGTTGTTGATGTCCAGCTTTAGTCCATGGTGGTCAGATAGTATACAAGGGATTATTTCAATCCTTTTGTATCTGTTGAGGCTTGCTTTGTGACCAACTATATGGTCTATTTTGGAGAAGGTTCCATGTGGTGCTGAAAAGAAGGTGTACTCTTTTGAGTTTGGGTGAAAAGATCTGTAGACATCTATTAGGTCCATTTGATTTAGGGATTCTGTGAGTGCTTTTATTTCCCTATTTGGTGTCTGTCTGGTTGGTCTGTCCCTTGATGAGAGTGGGGTGTTGAAGTCTCCCACTATTAAGGTATTAGGATCAATGTATGATTTAAGCTTTAATATTGTTTCATTTACGAATGTAGGTGCTCTTGTATTTGGGGCATAGATATTCAAAATTGTGATGTCCTCTTGTTGGATTTTTCCTTTGATGAGAATATAGTGGCCCTCCTTATCTTTTTTGATTAACTTGGGTTGAAAGTCTATTTTATTAGATATTAGGATGGCTACTCCAGCTTGTTTTCTGGAACCATTTGCTTGAAAAACATTTTTCCAGCCCTTTACTCTGAGGTAGTGTTTATCTTTGTTGCATAGGTGTGTTTCTTGGATGCAACAGAATGTTGGGTCCTGTTTCCGTAACCATTCTGTTAGTCTGTGTCTTTTTATTGGTGAGTTGAGTCCATTAATATTGATAGATAATATTGACCAATGCATGTTAGTTCCTTTTGTAATGGAGTTGATGATCTTACCTTGTTTCATTGCTTGTTTTCTTTTCATTTTTGTTGGGATATTATCTGTATGCCCTGTTTTCTTGGGTGAATTCGTTTTCGTTGGATTGGAGTTTTCCTTCTAGTATCTTCTGTAGGGTTGGTTTGCTGTATAGATATTGCATAAATTTAGTTTTGTCATGGAATATTTTGTTTTCTCCATCTATGTTGATTGAAAGCTTTGCAGGGTATAGTAGTCTCGGTTGACATTTGTGATCTCTTAGAGTCTCCATGATGCTTGCCCAGGCCCTTCTGGCTTTCATAGTTTCTGATGAGAAGTCTGGTGTGATTCTGATAGGTCTACCTTCATATGTTACTTGGCCTTTTTCCCTTGCTGCTTTTAATATCTTTTCTTTGTTCTGTAGATTTAGTGTTTTGACTATGATGTGACGTGATGTGTTTCTTTTCTGGTCTAGTCTATTTGGTGTTCTGTAGGCCTCTTGTATATTTATGGACATCTCTTTCTTTAAGTTGGGAAAATTTTCTTCTATGATTTTTTTTGAAAATATTTTCTGGACCTTGGAGCCTGGAGTCTTCTTTTTCATCAATTCCTATTATTCTTAGATTTTGTCTTTTCATAGCATCCTTGATTTCTTGGATATTTTGTGATTGGAATTTTTCTGATTTTACTTTTTCTTTGAGAGAAGTATCAATTTCTGCAAGTGTGTCTTCAGCTCCAGAGATTCTCTCTTCCATCTCTTGTATTCTGTTGGTGATGCTTACCTTTGTGGTTCCTGATCTTTTCTCCAAGTTCTCCAGCTCAAGAGTTTTCTCATTTTGTGTTTTCTTTATTGATTCTAATTCTGTTTTCATGCCTTGCACCATTTCTTTTATGTGTTTGAATTTGGATTCCTGTCTCTCTACGATGGACTCTATTTCTTTGTTCATTTCCTTTTTGTATGCCACTAATTTTTTCTCTACTTGTGCCTCTATTTGTTTGGCTATGTTTGCCTGTGTTTCTTTAAGGGTTTTGTCTATTTCTTCTTTCTTTACCTCCAATTGACTGGCCAACTCTTTGAAAGATTTGTTCATTTCCTCCTTATGAGCCTCAAGTAATTGAGCAAGCATGGCTTTAAGGTCATTTTCCTGTGCTTCTGATGAATTGGAGTATCCATCGATTTTGGGGTTTGCTGGTGAAGTCATGATGTCCTGATTTATGTTGGAAGTGTTCTTTTGCCTACCCTGGCCATTGGCTTATCTGAGACCTTCCCTGTTTGTTTTTGGATTCTGCCGATCAGACTGGTACTGTCTCTCTCTCGAGTCTGGAGAATTCTTCAGGAAGTTGAGAGAGGTCCCGTGTCCTTAGCGTATGCTGAGGACTAGCTGTACCTGTGGGAGGAAAGTACGCAGGCGCAAACAGAGGCAAATGCAAGCGTGCGTGCGTGCATGTGTATATGTGTGTGTGTGTGTAAGTGGGTGTGGGCGTGTGTCTCGAGGGACAGAGTGATGGCTAATGTTGAACCCTTGAGTGTGTGGGAGGGGCTCTGCAATGTATATGTCGCAGGCGCTAGTGATGATCGCAGCGCAATTTCTGGCATTAACTGCCTTAACTCCTCAATTAGACCCACAGAGCAGGAACTTCAATGTTCCAAGTGCCCCTCTGTTTCCCAAAGTGGGTATATGGGTGGGAGGGGGTTCGATGCCTGGCTTCTGTTTTAGAAGAACCCAGGATCAGTGGAGCTGCAGATTCTCAAGGGTGCACTCACTTACAGGCAGGACACTTGGCAGAGATCGGCGTATCTGGGCTCTCTGCTCTCTGGTTTGGCCCTGCTTCTTTGATGTGCTCCGCCAGTTCCGTGCTGCTGTCACTGCCAGGTTATGAGGTCTTGCTGCAGCTGGAGATTTCAGGGTGGTCACGTCAGTGGGAATCGGGGTAACCAGCCTTTCTGTTCTCTGGTTTGGCCCTGGTTAGTCTTAAACTGGAGGGCTGATGTGCCCTGCCAGCTCAGTGCTGCTCCGCCGCCAGGTTAGAAAGTCCCGCTGTAACTGGAGACTGGGTTGCTAGTCCAGATGCTTTCTGGGAAGTCCTGGGGTCTCTTTACTGTGCTCTCCAAGCTTCAGAGGCCCAGCGCCTGGTGTGTCTAGCTTGTATGGCGTTTCTGTCTGGTTTTGGTGAGTATATAGCGTATTCTCTGTCACTGTGGGATTGGGCGGGCCGTACCGTCAGTGATGGCGCTCCTGCGGAGCTAGTATGGTGTCAACAGACTCGGGCCCTGGGAGGATGGTGCAGCCGCCGCGAGTGAATCTGGGGCTCTGAGACACAGTACTGCTGGCCTTTGCCGATACAGGGCTTGGGGCTCCGCCTCAGTGGCTGCAGGCCTCAGGCAGTTAGGTCTGCGCTGAGAAAGGCAAGTCCGCTGTGCTGAGGTGGAGGGAGGTCTGGGGGAGGGGAGTGCCCAGAGATCAAAGGATCGTTTCTCACCTTCCCCAAACAAGTCCCTGGGTGACCCGAGACCAAGGTTTTCACCTCCTGCGATGTTCCCTGTTGTTTAGAAAGTCTCTCCGTTGTTTCCCTGGCTTCAGAAGTTCTTCCACTCATCAACTCAGAACTTTATCTCTTCCACAGCTCGGAAACTGTGTGTGCTAGTTGCCATCTTGGCTCCGCCCCCCCAGGCACAGCTCTTCATGGTGTTTCAAAGCAGCAATGGAAGCCATAGCTAAGATAAGTTAGTACTAGGATAGTGAGGCATTGCTGTCACAGACCTGACCATGTTAATTTGGAGAGTTGTGGGAGGAATTTCAAACTTTGGACTGGAAAAGCCATTGTGTGTTCAAAGCTTTGCTAGCTTTTCTGAGGGAACATGGAAAATAAGAATGTTTAGAGCCATGCAGATGGTGGATGCCTTGCTTGTGAAGGGAAGTAAAAGACTCTACCAGGCCTTTGGTGTGAAAAGTCTATGGTATCTGGTCAGGTGGAGATTAAGAACTGGCTATGATTAGCAAGAGACCAGAACTACTAAAGTGAATCTTATGCTTTGCTGGTATACTTGCTGCTAGTTAGCCAGAGCTGAGAAATCCTTAGCAATTAAAAAGAAACCAGCTTTGATAGTTTGCAGGGCAGAGCAGAGCCTTTCAGAGGCCCTGTGGGAGGCTCCTAACTTGTTTCCTGTTTTCTTATTCTTCTGATGTCTAGCCTCTTTGCCTTTCAGGATGGGGAGTGAGCATTTTAGCCAGAGTTCTCCCTCTAGACTAGTTTCTTTTGGTGTACAGATTTTAGTAGGTTTATCCTATATTATATGTCTATATGAGTGAGTATATACCATGTGTGTCTTTCTGCTTCTGGGATAGCTCACTCAGGATGATCCTTTCCAGTTCCCACCATTTACCTGCAAATTTCATGATTTCCTTGTTTTTCATTGCTGAGTAATATTCCACTGTGTAGATGTACCACAATTTCTGTATCCATTCTTCAGTTGAGGGGCAACTGGGTTGTTTCCAGCTTCTGGCTATTACAAATGAAGTTGCTATGAAAACAGTTGAGCAAATGTCCTTATTGTGTACTTGAGCCTCTTTTGGGTATATGCCTAGGAGTGGTATAGCTGGATCTTCAGGAAGTCCTATTCCTAGTTGTCTGAGAAAGCGCCAGATGTTGAGACTTAAGGCCAAATTTTGGGCAGAATGCAGGGAATCTTATGAAAGAAGTGGGAAATAGTAAGATCTGGAGAGGACAGGAGGTCTACAAGGAGAGCAATAGAACCAAAAAATTTGAACACAGGGGTGTTTCCTGAGACTCACACTCCAACCAAGTACCACACAGGGAGATAACCCAGAACACCTACACAGATGTAGCCCAGGGCAGTTCAGTGTCCAAGTGGGTTCCATAGTAATGGGAACAGGGACTGCTTCTGACATGAACTAATTGGCCTGCTCTTTGATCACCTCCTTCTGAGTGGGGGGGGGGGAGCAGCCTTACTAGGCCACAGAGGAAGACAATGCAGCCAATCCTGATAAGACCTAACAGACTAGGATCAGAAGAAAGAAAAAGAAACCCTCCCCTACCAGTGGACTTGGGGAGGGGTATGCATGGAAAAGGGGGAGGAAGGGAGGGATTGGGAGGGGAGGAGGGAGGAACTAGAGGGGGGATACAAAGAAAAAAAGTGTAATTAAAAATAAAAGAAAAATTAAAAGAAAAAAGTAAAAAAGAAAGAAAGAAAGAAAGAAAGAAAGAAAGAAAGAAAGAAAGAAAGAAA